>NC_089586.1:112911188-113263174 GCF_019320115.1 Miscanthus floridulus | reverse complement strand
TCTTGTTCGCGTTTCGGTACTCGTCTTTCGCCACGCGCTTGAGCTCTTTTATGGAGACGGTCGACGTTTTTTTTTTTAATTTCCGATCGGGTATTTGGGCTACGTCCCGATTTAGGGTTCGGTCCTTTGCCGAGGGCCCAGATGCACGGCCCTCGGCAAAGATTTTTTATTTTTTATTTTTAAAATTCTTTGCCGAGGGCCACGGGGAAGGCCCTCGGCAAAGAGCCCTCAGCAATTTTTTTAGGGTTCGGTCCTTTGCCGAGGGCCCAGATCCACGGCCCTCGGCAAAGATTTTTTATTTTTATTTTTAAAATTCTTTGCCGAGGGCCACAGGGTCAGGCCCTCGGTAAAGAGCCCTCGACAATTTTTTTTTGGTTTTTTAGCCCAGTTTTTTTTGTGGTGCTATAATACATTGTTTTGAACTCAATTTTAAAATTTAGGCCAATTTTGATTTTGTTTTGTATATTTCCTTAATTTATTTTGATTCTTTGATTTTTTTTTAATATGTCAAATTTGAACTGCAGGTGCATGGAATATTGCAATGTAGTGTTTCAAAAAATGTTATTCATGTTAATTGGTGCATGTTAAGTCCCTATCCACGAGCTCGCATCAAATTTTCACGCATCTTGTTCGCGTAACATGGCGACCGACTTGCCGGGAAAGTGTTTTAAAATTATATAAAATCCATACGAAGTCCGAAAATCACGAAACTTGGCGAGATGTCATGTTATCGCATGTGTAGGCTATGGTAAAAAATTGAGAAGGCTTCGAGCGAGTTGCGACGTCGGATGCCTGAAACCCAGACATGACATCTGTGGAGATGTCTGGGTTTCAGGCATCCGACGTCGCAACTCGCTCGAAGCCTTCTCAATTTTTTACCACAGCCTACACATGCGATAACATGACATCTTGCCAAGTTTCGTGATTTTCGGACTTCGTATGGATTTTATATAATTTTAAAACACTTTCCCGGCAAGTCGGTCGCCATGTTACGCGAACAAGATGCATGAAAATTTGATGCGAGCTCGTGGATAGGGACTCAACATGCACCAATTAACATGAATAATATTTTTTGAAATACTACATTGCAATATTCCATGCACCTACAGTTCAAATTTGACATATTAAAAAAAATCAAAGAATCGAAATAAATTAAGGAAATATACAAAACAAAATCAAAATTGGCCTAAATTTTAAAATTGAGTTCAAAACAATGTATTGTAACACCACAAAAAAACTAGGCTAAAAAAACCAAAAAAAATTGTCGAGGGCTCTTTGCCGAGGGCCTGACCCTGTGGCCCTCGGCAAAGAATTTTAAAAATAAAAATAAAAAATCTTTGCCGAGGGCCTATCCTGGCCCTCGGCAAAGGTCTTCTTTGCCGAGGGCCTAGCCTCGGGCCCTCGGCAAAGCCGATTTATAAAAAAAATTTGGCCGAAAACTGGTTTTTAAAAAATCTTTGCCGAGGGCCTGGTCTGGGGCCCTCGGCAAAGACTTAAAAAAAAATTTGCCGAACCTTTGCCGAGGGACTAACGGGTGGCCCTCGGCAAAGTTTGACGGGAAATGGCCGCCATGACCCAACGGGCCTACTTTGCCGAGGGCATCTTTGCCGAGGGCCGAGGCCCTCGGCAAAGATTTGATTTGCCGTGGGCCTGTCTTTGCCGAGGGCCGTTCTTTGCCGAGGGCTCCTGTGTCTGGCCCTCGGCAAAGAGTCTCTTTGCCGAGTGCCCGATATTTGGCCCTCGGCAAAGCCTCAGGCCCTCGGCAAAGTACGCGTTTCCAGTAGTGCGGCCGGGCTCCCGGCGGCTGCCCTACCCGGCCGGCCGTCTGATCGATACACTCGGCCCCGCCTGTCGCCCGCTCGCTCGATCACGTAGTCGCCTGCCTGCATTTCCGTTCCACAAACGCGACAAAGTAGTCCACGGCGGGTTGCTTTGCGCGCGGGCCTGGGCGCTGTGGGGTTTTTTTCTCGAATACGCAAGAGCATTGCATATCATTGTATTAAAAAGATAGAAGTTTAAAATTTAATAGAGACCGTTTCTGGCCCGATGGTTGGACGCTGTAGGTTTTCCTCGCTCGTGGCCCGCCACCGCCTAGCCTACACGTAAAATACAATAGATACTGTTCCTGGCCCGACGGTTGGGCGCCGTGGGTTTTCCTCGCTCGTGGCCCGCCAACGCCTAGCCTACACGTTCGTACAACGTGAAGGCGGTACTAGTACAAGATACAGAGAGGGGCAGAGAGGGAAAGGCCGGGCACCCCGATTCCTTGCCGTCCCCCTACACCCTCTCGCCCTCGCCCTGCCTTTAATTCGGGGCCGCCGCGCACGCCGCACGCTCTCCCGTCTCGCTCCTGCCTCCCACCACGCGCGTCCAGACCCTTCTTCTTCTCGATCCCTCATACATACTAGCTCTCGTCCTGCGCCTATAATGCACAGCCCCTCCTTGCCTGCCCCCTCTCGCTTGCAGCCTGCTTGTGCCTTTCACGGGGAGGGTTCTTCGGTGCTTCTCGTCTTAGGAGCGAGGCGGCCGGCAGAGTTGCTCAAGGTAGAACGAAGCTTGTGCAGCCCAGCGTCGTCGAGGAGAAGATAGCTCGCTTCTACCGGAGGTAAAGAAAAGCTAGCTAGATTAGTCTTTCCCTGTTGGTGCATCTGCAGTTCCATCATCACTAGAGTCCTGTCAAGACTCTAGACAAGTCAAAAGGTTCATAATAGCGGAAAGCAAAAGATCTCTCATTTCGTGCTAAGCTGCTGCTCTTCTCGGTTTCGCGCTTTCTGATGCACTGTGGCATGCAAATTAAGCTGCTTTATAAGTAAGAGGCGAATGCTTGCTGCCGTGTCCAGGTCCAGGCAGGTCTAGCCGTGGTGCAGCGGTGCTGGTGGCGGCGACTGGAGTTGGCGAGGTAAGGGAACGAAGCTGCTGCACGCGACGCGAGGAGCGCGCCCGATCCACCAGACCGTGAAGCTGGCGGCCGGCAAGTGGTGGGAGCGGCCAGATGA
The DNA here is from genome assembly GCF_019320115.1 of Miscanthus floridulus. Lineage (NCBI taxonomy): Eukaryota > Viridiplantae > Streptophyta > Magnoliopsida > Poales > Poaceae > Miscanthus > Miscanthus floridulus. The sequence continues at coordinate 113,260,178 of NC_089586.1, read as the reverse complement.
CACGGCCATGCCCGGCATGGACCCGGGCGGGGGCGGCAGCTCGCGCTACTTCCACCAGCTGCTCCGGCCGCAGCAGCAGCAGCCCTCGCCGCTGTCGCCCAATTCCCACGTCAAGATGGAGCACCACAAGATGTCTCCGGACAAGAGCCCTGTCGGCGGCGAGGCCGAGGCGGGCGGGAGCGGGAGCGGCGGCGGCGTCGGCGGTGACCAGCCGTCCACGTCGGTCATGGTCCCAGTCGAGGGTGGCAGCTGCGGGGGAGGCAGCGGGACGGGCACGCCCAAGCGGCGGCCGCGGGGCCGCCCGCCGGGCTCCAAGAACAAGCCCAAGCCGCCCATCATCGTGACGCGCGACAGCCCCAACGCGCTGCACTCGCACGTCCTCGAGGTCGCGGCCGGCGCCGACGTGGTCGACTGCGTCGCGGAGTACACGCGCCGCCGGGGCCGCGGCGTGTGCGTGCTCAGCGGCGGGGGCGCCGTCGTCAACGTGGCGCTCAGGCAGCCCGGCGCGTCGCCGCCCGGGAGCATGGTGGCCACGCTGAGGGGCCGCTTCGAGATCCTCTCCCTCACCGGCACGGTGCTGCCGCCGCCCGCTCCCCCCGGCGCCAGCGGCCTCACGGTGTTCCTCTCCGGCGGCCAGGGCCAGGTCATCGGCGGGAGCGTGGTGGGCCCGCTGGTCGCCGCAGGGCCCGTCGTCCTGATGGCCGCGTCGTTCGCGAACGCCGTGTACGAGCGGCTCCCGCTGGAGGGGCAGGAAGAGGAGACAGCGGCGGCTGCCGCCGGGGCCGAACCACAAGATCAAGTCGCGCAGTCGGCTGGACCGCCCCCAGGTCGGCAGCCGACGGCGTCTCAGTCCTCTGGTGTGACCGGAGGAGGCGACGCTGGCGGTGGCGGCATGTCGCTCTACAACCTCGCTGGGAATGTAGGGGCCTACCAGCTACCGGGAGACAACTTTGGAGGCTGGAGTGGAGGCGGTGGCGGCGTTGTCCGGCCACCGTTTTGATCCATGCCTTGACACACCCGATTCGCATCCACATCATCACAAAGATTCAAATGGTGCCCGCAAGCTCTTGCCATATCCTAGCTAAACCGGGAGCTGAAGCTAGGCTTAATGGAGCTGAGCCCGAGACATGTATATGCATGCTGGATTATTGTTCATAGGAGAGACCTTTCATCTGGGCGCTATAGTATAATGCATGCGTTTACGCATGAAGATCTGCATTGAAAATCATGAGGTGTTTTAAGATGGTTGTGATATGATTAATCAAGGAAAAGAGGAAGCTAGAGATTCGATGCACGCAAGAGCTAGTTCAATAAACTATAAAGGTCAGTGAGATCCGATGTTTTGTGTTTCCAGTTTTTCTTTTCTTTTATTTTTTCATTTGTATTGTGTTATTATATTCTGATTGTATCTCTTGCTGTAGAATGATGTTTCTATTATAAACCATTTGCTTATCTTCCCCTACAATCGCTGTACCCATGCATTACAACAACTCTTTCATGGTCCCTTTCACATATATGTTTTCATTTTTCTCACACAATAATTTTTGGTCAAATATTGAAAGGTTCAACCTAGTCAATGTTTCATGTTTCAAGCTAGCGTTACTTGGGTCAAATATGTTAGGCCATGTTCGGTTCCGAGCTCCTAAAACTTTAGTTCCTAAAAGTTTTAGGCAGCCTTCTAAAACCTCCTAAAAAAAGTGTTTGGTTGCACCTCCTAAAACTGACTAAAAGCAATAAATGTTGTTGAACAAAGACACTTTTACCCTTCTTCCTCCTACCCCTGCTACCCTGCGAGCAAAAAGCTCTTCCTCGCCAGCGCCGCTTCTCCTCTTTGCTCCGTGGTCGCCGAGTGAGACCCCCGTGCCAACCATCCCCGCCCCCAGCGCAGGATGGAGGCGCGAGAGGGAGGGAGGGTGGGAGAGAGAGAGGGAGGGGGCAATAAATGAGAGGTAGTGGGGGTTCAGGAAGGACTTTAGGAGGTTTTAGGAGGAGGTGAAGCTCCCTAAAGTTTTTTGCCCCTTCTAAAGTTTTTATGAGCTTTTAGGAGGAGGTGTTTGGTTCTTTAGGCAAGCGAGGCCATCACCACCGCATCAATGTGATTGGGGAGGGCCATCATGGCCAGATGCACCGAGGGAGGGAGCGCCGCCACCTGCTTCCCGTGCTTGAGATCCATGGGGGAGAGGGCCCGTCGCTGACCGAGGGTGAGGAGCCGCCGGGAAGGGGCGCCGCCGCCGTCAGTGGAGGATAGGGGCCGCAAGAGGCCCGCCGCCGCCAGGATGGAGGGAGAAGGGGGCGCAGGATGGAGGCGCGAGAGGGAGGGAGGGTGGGAGGGAGAGAGGGAGGGAGGGGGCAATAAATGAGAGGTAGTGGGGGTTCAGGAAGGACTTTAGGAGGTTTTAGGAGGGGGTGGAGCTCCTAAAGTTTTTGGCCCCTTCTAAAGTTTTTATGAGCTTTTAGGAGGAGGTGTTTGTTTCTTTAGGCAAATTTTATCCAGATTTTAGCTCCTAAAGTTTTTAGGAGGGGTAACCAAACAGGGCCTTAGCTTATTGTAATATCTGAAACATATGCAAGTAGGTCTAGACTACAAATATCTTGTGCATGTGTTTGGACTTTGGACATTATTGTGTTTTCCTCAAGATTCAAGAATGAGGCCTGCCTCAGTCCATGTAGTTCTTCCTTCGCTCCTTCCCCCCTTCCTTTCTCCTATGAGTTACTGCATGACGAAGAGCACAGGGTAGTATGAGTACTGGTTTTTGTGTACTTGGGCCCGTTCGTGTATCTTTAAACCCGGCTTGATCCGATTCTTTTTTCATCCGAACAGTGTTTTTCTCTAACAAATTCCTCCAGATTCCTCCAAATTTCTCCAGAATTCCTCCGAGCGAACGGGCCCCGTTCGCTCGGAGAAATTCTGAAAAATTTTGGAGGAATCTGAATGAATCTGAAGAAATTTGTAAGAGAAAAATACTATTCCCAATGAAAAAAGAAGTGGATGGAGAATGGTCGGCAGGACCGCAGGATGCGAGGTCCAGGAGAGGGATCAAAAGTCTTGTCTGTCCCTCTCTGTCTATTTGTTTCACCTGCTGCATTTTTTAATGGCCTCTGGAGTCATGTGTCTGAGATACACGAGTATGTAGAGCCAGAAGCCGATGGCTAGCTAGCTGTGGCCTGTGGCATGTGGGTAGAGGTGCAAAGAAGTGGCAGTGACTCAGTGATGCCGCATTGCCGCTGCAGCACTCCACTGTATCACAAACCTGCAATGGGGGACACTGACCATAAGACGCCAAGACCAAAGTTGACGCTGCAGGAAGCAGAACTAGCGAACAGTATGCATGCGACGTAGGATCCTGCTGCATCTGCATCTTGCACCCTCCAAGTACAAATGGACAATTCTGGAAAGAGGGGTCCGTTCCCTGCAGCCCTGGCCCTTAAATGGAAAAGTGGACGAAGCTTTCGCTTTTGCGTAATTTCTGGGCGCGATGAAAAGCCTCCAGCTTTGGAACTTGCTCTTGGCTTTGAAAACTTTTGTCGTTGGAGAGATGCCAATGCGCCTGGCTAGACCTGGTCAAGGTGCGCTCTCTCTCTCTCTCTCTCTCTCCATGCATGTCCACTTGTCGACTCGCTGCACTTCAGATGAGGTGTATTTTTTAGCAGATTCAGATGAGGTGTATTGCTCTTGCTCCAAGATGCACAGTTCTAGCTAGTTTCTCTATCATAAGTATTTGTCTTAATAAGATCTCCTAAACATATGACAAACTGTATTTTAATTGAATTGGTGTCTGTTGGTTAATTTTGAACCTAATTTGCCAATAATATGGTCCTTCATGAAGTTATGTTGCCCTTTCTTGTGATTAGTATATCAGTTGAAATTTAACCCAATATAAAACTCGTTGCCTATAATGTATTTGCTGCAATTGTTTGCATGCAATATAATGATCAGTTTTTTCCAGTAGTATCCTTATTATATTAGATGCTTCTCTGTCAAAATTGACATCAAATAGCATAAAGTGATAATATTTAAATTGAACTGAAGGTTTACCTGTTGACTAGGAAAATACATGATAAAATGCTTGCGCCGCATGAAAATATATATTAACCTGGCCTTGTGGTTGTTGGCTGCGGTCATCATGCGAATCTGGTTTGACGCTATATATATATACCTACAACAATTGATAAACTATATATTTTGCTTATCTCAATTTCTATAACAAGGGTATAATTTAGCATAAAATATAAAGTGAAACATTAGTATATATAAGAAGTTGTTATGTACTAAATACAATATTAAAGGACTTTACTCCCATTACTCCACAGCTGTGTCAACTTGGTCTCTCGAACATTTTTTTTGTCTCACATTATGCCTCTAGGTTCAAACCGGTAAAGTACAACCCGCAGATAATCACATTTTTCATTTTTTTTTTTTGCTTCTCCTTCTACAAGTTTACTTAATTTGAAACTACGTGCTGGATGGTATTGTGCTACAAAACAATAAGAATTTTCTCTGATCTATTTGCATAAGTTATGATATGTATATTTTAGCAAGGCCGCTGTTAAGCGGACGGAGAGATGTTTTTTTAACAAAAATAGATGCTTCTGCATTCATTTAATGTGTATATTAAACTTTATATATATATATATATATATATATATATATATATATATATATATATGTGCATGCTTTTAATTTTTATGCTAATATATCGTTGTTGCCCCAGTTGATATACATATTCCGGTCAAAGTTACTTGTCATATTTGATAATATATGTGTAGGGTCTTCAATTCAATTCATATCTTTTACCACTAATTTTTATAGGATATATTCTTTAAATGCTTAAAGCTTATGAATGTTGCAAGTATTTTTTTTTCAATCCAGTTTTACACATATAAGTTTCTAGACTAATTAAACAATCTAAAAGTATTGATGTTTGTAACTTATAAGGTTTGACTAAATCATGCTCTAAACGACACATTTTTATATATTGGGGTAGTATTTCTTTACCACATACTTAATGCTAGAGATAGCTGTGTATATACATGCCACTATACTCTGAATTTGCAGCATTGAACTCACACTGACATACTTGTGGATCTCTAGAAATTTGCTAAATATATCTAACTGTGATAGAGAGAACAAATAATATGTTTGAAATTAGGCCTTGTCAATGTTAGTTTTATAAGAGTTTCATTCTCATTAAATGAGATGGAACATTTGCTGAACTACTAACATAGCAAGAATATGTGGAGATAGGGAATGAGTTTCATGTAGATGAAACATGGTTTACAAATTTAGGGTCCATTTGGTATAGCTCTAGCTCTGGGATCCAGGTTGGATAGATTAAGTTAAAGTGGTTTAGAAATTTATATCTAGTCTAAACTATAGACAAATTAAAATGAATCATCTAAAGGCTCTCAAATGTATCTATAGCTCTAGATATAGGATTTCCTGGAGCTATAGATACCTAGCTCCAAAACATCTATGGATTTCTAGGAGCTGGAACTCCATTAAATAGGGCCTTCACTACGCCTTAGAAATGAATAAAACCCTAATGTGACAAAATCATTTTGTGCTATGCTTTGGAAATGGAATGGGAACCTATTGTGACCAGGTTGTTTCATCCAATGCCTTGGAAACAAAAATGAAACCCAATTGTGAACAAATTGATGCACAACGTAGTGCAATAATTAAATTCTATGGCTACTATATGAAATCCCAAATGAAAGTGTGCTTTGGAAATACTATTTCATTCATCTATTGTTGGTGTCTTTTATTTGGAAACAATGAATTTGGCGTGTGTGACAAGAGAAACTAGATGGTGGCACATGCGACACAAAGTTTTTATAGTTTCGAAGCCTTGTGAAGAGATAATACCCTATGTTCTGTGTTGGTGGATTGTATTGCTCCGTGCCTCATATGTCGTGGTGTATGATGTTACCTAATAAGGCTCTAGGATGAGGCACTGCTACAAAAACAATTTCATGATCGATACAACTCCTTTTATTTTCAAAGCACTACCCCAGATCTAGACATCACTGCCGGTTCAAAAACCCACTTCATTGCCAGATTTTGAACCAGCAGTGGCATACCGACAATGATGGGGGTTGACATCACTATCGGTTCTTAAAAACCGACACTGATCTATAGGAAACAGTGTCGGTTCCTGGCTCCACCCGACAGTGTCTAGTTGAACAGCACTGCCGGTTTGTAGTGTCAACCGACAGTGACGGTTGCTTTAAGAGTGTCGGTTCTTGGCTCAAGCCAGCAGTGTTGAGCAAGCCTACACTGTCGGTTCATGGATCAAACCGATAGTGTTGTAGTAAATATCAGTGTCGGTTCATGGATCAAACCGGCAGTGTTCTTGTAACTATCAGTGTCGGTTCATGGTTCAAGCCGGCAGTGTTGAGCAAGACAACACTATTAGTTTGCTTCTAACCGGCAGTAATGGTTACGACAACACTGTCGGTTTGTTGCTAACCGGCGGTGATGGCCCATTCGTATTTTATTGTTTTATAATTTATTTTAATTTATATTTTTTCGTGGAATCGAGTTTCGCTTTATATATGCTACATAGATGACAGGTCCATCAATATTAAACATTACAAATGTTACGATTATAATTTAAATGTTCTTATCCACATCTCGATCCCTCAAAATAAAAAAGAAATGTTCTTGGACTTCACACATGCTTCTTGGACTTCTTACAATAATTTGACGAGCCGCTCTAGGCCATACTGGTCCTTATACTTCACGGATTGTGCAATGGAAAATACTCCATCTTTTTTCAATACCTCGGCTAAGATAAATTTTTCTAGCTCCGATTGTAGTGCGACGATCTCCATGTTTAGCAGCCTTTCATGCTTATATTTCTTGCGCTATTGTTCAAAAAAGATGATATCCAAAGAGGAACAATAAATCATTTTATTGAATTATTAACAGACATAAATAAAATGGGGATTATACACACCAACTTATCAGCTTCTTCTGATTTTCCACCGATGTAGCGAAGCATTGCCCACATTACATAAAACATGCATTCATTGTTTCCCACCAGCTGTGATAGGTACTTCCCCTCCATTTCGATAACCTTGAATGGGACCGACATCCCACCGATATGTCTTCTTTGGACACTGAGCAACATTAAAAGGAGAAACATTAGAAAGCGGTATGTGTGATTAGAAAATAATAGTTATTAGGATCGCTTACTAATTCAACACTGCCACCAGTGCATCGAGATGATGAAATAGTTTTTTCTTCGAGTCCCACACCTTGAGCAGATTTTTAGCAAGATTAACACAAATGAAGATGAAAAGGTTGATGTAATCATAGAATTCTAATTATCGAATAATCTTAACGAAAAAATAAGCATAAAATTAAAAGTCAAGAACACATACTCGCAGTTGTAGGCTAGAAGTATGTGGATTTTCTTCTTCATCGTGAATTCATCGAAAACAGCAATTAATCTCTATTTTAGGTCTTCCACATCACATCCATAGAGGCCTAGACATGTCCTCTCATTGACTCGCATGGGGTCCAAGAAGCCTATGTAATCCCATTTGCTTTTTAGAATGCAAAATTTTGCTATACACCTACATAAAATCATAGGAAATGCTCAAAAGTTAACAATTTGTGTCTCGGGAGAGTAGTTAATTGTAATATCGTGCATGTAGGGTACTTACATAGTCCACAGCGTCAACATTTGAACATCGAGAGAGCGTTTCTGGTATAGCTGGAACAAGCACTCCCACTCGACATCGAACTTCTCTTCTTCAGGATATTGGAAAACATGTGGCGAACGGATAATAACCTCAAAACCAAAGTCGTCCATCTCTGTTGCTTGAGCCATGTAATATTCATGTAACTGGCGCAAATATGTTGTCAGATTTTTATACTCATGATCGGGAACCAAAAGATTGCCCCTTTCATACTTCATTGCCGGTGTTCCCGTCCCTTATACATCATAATAGATGTTCGCGGCCTCTTCCATGGTTAAATCAGGGTTGTCTTCGACTAACTTCATAATGTTCCTTAAATCTTTATTGTGTATTTCTTTGTCTCTTGTTGTAGCGTATTTATTCTGTGTTTGCCTTTCGAATTCAGACTTCAATAAAAACGGAGGCAGTGAGGCACATAGATTGAAGAAACTAACACAATCTTACTTCGAGATGTGTGCTGTAAATTTTTCTTTCATCAAGGTGGTAACGCTACCACTGAACGGCCTTTTTCTTTTCTGTTGGTCCACTTTGGGAGCATTAGCAACTGAATCCAAGGATATTTTCTACGACTGCGAGGATGTCCTTGATCTTGTTTTGGGCTGAGGTGGTGGAGGAGGATGACGATGAGAATTCTATTTTCCCAGCGCTGATGAAGATGGAGGAGGAGGAGGAGTCTCTTTTCTTGGGACTGATGAAGATGGAGTCAGACGAGGAGGAATAGAAGGAGACCTCTATCTTCTCGGGGGTGATAGCTCCGGATGAGGAGGGGAGTGATCTCTATTGGGAGATGGTGAGTGATTATCGCGGGTGGGTGAAGACTCATAGTCGTCCTCATCATTAGAGGACAATTGATGGTCAAGCTTAATGAAGCGCTTGCGCTAGGCCACTTGAGAGCCCTTGTTTTGACCAAGTTTTGGCTTGTCTTCCACTACGGGGTACTCAATGGGTATCTTATTATACTTCTTATCAAGTATTCTATCAATGGTGACGCGAGCGTATCCTAGTGGAATTGGGTGGCCATTAATTGTCCCGTCTCCTATAGGCCTGGCCTAGCCGAGCGCCACCTTGTCCTTTGTCCATTCCTAACGGGTGTACAACCTGACATTGACGGGTTCAGTGATGTCGTCCACCGGATGAGGCACATTTGCCTCTTCTTCGTCGAGCGGGGTCGATCCGTAGCTGCTGCGACCCCTAAACTGTGGGCTAAAGGCACTAGGAGTAGGGTTTTGTGGTACTACTGACCCCTTGGACAGCAAAATTTGCTCGACTCGTGCTTCAACGGTCGCCTCAATCCGTGCTTCCATTCTGTCTTGCATCTCTTTTAGTCTCCTCAAATACTCTGCCTCATATTCCGCTCTACCCCTCAAGTAGCTCCAGTAAGTGTTAGATTCTTGGGGGAATGCTAGTTTCCAAGGAACAACATTGGTTCTTCTAGTGCGACTAGGGTGCTCCTTGGTTCCGAGTGCTTAGGTGAGCACGTCTTTCTCCCTATTAGAAGTGCAAGTCCCTTGCCTCACCTCCTCAGTTACCTAGGAGATCCTCTGGATGAGTTCGCTTATGGGTTGATTTGAGGAGCTAAAGCTCCTGTCCTCGGCGTGCCATACATTTCTCCCCATACAGTATAATATCGACCTAGGCTCCTAATCGACGGCCTCAACCTGAACACCTTCCTCAGCAAGGCGATCCATCTTTTGAAGTTCTGCTTCAAATTCTGGCATCTTTTTGGCATAGCCACGAGAGCCGAGATGATGAGGATTTATCGCTTTCTGCGAATTCTCCTTATTCTTCCTACTCAGTTCTAAGTACTACTCAGATAACCTGTATTCCTTGAAAGCCTGCTAGAAGTCCTTCTGCTTGCTAAACTATCCACCATCGAAATCTAGCTCTTTATTTTGGAGGACAAAATTCTTGTATAGTGTCCCCTTGAAATTCTTGAAGCATGTCCCCATGATTTCTTTTGTTTTTTTCTTGACTAACTCCCTGTCATACTTGGCTGGGAAAGTGAAATACTCTGGGATCTTGACATCCCATATGTAATCCTTCTCGCTTTCAGGAACCCTCCACCGGTCATCATCTTTCCTAATCCACTTCCTATACTTAATCGGGATAAAGTCCCTAACAAGTAACCTGACGATAGTCTTGTATTTGGTCAAAGCTATAGGCGGTGAGAGTGGATCCCCGAATTCATCGAACTCAGTAATGTGCCAGTGTGTATTCCTACCAATAGGAATCTTTGACATGCCTCGCTTGGATCTGGCCTTCCTGCTACCCGAACCCTCTGGCTCCTTGGCCGGCAGAGGCTCCTGCTAGAGACACCAAGTAAGCTATGACCCTCTCAATTGATTAGCGTGTGTGGCTACATAGTGACATGATACCAAAGTTACCTGGCCATCTTGGTCATTTTGACCTAGATCGAGCAGGTCGGACGGGGTCCATGGCTGCTCGTTCTCACCAACCTGATTGACACCATCACCGTTTGTCGGATTATGCGGCTCTCCCGTCCCAGCAATATCAGCCGCTTCTTGTTGCCGATCAGTTCTTCAGCGACGGGGTAACAGGCGATGATGAGTCATGGTTGTGACATGATCGTGGTTAGTTTTGGCCATGGACAACTACTAATAGCATATGTTCATATATATAATATGTTTAATGCAAAGTCTAATAATAAGTCCACATACAACAAAGTCAAATAATAGTATATGTTCACCTAGAATAAATTCATTGTTTGATTGACCACATACAACAAAGTCCACCTACTGTTCTACGAAACTAAGCCTACATCAACTTCCAAATAAGAAAAGCGATGACCATAGCCATAAATAAAAGTATGACATCTTTCCAAGACCAAGGAGCAATTCTCCTAATCTTCACATCTCCGGCGGGTGGTTTCTCTTCGATCTCCAGTGCCAGCGGATGGCCATAGTTTACATTCATTGGACCATAGTAGGCCGGTTGCCCATGGTTTGCAAGGTAGGCCGGATGACTATAGTAGGCCCTCAAAGCTTCAGCTTCTGTGTTGTATTTTTTGTGCAAATTACCAGGGTAGCGATTGACTTAAGCATAGCAATCTTCTCAGGTTCGATAAATCCCAGGCATGTGACCAACATGCACTACATACCATGCCATGGTTGCCTATACATTTAAGTAAATTAGGCATGTGGTAAGTGGTAATGGTAACTCACTGAACAAGAGTTATTATTCAAGTTATATGGCCAAACTAAATCTATTTAATGCTCTTTATCCTTGACATGATAAAAAAATAACCTCAATAATTGGACTGTCTATTATTCGGAGATCAATGTGGTTTAGTAATCATACTTGCTGCTGCTGCCGAGCCAATTTTAAAAGTTGTTTTTAACTCTTTTTTCTAGAACAAACATCTATAGATGCCTTTTTTAAGCATGCTATACATTCTATCAAAATCAATTGACACTCTACCTATAGCGATTATACCTGTACACATTTGATAAGAATCCATCAATTGACACTCTACCTATAGCTAAACCAAGGAGTAATACCATGTAACTCAATCAAATAGGAATCGGCTGCTATTGGGAAGACAATAACCATGGGGCATTTCATCGAACACTTAGCGAGCAGTGAGCCACGCACTCATCGTGGGGGTGGGAAAGCAGCTGTCCACACGCGCTCCTGAAGGCCTCGGCGGTGCTCTGACGTCTGGTGGTGGACGGCGTGGGGAGTGCTCCAGCGTGGGGCGGTGCACGGGTGTCGACGTTGATGAAGAGGAGCGCGGGGTTGGGAACGGTGGCGCGGGGGGTGGTGGACGGTTGCTCCGGTGTGGGGCGGTGCACGGGCCTCGGCGTTGAAGAATAGGAGTGCGGGGCTAGGAACGGCGGCGTGAGGGGCGGTGGACGGGTGCTTCGGCTTGGGGCAGTGCACGGGCGTCGGCGTCGAAGAAGAGGAGCACGGGGCTAGGAACGGTTGGCGCGGGGTTGAAATTTTTTAACCCATGGTGGGCTTTTATACCAAACCTCATCACTGTCGGTTCTAGTTAGAAACCGACAGTGATGGAGGTACATCACTGTCGGTTATAAGTAGAAACCGACAGTGATGGGGGTACGTCACTGCCGGGCCATTGTTTAAACCGGCAGTGATTGCCATGTAGCGGTTACAGCATAAGTAACTTATCTTTTCCACACTTTTCGAATACCTCCTACTGGCTCAACGGTTAAGACCCCGCAATTTAGCCCCCAATACCCGTGTTCGAATCCCGGGTGGCCCAATTTTTTTGGTTTAATTTTATAATTTATTAAGCATATGTATTCCTGTGTCGAAATGGCTTGAAATTTTTTTTTGTTAAGTGTCTGAACTCTGTAGCCCGAGACCCGAGCTCAAACCCGAGGGCTGGCATAATTTTTTTAATTTTTTATATATCACTACCGGTTTTCAAAATAAACCGATAGTGATAACAAGCATCACTGTCGGTTTCTTCTCATCACTGCCGGTTTTTTGAAACCGACAGTGATGTTTATATATATTAAAAAAATTCTTTTATATACTAAATAAATAGAAGCATATGTATTCCTATGTTGAAATGGCTTGAATTTTTTTTTGGCAAGCTTGTACACCCAAATTAAGATCCCACACAGGATCCTAGGTTTTTCTAATCATTTTTTATTAATTATATTTGTCTGTGTGCTGAATGAGATAAAAGAGGGTAAATTTCATCTTGGACCCAATAGATTTTTTCATCCACCTCTACAAAATTCTTATCCCTAGGACACATTAGAACCTGTGTAAAAGTTTCGCACCATTCCAGATCTTTTCGTGGATAGACTCAGTTCAACCTATAATTAAACTGTCTCGTCGCATGGAAATTTAATTAAACCTCAAAAAGTAGCAAACCATCTCCAGAAAATCCCAAACTTGGTGTTTTGTTTACACGTGGCACGTGCAATCCTAAGAAAAAGTTTGAGACCAATACGACACCAGAATGCCTATGAACCACAGAAACCTTGATAACCTATGTGTATAGTCATGGTTCGATGAAAGGGCACATATACATCTATGAAGCATATATACTCCGCCTATGTCGAAATGGCTTGAATTTTTTTTGAAAAGCATGTACACCCAAATTAAGACACCACACAGGATCTTAGGTTTTTCTGATCATTTTTTATTTATTATATTTTTCTCTGTGCCAAATGAGACAAAAGAGGGTGAATTTTATCTTGGACCCAATAGATTTTTTCATCCACCTCCATAAAATTTTTATCCCTAGGGCACATTAGAGCATGTGTAAAAGTTTGGTACCATTTCAGATCTTTTCGTGGGTAGACTCAGTTTAACCTATAATTAAACGGTCTCGTCGTGTGGAAATTCAATTAAACCTCAGAAAGTAGCAAACCATCTCCGAAAAATCACAAATTTGGTGTTTCCTTCACACGTGGCATGTGCAAGCTTGAGAATAATTTTGAGACCAATACGACACCGGAATGTATATTTCTAATTGCCCAACAAATGTTACATGAATTACATGCATGATAATAATTAAACACACAAAGCCGTACATATTAAAATTAGAACCCAACTAAACTACGATCTTGAAAACCTAGCTAAATAAACATTAATTACTATTGGAATCACTGTCGGGATCGATCGGGCCACGCACACTAACATGCCTCTATAGCCATATATGGTAGTTGATATCACGGATTATGTATCCGCTTGTATCGATGAAGTCCAATGCCCGTATGAGTGCACTCTCTCGTGCCTCACAGTACCGAAAGAATGGTCGGCCATAGATGTAACCTACTGAACGACCACTGCCCCTGTTAGTAATCCTTATACAGTACTAGCGTCCTTCTATAGTGAGCTAGCCGAGGTTTCTATTGCAGAAGTCCCAATCATACCCGAGTGGCTCCATAGCTTGGTCTAGAACAAGCCCACAAACCACATGCAGCATAGGTAAGGTCGTATAGCACAATCTGCATGCGGAGAAAAAGAAAAAAAATTAGAGAATGTTATTACAATAATAAATAACCATAACTTAGGTATAAGTGACCATTTTACCACATCCGTATGGTTGTAGCTTGCAAACCATTCGCTTACTTGCGGGACGGGGATATCACCAGCATTTAAAGCAAGTGCCTTGAAGTGCGAGAAATCAGGCACATCATAGCAAATACGTCGAAGTGCCTCTAAATAAATGTGCACGGCACTTAATTGGGCGCTTATCATGTCCGGGCTCTGTATTCCTGTCCCGTGGATATGGTTCCGTTGATTTGAACCCCTCACAGGGATGAAAAAACTGAGTTTACACGTCCATAGCCGACCATTTGCATTAGATGCCGTGTTCTCGACGATGTCCAAGATAAAGAACTAGCTAAGTGCTGTTCACAGCCAATCTATTGATGATATAGTCTGCGACATATATGCATGCAACAATGATATTAAACTAATTACACTTATTTGTTAGCATCAAAAAACAAAAGATGTTGAAAAATATTTCATACAATAGCTAGAACAGGGAACTGTGGAATGGCCACATTATGAGTGAATGGCTCATCGCCAGGGTGGAAACCTGGTTCTTATGGTGGGGGAGATCCGTTGTTCATACCACCTAATCGATAAAATGCAAAAAAATATGAACATAAAATATATGCACAAAAAAATTATTCCAAGTAAAATGTGGCAACATAATTAAATATAGATCGAATGCAAGGAATAATAATATATATAAATGTAGAATGCAAAGAAACATGAATATAAATATAGATCAAATGAATATAGATACAATATTGGAGAAGACAACAAATCAATACCATTGAAAAATGCAGGAGCCATGACCAAATCACGTAGAGAGAGTGGGGATGTCTTGAGAAGTGAGAGTGAAACGTGAGAAATAAGACTAAGAGAGTTCGTGGGTGGGTGTGATCGATGTATGTGGCCGGCAGTTTGTTTTATATAGGGGGGCATAAACATCACTGTCAGTTTTTAAATAGAACCGACAGTGAAGGTGGTAATCACTGACGGTTTCTAAATAGAACCGACAGTGAAGGTGGATATCACTGTCAGTTTCTAAATAGAACCGACAGTGAAGGTGCATATATATAAAGGATATATTTATTTAGATACTACAGTGGAAAAGTTTTAACAAGAACAATATATTTATTTAGATAGTAATGAAATACATCAAAAAATTACAAAAAATTGTGTACCTCAGTAGCATTCTTCTAGTACCTCATGTGTGCACTGTTGTGGTTTGCTATGAGAGGAAAACATTATATCATGGCTGATAAGGCCTGGCTGAAACCAACATATATGGAGAGGCTAGCTCCTGGCCGAGGACCATTTTATAGGGCTAGCAGTCGTGGTATATTTTTATTTCTAAACTAAAGTTGTCGGGGTAGGTGGGAGCAATGTTCCAACTATTGTGGTCATGGGAGCACTGTTGGCATGTGAGGAGCATCTAAACATCACTGTCGGTTTTGGTTTAAAAACCGATAGTGAATTGGATCATTTGTGTCGGTTTGAGCAACCGACCGTGATAGAAGCTGTCACTGTCGGTTTTAAAACCAAAACCAACAGTGAAGGGCCCTGCCGCCATATTTTAGTAAAAAAATATAAAAAAACACTATCGGTTTGGAGCCTGCCATCGTAGCCTTTTTATAAAAAATATAAAAAAGTTTGGCCCACCTGAGATTCGAGCGTGGGTCACGAGGTCGAGAGTGCGCGGCCTTAACCGCTGAGTTAGGATAGGGAGTTAGGTTAGAATGGTTTTATTTTTTTTCTTTTATCCCATCGTAATGCACTACTATATAATAAATGCAAAATCAAAAAAGTTTAGTCCGCCTAGGATTCGAGCGCGGGTCTCAGAGTACAGAGTGCGCGGCCTTAATCGCTGAGCTAGGATAGGGAGTTCGGTTAGTTTGCTTTTCTTTATATATTTATTAATAGAAATAATACGGTTAGTTTATATTCTAAAATAACACAAAATTTTTGTCTTGATTATTTAATTCTATGATAATTAATTAATCATCTATAATTATCAAATAATAGTGTTTATGAACGTTATCTTAATATTTGATTACATAGTCAATAATTAAATTGTAGAGATGCGCACAAAATATAAATTAAATATTCAGTGTGAATTACTGATACAATGTCTTCATAATGATTACATAGTTAACAATAATCTAACCATCTTTAGGTGCATCAACAATGAGGGCCTCATTGTGATCAATTCGTACGTAAGCAGGTTCATCACCCTCTTAAAGGATAGGTAAGGGTATGTTCGCCCCGAATGGATGCATTTCCTGATAGCCCCTGTAGTCTTCTTCGTCCGTCACTCCATTGACACCAACAATTTTCCTTTTCCCTTATAGGACTACTTTTAGCCTTTCTTTTGTCTTGTTGTCCCTTGCATAGAAGACTTGCATAACATCTCTTGCAAGGACGAAGGAGTCGTCTCTGTATGTGGTCTTAGTGAGATCAACGGTAGTGAACCCTTCGCTCTCAGTGTTGATTTCCTCGAGCCGGACCCACTGGCAGCGAAAAAGAGCTGCCTTCAATGGACCATAGGCTAGCTACCATATCTCCTCTATAAAACTATAGTATGTCGCCTGCACGTTGTCGTTCTCGTCGTGAGCATCAAAACGAACACCACAATTTTGGTATGCGCTCTTTCCATCTTGTTTTTTGTGTAAAATGTGAATCCATTGATCTCATACCCTTGGTACTTAAGATATGTACTCGAAGACCCCTTGGCTAAGGCATCCAGTTGATTACCCAACTTTATTCCAAGCAGGCGACGTTGCAACCAGCTGGCAAATTCCTCCTTATGTTTTTTATCTAGCCAAGCCTATGACCTGCTTGGATACAGAGTTTGCAGCGATTGCCTGTGCTCGTCAATGTATGTCATCACACCCTTGGCTTGCTGGAGAACAGCGAACTGTGCCTGTCTGAAAGAAACATGGCCATCTACTATAACAGATTTCTCTCCGATCATTCCTTTGCCACGTAGTCTTCCCTCATAATGAGATTCTAGAACTCTGACCCTTTTGATGTCCAGATAATATGTGCAGAACTCAATGGCCTCCTCCGTTGACCATCCTTCAACTATGCCCCCTTTTGGCCTGAATCTGTTCCTAACATACCTTCTAAAAACTTTCATCAATCTTTCGAAAGGAAATATCTGATGCTGGTACATTGGGCCAAGGGCTCTAATTTGGTCAACAAGATGAATGAGCAGATGCAATGAGATATCAAAGTAAGTCGGCGAGAAATGCATCTCAAGCCTAATGAGAGTTTTGGCTATGTCCCACTGCAGCTGCTCTAGTGTGGACACATCAATGACCTTTTTTGAGATCGCAATGAAGAACACGCAAAGCTTTATGATTGGGGCGCGGACCTTTGGGGGGAGGATACCACACAGGGCAACAGGGGGCAGCTGAGTCATAATGACATGACAGTCATGGGCCTTCATAAGGCCATAGTTGAACTTGAGTTCTCTCATGTTCACTAGCCTCTTCGGGTTCGCACAGTAGCCCGTCAGGACTTTGA
The DNA here is from genome assembly GCF_019320115.1 of Miscanthus floridulus. Lineage (NCBI taxonomy): Eukaryota > Viridiplantae > Streptophyta > Magnoliopsida > Poales > Poaceae > Miscanthus > Miscanthus floridulus. The sequence goes on along the minus strand of NC_089586.1, from coordinate 113,242,946 downwards.
GTTCATTGAAGAAAGAAAAAAGCGCACACTTTTCTTCCTTCTTTAATGTCCATGACATAACCGAAAGTTTGAACTGGCCATTCTCTAGCTCTACGAGATGCAGCTCCTTCTTGATTCCCAAGTGTTGCATGTCCAGGCGTATGGCTAGTGAATCCTTCGATGTCCCTCTGGTGTCCATCAAGGTGTTAAGAGTGTTAGCGCACACGTTTTTAGTGATGTGCATGGGATCAAGACAGTGGCGTACACTTAGAAATGGCTAGTAAGGTAGTTTCTAGAAAACTGATTTTTTCTTCCAAACGCTCCCATCAGGCGCTGCTACTGCATTATCCCCCTTCCTAAGGACAACCTCTAGTTTGTTGAGTTCTCGAAGTATCGTAGGCCTATCTCGATATTTTGGAGCTAAGCATTTCTTAATAGCACCGTTGAAATCTTTTCTATTCCTGCGGTAAGGGTGGTCCTTAGGTAGGAACCTATGGTGTCCCATATAAACTATCTTTGAGTTATTTGGCAGATTTACCGCATCAGTGTCGTCTAAGCACTCGACACATCTAGTATAGCCTTTTGTCTTCTCTTCGGACAACGAACCTCGACCTGGCAGGTCGGTGATTATAGCGATAAGTACTCCCTTGATCGTGACATGTTCCTTTTTGTACTCGTCCCAAACATCTGGCACACCCTTTTCAAACATCTCCACTAGTTCATCGATCATTGGTTCTAGAAACACGTCGATGTCATTCCTAGGCTGTCTTGGCCCTTGGATTAGTAGTGGCATCTAGATGTACGACCGCTTCATATAGACCCAAGGTGGAAGGTTGTATATACAGAGCGTCACTGGCCAGGTGCTATGATTGCTTCTAACCTGGTCGAAAGGATTCATCCCATCTGTGCTCAAAGCAATCCAAAGGTGCCTTACCTCTCCACCGATGTACTTATAGAACATAGTATTGATAGTCCTCCAGTCATGCCCATCGATGGGGTGCCTCATCATTGTATCTTTCTTACGTTCTTTGCCATGCCAGCGCAACAGCTTGGCTGACTTTGCACATGCAAATAGCCTATGCACCCCGGGAGCTATAGGGAAATACCAAACAACCTTTATGGGACCTCCTCTGGTCTTGGTGCCCTCATCTGATGGCCCTTCCTTGTACCGTGGAGCTTCACACTTAGGGCACTTGTCCAAGTCTTTGTATTTTTCTCCACGGTACAATATGCAATCATTAGAACACGCGCGGATTTTTCCAACCTCGAGGCCGGTGGGGCAGATCATTTGCTTGGTCAAGTATGTCTTTTCTAGCAACTCATTTTTTTAGGAGCATTTTCCTTATTATACCTAACAACTGATCGAAGCCTTTATCGCTCAATTCGTTTATCGATTTGAACTCTAACAGCATGATGTTGGCTTCCAATTTGCTCATTGGACAATTCCTATACAATGGTGGTTTGCCATCTTGTCTCATTTTCTCTAGCTTTCTTAGTTGTCTTTCACTAAGACATCCGGTCTCTACATTATATAGCAGCTGAGAAATGTCATCGTTATCCTCGGTGTCGTCAGCTAGCGTGTTCCTAAACACATTATTAATTATGGCCATAGGTTCCGTGTTGACACCGGGTTCCTCATCAGCATCGTGGATGGCTACATCAGGCATGTCCACATCATCATCGTTTTCCTGCAGAACATTCACACCAACCTCGCCATGCATAGTCCATATCGTATAGTTTGGCATGAACCCCCTGGTAATCAAGTGCGATCGTATAAACTCAATTTGATGAAAGTTCCTATGATTCTTGCAATCTTTGCATGGGCAGAAGACATGGTTCCCATTCCCAGCATGGGCTTTGGTATCGATGATAAACTGGCTAACGCCATGCATGTACCGCTTGTCCGTTCGAGACAGATGCATCCACTCTTGATCCATCTCTGCACAAAAAAAATACTGAGATAGTAATTACAAAGAATTAATAAGAAATCAAGCTTCATGAACAACAATTGTAGCTCAAAAGTACTATTTTTGGAAAACATTATTGTACACTAATTATTGGAAAATTGAAATTGGTAGCCCCGGCCCTGTAAATTGAAAATTGTAGTAAAAAACCATTATTGCACAATATTGAAGAACAACTATTCTACTCTACTTCTAAGAACTAATTATAGCATCACATACTAACAATGATGATCTTGACCACCATGGAATAATTAGCTAGGAATTTAAATGTGTTCATAGACACCAACCTTTTGGATGATGGATTCACCACAATTTGAGCCTAGCACAAATGTCCAATTGGAAAAGTGCTCTCTAGAATGGAGAAAGAACTAGAATGAGAATCAAGCAATGTAGCCATCAAAACGAAGCTAATTAAGCAACAAAATCAAAGGAGTTGATGTTTATTACTAACCTTAAAGCAAAAAGATCAAGCCATTTTTCAAAATCCAAGCACTAGCTTCATGGTGAAGAGCAGCCGCAACAATGGAGGGAAGGGTCCAAACGTGCGCCTCTGTTCTCGGGATGGAAGAGAGGAGGAAGGAGAGGACGGCTGTAGCCTTTTGTGTTGTAGGTTTATCACCGTCGGTTCTTGGCTAGAACTGACAATGATAGAGCCCAATCACTGTCGGCTCTTGGCTTAAACCGATAGTGATGGGTGCCCGCCAAAACACTGTCGGTTCAAGCCACAAACCGGCAGCGATGTGATCTGTAAGGAAAATGGACCCTTGGCCCATTTACTTTGGATTTCGGTGTTTGATGACCAACACAACCAAATTGGACTAATGAATTTGCAAGTGTTTGTTTTGTAGTTCAATAGGGAGCATGACGTAACTTGGACAAAGGCGACGTAATGATCCAATGATCAACACCTCAAGCAAGACCTTAGGACGACAAGAAAAGACCCAAGAGATCAAGCAAAGTCCAAGCATGAAGACTGGAACCAAGCCGTACGCAAGATCACGAAGCAACGAGCACGTAGAGGTGACCGGACGCTGGACCGGACGCTGGAAGCACGACCGGACGCTGGACCGGTGGCTCGGTAGACAAGCGACCGGATGATGGACCGGTGAAAGCTCTAGTTTGGTTTTGGTTAATTGATGAAACCCTAAGTGCTAACCTATTTTATCAAGATGATTATGAGATAGGTAGCACTACTCCAAGTGATGAAGCAATGGCGAAGATCATGACAATGGTGATGGTCAAATGCTTAAACTTAGAAAAGAAGAAAGAGAAAAACAAAAGGCTCAAGGCAAAGGTATAAAATGTAGGAGCCACTTTTTTTTAGTGATCAAGACACTTAGTGAGTGTGATCACATTTAGGATAGATAGCCGTACTATTAAGAGGAGTGAAACTCGTATCAGAATACGGTTATCAAAGTACCACTAGATGCTCTAACTCATTGCATATGCATTTAGGATCTAGTGGAGTGCTAACACCCTTGAAAATGTTTGTGAAAATATGCTAACACTTGTGCACAAGGTGATACACTTGGTGGTGTTGGCACATCTACAAAGGAGGTGGTGTTTGCAGGGTTGAGATGGGTTTGGGGAAAATGAAATGCCTATTTTCTATTGCGATCACTTGGTTGTGTGGTTTGATGACCAACACAACCAAATTGGACTAATGAATTTGCAAGTGTTTGTTTTGTAGTTCAATAGGGTGCATGACGTAACTTGGACAAAGGCGACGTAATGATCCAATGATCAACACCTCAAGCAAGACCTTAGGAGCACAAGAAAAGACCCAAGAGATCAAGCAAAGTCCAAGCATGAAGACTGGAACCAAGCCGTATGCAAGATCGCAAAGCAATGAGCACGCAGAGGCGACCGGACACTGGACCGAACACTGGAAGCACGACCGGACGCTGGACCGGTGGCTCGGTAGATAGGCAACCAAATGATGGACCGGACGCTAGCGGCAACCGATCGGACGTAGGGAAGCAGCGTCCGATCGAGTACAGAGAGGTTCCAGAGCGGCACATCTGCGACCGGACGCGTCTGATGGCAGGCGACCGAACGCTGGCCAGCGTCCAATCAGTATATTGCCGGCTCAACAGTCGGGACGACCGGATGCGTCCGGTCAGGATGATTCAGCGTCCGGTCAGTAGCAGTTTCGCGGGAGTTCGACCCCAACGGCTACTTTCTTAGTGGGGCTTATAAATACAACCCCCAACTGGCCATTTGAGAGTGTGGAGCTAAGGAAACATACCAAGGGTGTTGGTACACCATTTTAGTGATCTCCACATGCATAGTGCTTAGTGTTTTATTAGGTGATTAGCATAAGTGCTTTGCGAAGTGCTTAGGTTGATTAGACCACTGCTTATGCGCTTGCTCTAGGTGTATGCCTAGTGTTTAGTGAGGTTTGCATACCTCTTGCCACCCCATGCTTGCGAGCACAAGTGTTGTACATCGGAGGGGCTTGAAGTCTTGCGAGATCACACCAACCGCGTTTGTGGTGTGGCCACCACCGTGTACCGGAGGGAACAAGGCCCACGGCGTTTCGGCCAAAAGCTTGATAGTGAAGACGGCGGGGAGCATTCGGGAGAGGCTTGCCGAAAGGCACGTCGGAGACCCACTTGCGTGTGGGAAGGCCCGAGGCTATCCACGGAGTTACCCAACCGGGAGCTTGGCCCTTGTGAGGGATTCCTTATGAGGGGCTTCAACGAGGACTAGGGGGAAGCTTGCGTGCTTCTCGATACCTCGGTAAAAATACCGGAGTCGTCGACGGGAGTTTGCATATATCTACCTTGCTCTTTAGCTTCTGCATTTACATTTGTGGTAGAGATAGCAACACACTAGCAAAACCATAATTGGACCTCTAGATAGTTTATCTATTGCATAGGTTTTGCTAGGATTAGAAAAAGAGGCCAAAGTTTAGAGTTAGAGTTTTAAGTTGCCTAATTCACCCCCCCCCCCTCTTAGGCGTCACGGTCCCTTCATGATCCTTCACTGTCGGTTCAGCCCAGCCCCAATCATTTTTTCATTTTCAAGCTCATAATCGGCAGTGAAGGTACATCACTGTCGGTTCTCACAAATCCGGCAGTGATGATGCCGGCAGTGATGTGCAAATCTGGCGTAGTGAAGGCAGACAGAAAATGCACGAATCTCTTAAATTCACTCGTGATTTTCAGAGGTTAGACTATTTGTGAAGACACTCCTGCCTCCTAAAATCAATAAACAAAGGTGGGACTCTTATGAGGGCCGCCTCTAAAAATAGGGGACATCTAGGCTCACTGCTAACTTAGAGTATATAAAACAATTGAGAAAACCCTAGCCCACTTGATGATGGCTAGATAAGATGAAGGTAGCAAGGAAATAGCTTCAAGGGACTAGGTGAAGGTGAAGGACAAGTAACGACTGCGATACCCTAGCTAAGGTGAAGAAGCAAGTACTTGTACTGATCCGAGGTACTAATTAAGCCATGAGGAGTCATACAATGTGAAGTATAAAGCACTACCACATACAAGATTTTCGCAATCGGCCAAAACAAGTTTTCGGAGGCGGGAAGGCGATTCGCCTCCAAGTTCATGCTTGTGTAAATTGAGATTTCCAGATGTTGTCGAATGCCCACCTCTGAAAATAGATTAAAAAAACAAAAAATGCAAAAGGCCACTGGCAACTCTGAACCTCCTCTTCCATCTCCTTGCCTTCTTCTGACTTATCAGTATTACCTGATATTGTCTGTTGGTCCTTCGTCCAAGAGGGTGCATCACTACCACCTGAACCTCCCGAGCTCCCTCCACCCCTCCATCTTAGGAAACCAGCACATTGTTCATGCGACCTTAAGGGCACAAAATGCTGCCTCAACCCTCCTCTCATCCTGCTACCACTATCATTGTCAAATCTCCTTTTACTGTGCACATATCGTAGCTTCTTATCGTATTGCGGTTGGGCTCCTTTCTCCGACTTCTCTGTACATAGCTTCTCAATATGACCAATGATTCCACATCCATAGCAAAAATCCGGCAGAAATTTGTACATCAGCGATCACCATCTATCCTTCCGTCCATTCTCCCCACTGATAGTAACACCATGCATCAGTGGTTTACAAATGTTTATCTAGATTTTCACCCTAAAAACATCTAGCATTAGAAACAGTATCATCCTCATCCACCTCTAGAACTTCCCCCACTTCCGCTCCTAGGAACTCCCCTCTTCCCTGCTTAGCATCCCCAAGGGGACCTTCAAGATCCGAATCCAAATCGGGATAGACGTGAAATTGATCTTGTCTAGGGTTTTGGATGTTGAATTCCGCCATCACTATCAGATCCTTCCCGACGACCTAGGGACGTCATCAATCACCTTCCTCTTCCTAGGCTCCTGCTTGAACGTGATTAGGAAATTATTTTCACCAAGATCCTTACATTCGATGCCCCGCAAAGGGCAGCAAACCCTCCCCACCGGCTGCACCACCACCATTGGAGGTATGGGTTTCTCCATGAGGATCTTCCCTACCACCTGCTAATCTTGCGCATCGCCTTGCCAGTCATCCTACTCTCCACCCAGATCCCTTTCTTCTCCGCCTTCAAGAGCCTCAACTTCCCCATCAGATCCTCCACCACCTCCATCACCCCACCTTCTTCTCCTCCCTTCACCGATCACACCAGCCAAAGAAAATGGACGTGGAAACTAGGGTTTTGGACTCAAAACGGGTGGCTAGCAAGTATGTGGATCTTTGGATGGGGGAACACGTGATCGAGGTGGAATGTCGTGGACACATCCTCCCAAACGTAAGGAGGTGAGATTAGGACGTAGACTGAGGAAGATCATGGAGGAAAGAGGAGGAAACCCTAGTCACCACACCGGGAGACCTTTCTCGAGCCGCTTATGGCATCCTCAACGGCGATGAGGAAATCGCTAGCGACGTGGGCTTCAAAAACAATATAAAAAAGAACATCAAAGCGTAGGTTGTGAGAGAGATTTTTTTGAAACCGTGTGAAACTAGCTAGTTCTTTATCGCTAGCGTTGTACTCTGTACCTCTTGTGGCTAATAAAATTTCATCTAAACTAGCGATTTCATCCTCGTTGTGGACACCCTTAGGGCCGAGAACCTACATTTTAAGGTCCTTAAACTTTAATTTTTATATAATGGTTCATCATAGGCCATACCCCTTCACGTTGCCCTTAGATCCAAAGTGGCATTTATACAGTCAGCAGTTAGCGGAGATATTACGTGCATGTCATGTGAGGACCGAATGGCTTGGCTACATAATTTGCAATCCACCTGTGTTTCTCTGTCGCCCACAGTAGCTGATGGCCGCCACTCCAGGCTGCTTGTACATGTTCAACAAGTCCAGATGTGGATCAGGATCGGCAACGGCAGAATCGGCGGTGCGACGTGAAGACGGTCGCTGTGGTTCGGCCTCCCAGTGGACGTCAACGCTTGACGATCGTTCGTCCGCGCGCGCACCACAAAGACCAAGGTTGTCGGGCTGAGCGCACAGACACGAGGGACACGAACATGTCCACCTAACCGACGAAGAGGCCCACGGCACGGTCTCACGACGACGCTGATGGAACTCCTGAGTACTCGCCGACATGGCGGCGTCCACGGCGAGGATCTTGGGAATGCCATGGCGTGGTGGCGCCCATGGCATCCTGGGTGGCGTCCGACACCACGACGAAGGTGAACCCCGGGTGACGCACGGGCCCGGCGTGGTCTGAACGCTGTGTGGAGGACGGTGACGAAGAGCGTCGTGGAGCTGCAACATTTGGCTGTGTGGAGGACTGTCATTATCCCCATGCATCATACTCCCGTCTTGTTGCGAGCGTCACCGTAGGGCTTCACGTCCTTGGACCATTTCCAGATGGGCTCAGTGACGTTGTGAACGAGCAGAGATGTGAGATGTAGCATATAACTAGATCAAAGCCAAAACCAAATCTCCCTCCAATTTCCTTTCTCTGCTCATCTCTTTCCCAAATCAGAATATAAAAAAAAGAGCAAGAAGCAGCAGCTTCCTATCTTCCCTCCCCAATGATCGAGCAAAGCAGCAGGCTGCTGCTCCTCCACCACGATTTATGAATTTAATCCAAGCCGGCCATGGAACTGTCACGGGTCGACGAAGGATGAAGCAAGTGGTAGGCTTTGTGCGAGAAAATGGGCCAAGTCCAAGCTGTGCGGTCCTGTGAGCCCAGGACGGTATAGTTTGTATTGTGGTCAGCGGGAGATACGACATACCGAACTATTCTGTAAACGTTTTTTATCTTCCTTTTCTGCCCTCCTGTTCTTGCTCTTCCTTCCCCAAACCTGTGCCTAAATCCAGAATTTAGGGAAACCTTACATGCAAACTCTCACCCTATTAGTCATGCCGTGGATCCAGACCGTGGCCATGGAGCAGATCGCTGAGGATTGAGGACCGGCCATGCAACGCAACCTCGGCTGCGTCGTAGGGCAGCTCATGTTCCCCAAAAACCAGAGCCGCGGCGCTGGTGTCTGGTGCTGAACTGCTGATGCAGGATGGGTCGCCGAGGGGAGACAGCCAGACAGGGGCACAGGGCATGAGTGACGATGAAGGGAGGAGACGGAGAGAAAGAAGCACAGCTGACAAACAGGGCCACATATGTGAAGCGATATCTCTCCCACGCTAGCTAGCTATTGATTGTACACGCCATGTTGATCTAATCTAAGAGCCAAACGAATATGGATCACCCGTATATATCACTTAAAAAGTTTAGGACGATGATAGAGCATATATAGACTAGAGTACTCTATAGACTAACAGAAGACCGGTTGTTGTGTCATGTGTATCCGCAGTTTGGGGATACGATAATGATATGGCTTAGGCGTCCGTTCCGTGACTTCCGTCCAGACACGGCTCATCCTCGTCCACTCGCTCGCGTGACTTTCCGTCCGGACCTCGTGGCTCATTCTCATCCACTCGCCGCGTCCCTCGCGCCGTTTTATGCTGTGCGCCCCCGCTCGCAGTCGTAGGATGGATTCTGCCCGAGCCGCTCGCCGGCGCCGCCCCCGCCCGAGCCGCTCACCAGTGCCGCCCCCGTCCGAGCCGCTCGTCGGCGCCGCCCGGCCCGAGCCGCGCACCCCCGCCCGTACTCGCGCCTCTCGTCCCGGCTGCGCTCCATCCACCTGCTGCGGCAACCGCCGAAGTCCACACCGGCGACCTCCGCGCACTCCGTGGCATTGAGCTCCACGCTGGTGTCGAGCTTCACAACGACGAGCTCCATTCGTCCAAGCTGCAAGGTAACATTGCGCTTGCGCTAAAACCGCATGTTGCAACCATATGTTTCAAGTGTTTCATATGTCTCAGAGGTATGTTGCAAGGGTTTCGTATGGATGTTGCAAAAGTAGATCAAGATGTTGCATGTGTTGCAACCGTTGTACACGTATGTTGCAAACGTCTGTTTCCAATGTTTTATCCGTTTTTTCAGACGTATGTTACATATGTTTTACAAATATGTTGCAAGTGTTTTATCTGGATGTTGCGTATGTGTTCCAATTGTTTTTCAGGTGTTTTTACAAGTGTTTCAGACGCATGTTTTAAATGTTTTATCCGTCTTCAAATGTAGGTTGCAAGTGTTGTATCTAGATTTTTCAAAAGTACATCGAGTGTTGCAACTCCCTCCTCGCTTTCTGCTGCATCGCCTTGATGTCTCCTCCTCGTCTTCTACTGCCTTGCATCCATCTCAGACTGCGGAGGGCACACAGCGAGGGCCAGCGAAGGGGGTGCGCCGCGGGCTGGCGGATGAGACGCACCAGGGGATTGCAGCGTGGACGCGAGCACATGTTGTACCCTTCCGTTACGCAAGCAAGTAGCGCTTCGGTCCCCTTTAGTTTTCTATTTTACGCAGGATGATAAGATGATCCCATTGGTGGGCCATGACGCCAGCACACAGTTCGGTTGGCTGGGGACTGGGAAATGCATCCCGATGTGCTGCGGGCGCTGAACATCCAGGCACTAGTGCCGTCGTTGGGATGCCGCTCTCATGATTTTTTTTAATTGTAACATTTTTTCGAACTTAATTTTAAATCTAACACTCTTGGTTTTTTTTAAAACTAACACTTTTGGCCGCGCCTAATGCCCTGGCGCGGCCAAATGCCTATGCCGCGCCATGCATGGTGGCGCGACAGAGGGCTGATGTGGCGACGACCAGAAGCGTTGGTCGCTGATGTGCCAGGGCTCTGTCGCACCACCGATCTTGGCGCGGCAGAGCCGGGTATAACCTCCACCGCGGCCCGCGTGCCCGAGCAGTCGTCGTTCTCTGAGTAGCGCAGCAAGGCTGGCCACCACGCCCGCCTTCGCCCGCGCCTACCCGTCGTCGTGCACGCCGTCTGCCGCGGCCACGTCCGCCCACGCCAGCCAGCCCACCCGCGCCAGCAAGGCAGCCGCGTCCGCCCACCCGCGCCAGCCAGGCAGTCAGGCAGCCAGGCCGTCGGCCCCGCACGCTGGCGCGCCTCCCCCTCCGGCCAGAACCTTCGGTCACACACGGTGGCTGCCCTGCGCCCGCGCCTCTCGGCCCAGTCTTGCGCGCTGCAACGAGGTACTCCACTAATATAGTTAGCACAGTTAATAAAGTTAGTAAAATTATTAAAGTATGGTTAGTATAGGTAGTAAAGTTAGGTAGTTTAGTTGGTACAGTTATAGTATGCCTTGTATAGATGTTAATATTTGATTAGTTAGTATAGTTATAGTTAGAAAATATATTAATGTTAGTATGTACATTACGTACGATGATTTCGACGACTTAATGAAGTTTCTTGAAATGCTTCTGCAGATGGATTGTTGTGTTAGAGTTTTATTTGGAGGAAGTGTTAGGAGAGAGGATGGTATGTTTGAGGATATAGAAGAAGAATTGGAATGGTTTGATGAACCTCCTAGCTTCAACGACCTTTGTGTCCGTTTGAATATAAAGTTTGGCGGTGATTTCACACTAAAGGGGAGTTTTGATACTGGGAAGACTAGGGCACACTATATCCTCATACCCTTACGCGACCCTGCTCACTGGTCCCACTACACTAGGGTTCTCTAAGGTTTCAATGTGCCCCTGGCGGAGGTGGTGGTGGAGAATGGCTACAGGATGCATGGTGTTCAGGACGGCCCGTCCATTGATGGTTTTGGAGGCAATGAAAAAGAATTAGGGGTCAAAGGGGAAGCAACTCAGGATAATATGGATTTGGACGATCAGTTGATGCAGGAGCAGTTTCATTCAACTGTAGTAGGCTGTATAAGTAATGACTTCAATGTGAATGAGTTCGAACGAGAAGAGGAGGAGCAGGAGGAGGAGGACCGGATCGGTGATGTAGTTAGCAGTGATTCAGACAATTTTGATGATGACCAAGGAGGTACAGATGCTATGGCAACAACGACTGATGCCATGCCAGTACTGGTACATACTATGCCATTACCAGTACCAACTGAGGTTTTGTAAGGTGTCCATGCTTAGGGTAGACTAGTCACAGATTTGGCTGCAGATGATATCCCCTATGATTCATGGGCCAGAATTAGCGAAGCGAAGCATTATGTTCCACCACCACCTTACACAGCGACTGAGCTTGAGCAACTAAGGTCCAAGAACATACCTTTCAGGGGCATTCCAAACTATAGGGATGTCAGCATGGCAGATATGGCAGTTTGTGATACCGGTCTCCAGATGTGTTGGAATTCATTGTATAACCATGAGACAGAAACTCTTAGGAAGGGGATGATATTCAACACAATGTCAGAGATGAAACTCTTTCTTCAGGACTATGTTGTGTACCACCATAGACCGTACACCGTCACTCATTCGGACCAGGAGTTGAGGTACCACTTGATATGCAAAAACGGTTGTCTGTGGAGGTTAAATGCACGAAGGAGACAGAGTGATGGCAAGTGGAGGATAACTAAAGTTGTTGAACCCCACACTTACCTAGACAATAGGGGGAAAGAAAATCATCAGCAGCTCACTGCACATTACCTTGCCCGTTGTATATTGGGGCTCGTTGATGACAATAACGACATCTCGGTGTCTTCTTTACAACAGTCCATATATGGATTCGTTAGGTATGATGTGACGTACGGAAAAGCTTGGCGTGCTAAGCAAATTGCTCTAGCGATTCGATGGGGTACTTAGGAGGAAGCGTACAACAGGGTGTCCCGCATCTTATGTGCAATGCATTATTACAACCCTGGCTTGAAATGGTTTGTGGACACCGGAGGGATGTTTTTTCGGACCCATTGAGGCATGTCCTCTATTGTGTGTTCTGGTCGTTTACACAAACGGAACATGCATTCCAGTTTTGTCGGCCAGTCGTACTTGTTGATGGCACTTTTCGGACAGGAAAAAGTATAGGGGCACCTTGATGATGGCTGCTGTTGTTGATCCTGAGGACCAGATAGTACCCGTGGCATTTGCTTTGGCAGAGGGAGAGAACAATGAATTATGGTCATGGTTCATGCGACTTCTACGTGTGCAAGTGCTTGGCCCAACTTGCACTATATGTTTGATCTCCGACCATCACGCAGGGCTTCTTAATGTTGTAGCTGAGCATATAGATGGGTTCCCGCCTCTAGTACATAGATGGTGCATGAGACACTTTGCTGCTAATTTCTAGCTGCGTCAGCGGAAGCAGGAGGTATGTGACAAGGTAAAGGCTCTATGTTGTGTACGTACAAAGCACCAGTTCAAGGAGACAAAGAAAAAACTAGACAAGATGGTAAATGCAGCGAGAAAGGCCTGGTTAGAGGCGCAGATGGAACAGAAGGCTCAGTGGGCATTAGCATATGACGAGGGGGGTTTCAGGTATGACATCATGACCACTAACTCCTCAGAGTCCTTCAACCGTGTATTCACCGGAGTTCGATCGTTGCCTGTGTCTGGAATTGTTGAGTTCTCCTTTCATAAGTGCAACGAATATTTTGTGAAGAGGTGGGAGCTTGAGCAGAGGAATATAGCTGAGCAGGGACGTTTTGGAAAGGCCGGAGCTGAACATTTGAAGGAGGCCAAGGAATTGGCCAAGCAGCACACCGCCGAGCCGTATGGACCCCGCCGCCATATCTTTAGTGTACGGGGCAAGGGTGGCACAAGCCTGGGCGGCGAACGTTATGGTGGACGAAACTACCGATTTGATCTTGAAAAGGTATAGTGTAGTTGCAACGTCCCTCAGATCATGTATGCCCCTTGCTCTCATATGATCATGGCCTGCAGGTTTCGCGGGTATAGCTATGAGGATCTGCCATATATGTCACCCTTGTATCTCCGTTCGAACACCGTTAGTATTTGGGAGATGAGCTTCGACCCATACCTTGACCCAACATAGTGGCCACCTTATAATGGTTATGACTACGTGCCGCATCCGGATCTAATGAAGGTAGGAAAGGGTAGGAGGAAGAAGAAGCGACTGAAGGGGGACATGGACGCTATGAGAGGGTATGGCGAAGACATGTACGGCGGGGGGAGACTTCAACTAGACCCGTGGTAGGAATCTTTGCTCCGTTTGCAAACAATCTGGCCATAAGGCTAGCCGGCATAGAAGACAACAGGTGATTTCATATTGTGTTCGTATTGCATAACAAGTAGTTCAAATTTTGTAATGCTACATAATGTTAATCTGAAAATTGTTAATTTGAATACTCCAACCCTTTGTTTATCATTTTGTAATAGGATGGCCCCTCCCACGCCACACCAGCTGACCCCCCCTTCTTGATGTGGAGTACGACGACCCCCTTCTTGTACCGGACGACGATGTTCATTATGTCGTGGGACTTAGTTCATTACATCGAACTTATGTCGAACGAATATTGTCGTCGAAAACTTGTAGACTCATAAATCAATGAAAATGTTGTATGGCAACTTATCGTCCATTTATTTGCTTCATGTTCGTTTTGTACAGCACTTGTAGTTTTGTACAGCACCTCCGCCTGTAAGCCCACCTCCGCTTGTAGTTCTGTAGTTTTGTACAGCACAGATGCGCCGTGGGCTATGGCGCGATAAATGATTATGTTCATTTTAGAAATTTTGAACGCATGATACAAACAGATGTGATCACTTAAGATCGATCATGGGTAATCCGAGTACATGATACATGAGTACAATACATCAGTAGTTCAAATGGAATATAGGACAACACAATAGAATTTCTACTACATGGCTACATTGATCATTAATAAAGCATGAAACTAACAGACGGCGCAATCAAAAACCCTCAGTCAGAAACATACTGAGTAAGCAACTCGTCGTCCGAGTACCAATCCTCAATCACAACCCTGTTGCTGTGGCTAGGCTCACTTACGTTGCTCTGACCTGCCTGTCGCCTGTAGTAAGCGGCCTCCACTTCATCTGCGACCGCTGCGGCCTGAGTGAAGAACGCATCGTCATCCTCCTCCGCCTGTAAGCCCACCTCTACTAGAGCGATGAGCTCGCTCAGTCTGCCAGTGTCGTCCTCATCCTCCTTCGCCTGCAAGCCCGCCTCTGCTAGAGCGATGAGCTCGCTCAGTCTGTCAGTGTCGTCCTCATCCTCCTCCGTCTACAAGCCCGCCTCTGCTACAGCAATTAACTCACTAAGTCTGGCAGTGTCGTCCTCATCCTCATCCCCCTCATCAGACAACACAATCAATGATTCAACGGTGCGACCAGCTCGCTTTCTGTGCTCATCTAACTTTTTTTTCTCGTACCTTGCATGAGCTACCTCTGCAGCATGTTCCTCGCTGTATCCAATCCCTTCATGTATAAAATGCAATCAGTTCACAATTAGGGACAGTAAGTTCAGGAGGGACGGGGGCATCTTTGCTAGACTCGTCGGGGTACATTTCTCTAGGATGAGCCCGTTTTCGCCATAACTGCTCCCGAAACATGTCTTCCATCTAATAAAACGGTTCAAATTAAACACCAATTAAAACAACGTAAATTAATGTAAAATGTAATCATTTGCAATGCAACTAAAATATTATAAACAATAATTATAGCAACAAAAATATACATAGCAAACATACTTCTAACTAAATAATTAACCTTAACATTGACAAAATCATACTAATATCTTCACCATAGTTCCCAAACATAATTTTCCTACTAACCTTAACTTCCATTCATAATATCCTATCCACCATTCAAACGAAAATAAAATGTGCGTCATTACCTTGAACTAGGACGAGGAGGGAGGGAGGCGGCCGGGGAATGGAAGGGGAAGGGAGGGAGGCGGCAATGGAGGGCCGGGCTGCCGCCGTTCGTGGCGCGGCGGCCGGCGTGCTTGGTGACGGGCGGGAGCGGGAGCGACGCCTAGGCCGCTTTGCTGCTCGGGTAGCGGGAGTGGCCGCGGCGGAGGTTATACCCGGCTCTGCCGCGCCATGGATCAGGGGGCGGCACTGCCACGCCAAGATCGGTGGCGCGGCGGAGCCCAGCCACGTCAGCAGCCAGCATTTCTGGTCGTCGCCACATCAGCCCTCTACCGCGCCACCATGCATGGCGCGACACAGGTATTTAGCTGCGCCAGGGCAATAGGCGTGACCAAAAGTGTTAGTTTTAAAAAAAACCAAAAGTGTTAGATTTAAAATTAAGTTCGAAAAAGTGTTAAAATTAAAAAAAAATCTTCTTCGGCTGCTTTCCCGAATGTAAGATGACGAATGACCGTATATCAACAGAACTACATAAGGCCGGTTTGGTCATGTGCTGATGTGCGTGCGCAGTTTGGGGATGGCTCTCTCTTTCTTCTGCAGTTCTGTTTACTGAAGGTAAATAAGCATGTAACGTTGTTTCATGTCAGCGGTCACATATGTCTCCATAGCCATATAGGACTTTTGATGATATAGGAGGTAAGAGAAAGAAGTTTTATAAAACAACTGCCTCATGTATAACATAAAATTTAGATATATGATACAGCTTATGCACCGTTGTATTCGTTATTTATTGTCGTGCAACTCACAATGTGCAGTTCAGGACTGCTGACCATTCAATGGACTGCTGGTTGCTACACCCAGATATAGTCAATCAGACTTTCTCCTGCAGGTAGTGCTCAGCGTCCAATGCGGCCATGCACCCTGCAACATCCGCAAGTAAATAAAGGATTAGGTCACACGCATCCACAAGTACGTGCTCAGCTGAAACCGCAAGTGCTAGTTTCCTAGATTGATCTTATCAAGAGACTGAGACAACCCCCATTCCGACTTACGACTCTAACAACAGGATCAGAGGTCAGAATTTTGAATCACATTTCTTAAACTTCTAGCAATAATTCTTCACGGATGCACAGTTATATTTGCAGGGAATTAATTTTTTTTAGAATGCACGGTGGAGCGTCCCAGACACTCTTAAGAAGGTGAGGCAGCCGCACCAGCCAAAACTCAGCACGGGTGGGCAGCTCGACCCCAGTCGGAGACTCGGAGCTAGCGAACTGAGGCCCCACTCGGTCCTCAGAATTATATTTTGTTACTTTGCATCACATCAAATTTTGTGTAAAAATCAAACCAAAAGTAAATGTATACATTTCTTTTTGGGTTAAATGATAACTACACTAGTAGAGAACAGACCTTTGATCCTCGGCCAAAATGGGCTCTAGTCCCGGAATTTTTTGCCCCCGGGACTAGAAATACCTTTAGTCCCGGTTGGTGGCTCCGAGTCAAGGTGGCTATCGGTCTTGTTAATCCTATCGACCGAACCAAGACACCAAGGATTCATGGGAATATAATCCAAGAAGGATATGCCACCATCTCGGTAGATAAAGCTGAAAAAGGTTTTAGTGATTTGCCTCTTGACATTCCTGGAGGTGATGGCGAGAAGACTCTAGGAGAAGCGGAGAAGACATTCATTCTATGGCGCAAGCGCTACATCATCATTCCAGGGATGTCGGCTCCACCTCCTTCTGAACTACCTCACCATAGGTACGTGCGGATGAAAACACTACATCATTAATTTGTATTGGCTTAAATAATTAACAATCTGCTCATAATAATATGTCATTCCTTTTTTTGTAGCAGATCCTCCCCCAACCTAAATCCAATTGTTCAATCGCCAGATCATCATAGTGCTCTGTACGATGACATTGTGTTGGAAGACGAGGCTGCATCCACACCCTCTCCAAGGAGGTCTCCAACGCCACAGCCGCCACCTCCAAGGAGGTCTCCAACGCCGCTGCCAACACCTCCAAGGAGGTCTCCAACGCCGCTGCCAACACCTCCAAGGAGGTCTCCAACGCCTCCCCCGCCCCCGCCTACCAAGAAGCCTAGCAAGAGGCCAGCCCCTCAAACGAAGAATCAGTCCCCGCCTGCAAAGAAAGCCACCGTGAAACCAAGGGCTATTCCCAAAATAATATCTGAAGAGAAGGAAGAAGGAACTGATGCATATAAAAAAGACATGTCTAGATTCTATGACAAACTTAAAATGAATCAAGAAGCAAGGAGAAACCCAGAGAAACCGTACTTCTTCGTAGCTCCGGATATTTTAAGAAAAAAGGTGACTTCTTACCAGCATCAACAGCGGGAATCTCGTAAGCCGTCCAAATCAACGTTATCAGACTATGACCGCACTCTCACCAAGTCAATTGAGGCGGCACAGAAAAAGAAGCGGGCAGGGAAAGGAGTTGCCCAACTCGGACAACAAGCGCACCAATCAATCCCCCCGCTAGTTGTTGGTAATGAATATGGTTCGAATTTAGGATTAATGCATCAGGCAAACATACCTCCGGATGTCGATTTGGATCACCTTGGTGAATTTCTTGATGAGACTGGTCTCGACCTTTACCAGATGTTTGGTGATGGAAAAATTGAGAGTGCGGCGGAGGTTGATATTTGGAAGAAAAAATTTGTACTAGGCCAGAGTCTATACAACCCTCAAGCCTTATCTGATCTGGGGACGCAAATGTACCTGCTAAACAAGTGGTACATGCAGGCGTCTACCAGTGGAGACTTCTGCGTTGGTGTCAGAATTAGAGACGAACATTGGTTCCGTGGCGATGATGTTATGTATGTTGACTTTGCAGAATTTCATCAACTATGCCACCTTACCTCTCTGGACAAAGTTATCATTAGCTGCTATTGCCTGTAAGTAATAATTCTTTCGATCTATTATTAAACTCATCATATGTGTGCATATGCATATAAATTATCCTAACAAGTACTATATATATGCAGATTTACAATGACAGAGCTCAGAAAGGAAGGCTGCAATGAAATTGGTTTTGTTGATCCCCATATAGTATTCAAAGACCCAATTACTCCAATGACTAATTGGAAGTCTGAGTCAGAGAGTAACATCATGAACTTCTTAGTGAACCAACGCCACAAGAAGGATATACTCTTTCCCTATAACTTCAAGTGAGTGTTAATCATGTCGATCATCCTTAATGGCTCATATGTTGATTCTAGTTAATTAATGAGTGTTATGCGTTATATCCTATAAACACATGCAGCAATCACTGGATATTGATGGACATCGATCTGGTGAAAAGTCACTTGATAATCTATGACTCGATGAGAAAACCACAACAAGACTACCAAGATATGATAGATATTATCCAGAGGTAATTTCGGGATCTCTAGCAACTATATATACACACAAACATGATGATTAACTATATCTGATGACGTGGCAAATTTTTTATTGGGCAGTGTTTGGAAAACCTTTATTGAGAAGCAACACATGGAAAAATGCAAAGCGCCACTGAATGTAATCCCATTGAAAGTAAGTCCCCTGAATCGCATCATCTTTATTAATTAAACATATAGCTTTCACCGGATCACCAGATTGGATGACAAATCTTTTTCTCGTAAAGTGGTGTCTGAGGCAGGAACAGGGGAACAACTACTGTGGTTACTATGTTTGCAAGTTTATCAAGGTGCTCTCCCAAAGAACTCCTACAGAGAGACTCAAAGTACGTTAAAAATACACTATATATTCATTTAATTATTATTATTGATTGTGTTACTATGTCTTTATATATATATATGTACATATATTAATTTATTTTCCTTTAATTCAAACCTGTAGACTCGATGGTTGGAGGAAAAGGTCATACGGCAAGACCAAATCAAAGCAATTCAAGAGTCTATAGCCGGATTTTTTAATGAGCAGGTCATCGATTCCAAGGGCGAGTTCTACTTCGACCCAACACTGCCATTGAAGCCAAGCTAGAGGATGAGAAGAAACTTGTTATGTCACAACAACTATAATGCAATCTTTTGTAATATATGCACATGAAATAATATAATGTAAAATACACATATGCATGCATGCATGTAAATATATATATGATGCATGCATATATATATATATATATATATTTCTATGCTTGAATTGTGTGATTTAATACGTTCATTGTGCTTGAACCGAAACATACTATATGCGCATATAAATGTATAATTAGCAGCGTACAATACGACTTCGAAAACCTATTTTGAAAAGAAAACAAAAAAATGAAAAGAAAAGAAAAAAGAAAAAAACCTTTAGTCCCGGTTCGTATTACCAACCGGGACTAAAGGTGCCGGCCATCGTGGCATGTCAGGAGGCACCTTTAGTCCCGGTTGGTGTTACCCACCGGGACTAAAGGTCCTCCTTTAGTCCCGGTTCCTGACCCGGGACTAAAGGACCCCCCCTTTAGTCCCGGATGCTTGCTCCCGGGTGGGGAACCGGGACTAGAGGGGGTTCCCCACCGGGAGTAAAGCTCGGTTCTCTACCAGTGCTAATACATTTGTACAAAGCAGATGAATCTCGTTTGCAGATTTTCCTAGAGAAAACAGGTAACTCTTTCTGAAGTGTAAGGAGTCATTGCACTGGTTTATTCCTTCGTTTAACAAATCAATCAAGCATGAAGTAGAAATAATCATCTGTGCAGTTCAGGAGCACTTTGCCGTATAGAAGTTATCATAATTTCAACCATCTGATTTAAAGCATTTTAAATGATCCGGTATATCTTAGCAGTAGCATTTTTTTTAACTAAATGGTTTTCTTTTGGGCATATCTCAACCAAGACTCTACTTGATATTGTAGTATTGTTCAGTACAGATCTTAATCTTGTTATATTTATGTCAATCCAGAGCTCTCAAGAACACATGAGAGTTAAACTCTTGTTTGTTAACCTCGTCGATATATGCAATAATTTCCGACTTCTTTTCTCATAGGATTTGCAATACAACTGTACTCCCTCCATTCCAAATTATAAGATGTTTTGGCTTTTCTAGATACATAGCTTTTGCTATGCACCTAGATATAGACTATATCTAGATACATAGTAAAAGCAATTAAAAACATCATATAATTTGGAACGGAGGGAGTAGTACCTAGCCTTTGCCTCATATAAGTGAAGAGGAGTTGCAACTAGATAATCGTGAATATGTGAAACCTTTATATCCTGGCATATATTATTATCCCTATCCTGCTGTGCATCCAAATGCCACCTAAATGTTTTCTTTGGGGTATTTCTCAACCAAGACTTACTTGCTATTGTTCAGCACAGCTCTTAGTCTTATTACATTTATGCCCATCCAGAGCTCTAAGTCAAGAACACAGGAGACTTGAACTTGGAACTTATCTGTTAAACTCATCCATGAATACAATAAGTTCTGACTTTATTGTCTCATATGATTTGCAGTACAAATAATATTGCCCAAATAAGTGAACAGGAGCAGCAACTGGACAATCCTGAAACCTCATCAACTTGGAATCACAAAAATGATCCCCATATGCTCGGTTGCCCTAAGTTCAGGAATCTTTTAGTTAACTGCAACGTTGAAAACTACCCTATATAGAAACCAAATCACCAGATTTGTCATTAGAGCATCTCGAGCAGTATCCCAATAATCTATCCTCCAATACTATTTTGATGGATATTGGGGGAGTTTCTACAGCAGTACCCCAATATATCTCCTCCAATACCCATATAAAAGGTGCCTACAGGCCACAGGCGTGTAGGGGAAAAGATGGCTGAAAAGTTATCACTGGGGTGGGCCACATGCTATTGGGGATTTGAGGGAGACTGCTGGAGTAAGAAAAAAGTATAGTTAGCACCGATATGGCAGTTTTATGAGGATAGGAAAGGTATTGGGGGACTGCTGGAGGCTCTTAAACAACTTTATGCATTGTTTTGTATTACTTCCTCATATTTTTAAGTTGCAAAAGTATAACTATAAGAGTCACATCTTGGATAATGTTGTGACATAGATACAGAGATTAGATTGCTTCAGATCATCAAGGAATGCATCTGGTGTTACTGGAAAGCAAGAATAACCTATTATGTCTTAGGAGCGAGGCGGCCGACAGAGTTGCTCAAGGTAGAACGAAGCTTGTGCAGCACAGCGTCGTCGAGGAGAAGATAGCTCGCTTCTGCCGGAGGTAAAGAACAAGCTAGCTAGATTAGTCTTTCCCTGTTGGTGCATCTGCAATTCCATCATCACTAGAGTCCTGTCAAGACTCAAGACAAGTCAAAGGTTCAGAATAGCGGAAAGCAAAAGATCTCTCATTTCGTGCTAAGCTGCTGCTCTTCTCGGTTTCGCGCTTTCAGATGCAGTGTGGCATGCAAATTAAGCTGCTTTATAAGTAAGAGGCGAATGCTTGCTGCCGTGTCCAGGTCCAGGCAGGTCTAGCCGTGGTGCAGCGGTGCTGGTGGCGGCGACTGGAGCTGGCGAGGTAAGGGAACGAAGCTGCTGCACGCGACGCGAGGAGCGCGCCCGATCCACAAGACCGTGAAGCTGGCGGCCGGCAAGTGGTGGGAGCGGCCAGATGACACGGCCATGCCCGGCATGGACCCGGGCGGGGGCGGCAGCTCGCGCTACTTCCACCAGCTGCTCCGGCCGCAGCAGCAGCAGCCGCCCTCGCCGCTGTCGCCCAATTCCCACGTCAAGATGGAGCACCACAAGATGTCTCCGGACAAGAGCCCCGTCGGCGGCGAGGCCGAGGCGGACGGGAGAGGGAGCGGCGGCGGCGGCGGCGGCGACCAGCCGTCCTCGTCGGCCATGGTCCTAGTCGAGGGTGGCAGCGGCGGGGGAGGCAGCGGGACGGGCACGCCCACGCGGCGGCCGCGGGGCCGCCCGCCGGGCTCTAAGAACAGGCCCAAGCCGCCCATCATCGTGACGCGCGACAGCCCCAACGCGCTGCACTCGCACGTCCTCGAGGTTCGCGGCGGGCGCCGACGTCGTCGACTGCGTCGCGGAGTACGCGCGCCGCCGGGGCCGCGGCGTGTGCGTGCTCAGCGGCGGGGGCGCCGTTGTCAACGTGGCGCTCAGGCAGCCCGGCGCGTCGCCGCCCGGGAGCATGGTGGCAACGCTGAGGGGCCGCTTCGAGATCCTCTCCCTCACCGGCACGGTGCTGCCGCCGCCCGCTCCCCCCGGCGCCAGCGGCCTCACGGTGTTCCTCTCCGGCGGCCAGGGCCAGGTCATCGGCGGGAGCGTGGTGGGCCCGCTGGTCGCCGCGGGGCCCGTCGTCCTGATGGCCGCGTCGTTCGCGAACGCCGTGTACGAGCGGCTCCCGCTGGAGGGGGAGGAAGAGGAGACAGCGGCGGCTGCCGCCGGGGCCGAACCACAAGATCAAGTCGCGTAGTCGGCTGGACCCCCAGGTCAGCAGCCGACGGCGTCTCAGTCCTCTGGTGTGACCGGAGGAGGCGACGCCGGCGGTGGCGGCATGTCGCTCTACAACCTCGCTGGGAATGTAGGGGCCTACCAGCTACCGGGAGACAACTTTGGAGGCTGGAGTGGAGGCGGTGGCGGCGTTGTCCGGCCACCGTTTTGATCCATGCCTTGACACACCCGATTCGCATCCACATCATCACAAAGATTCAAATGGTGCCGGCAAGCTCTTGCCATCCTAGCTAAACCGGGAGCTGAAGCTAGGCTTAATGGAGCTGAGCCCGAGACAAGTATATGCATGCTGCTGGATTATTGTTCATAGGAGAGACCTTTCATCTGGGCGCTATAGTATAATGCATGCGTTTACGCATTAAGATGCTGCATTGAAAATCATGAGGTGTTTTAAGATGGTAGTGATGACAAGAGGAAGCTAGAGATTCGATGCACGCAAGAGCTAGTTCAATAAACTAAAGGTCAGTGAGATCCGATGTTTTGTGTTTCCAGCTTTTCTTTTCTTTTCTTTTCTTTTTTCATTTGTATTGTGTTATTATATTCTGATTGTATCTCTTGCTGTAGAATGATGTTTCTATTATAAACCATTTGCTTATCTTCCCCTACAATCGCTGTACCCATGCATTACAACAACTCTTTCCTGGTCGCTTTCACATATATGTTTTCATTTTTCTCACACAATAATTTTTAGTCAAATATTCACTACTACATAATCGCTTTTTAGAGATGGCTCGTAACCCTTTGTAGGGGCGGTTTGGCCAGCCGCCCCTACTGACCCGTCTCTACAAATCATGTATTTCTAGGGACGGTTTTCCGGCCGCCCCTACAAATCGATTTGTAGGGGCGCCTGTAGTACCAGCCGCCCCTACAAATACCTGTTTATAGGGGTGGTTCAATCTAGAACCGCCCCTACAGTACTTTTTTCATAAAAAAAAATTCAAATTTACAATTCAAAATCGCGTTGCCGAATGTCCCGCAACCAACGTTCCGAACCGCGTTCGTGTTGCCGAACGCCCCGCGACCAACGTTCCGAACCACGTTCGCGTTGCCGAACGCCCCGCGACCGCGACTACAAGCACAAGAGTATTATATAAACTACAATTACAAGTCCAATTCACAAGAATATATACAATCCATCATTAAATATATAAATTCCATACACATTGTTATCAACGTCCTAGAGCTAGTCTTTCAGTCTCACGAAGGTGTTGGTACTGAGGATTTGTACCTAACTCAGACTCTAGTCATGGTAGGCACCTTTGACGTGTACAATCTGATCCAATATGAAGTTGCAAAGGTCGCCGACGAGCTCTAAGAGTTGGTCATCCTTGTATGGGTCTCTTTTCATTCCTTTCTCTTCTCTCCACTACAAGAGAACAAGTTTCGGTTTAGTATTTCATACCATGTACGAAGTTTTTATACTACGGATGAAGAGGTTCAAACTTATCATTAAGGGGTGTCTCCTGTAGGCATCGGTGTTACTCATCATAGAACATATATAGTATCCACAATGTACACTCCCAGGCTTCTGCTTGGGGCACTGTGTGTTTTGCACATAAAAATGTTAAGTAATGCTTTTGACAGCCATGTATCGGAGTACTAAAGAAGTAAGTTACACTTACCGTACATAGTATTTTTATAGCCAGCTTTTTCTTCCTTGCTAGATCATGCCTTCTGTGATGATTAGTGACATAGAACCTAAATGCCATGTTCGAATTATTTTAGCAAATACAACTTGTTAGAATCCAAAAGTGAACGTTACAAGTACGTATACAAACATATAAGCTAATGAGGATTGTCGATATGTATACGTCTTGAGAATCGATATGAAGTCTTTGTATGTCACCGGGTCCCTATCTATTGAATCAAAGACCCATGCCATGCTCCTCCCAACATCAACGGCTATACAAATCTAGTGGTTGCTGTATGGATTTAATCATAGAACTAGATAAGCTCTTTTGCATCGAATAAAATATATCGAACAAAGCTTTAAGTATAGAGTTGAACTTACTCGAAGTTGTATGGTAGCCATATAGTAGAGTGTTGTTGGAGATTTTTGAAAGCTAGGGCAATGTATGCCGCAACCTTAAGGGACTCTTCCCTTAGTTTCGCCGTATGAATGCGCTCTTTCTCCCGAAGAGTCTTTGCAGCAGCTAGCTCTTTGGCATCCAGTGTCCACTGTTTAGGGTAATTAAAATTTGTTTGGGCTATAGCTTGAGGGTCTAGATACCCGGCTTTCACACTTGGCATTTGTTTGACAATGTGCACTTGCATTCTACAAATCACAGCGTGGGTTAGTTATAACAAAATTCAAAGATTACATTCATATCATATCAGGAGGACAAGGACTTACAGGCACCACGTGCGAATTAGATTCATCTCCATTTCTCCCAGGTGAAAGCATGTGTGCATGTCATTGAAGTCAAAGACAATTTTCCCGGCTAGGCTTCCAAATGTGCCGGTGGGGAAGCATGCTTGTATGAGATCTATGCTCGTTGGGAGAACACGCAAGTACCAATCATGGAACCTTCTCATTCCAAGTGGTAGGCGCTGGATGTCCCGGTTTGGTAGGAAGGGCTTGCCTCTTTCATATGTTTTTGGGCAATCCTTTGACCATTTGATGGCATCAACATTTGGATACTACTTTGCAATTTGGTGGAGTTTGCTAGTGACGGCCTCCTCAGAACCCCGTGATGGAACTTTTTTAACTTGGTTCTCAGGCTTGAACTGGTCATGGGAAAACCACTTGGACACCGACGAGACGTCTTTCATCGGAACATAAACTGGCCTTATGGTGATTGGATGCTTCTTTCGAAGTTCTCATTCAGGCACGTCCTCATCTTCTTGTGCATCACCTTCTTCAGGAGGCACTCGTTCATGTATCGGCTGTGCTTGTTGAGAACACTGTGGCATCTCATCATGCACTTGCTCGGTACGAGCTGGAGAAGGTTGTGGCATCTCATCAGGTACATGCTCGCTAGGAGGCGAGGAAGAATGTGGTATCTCAGGAATATGGTGGTCATGAGATGGTGAAAATATCTCCCTGACCTCAACAACTCGCTCCAAATTTGGGAGAGGGGGAGGCGGCGAAGAAGCAGTCAATATAATGTCCCATTTGTGCTAGAGGATGAACTGCCCCATAACGTCTCCGAGTAACACCAGCCCCTCAGGAGTTGCGTAGTCTATCCTCCACTGCATGAACTCGGGCTTCACTGTATGCACCTCGACCCTAGTGTAGTCCGGTGGTATCTTATTATTGTGGTGTAAGCCACCATGAGGATGAGCCACATCTGTTGCCACCTCCATCATAGTGTTCCATCGGCCGCTGAGAAACACCAAGGTGCAACTAGTTGGTTCCCGTATGCGATCGACGGGGGTTATGGC
Organism: Miscanthus floridulus; assembly: GCF_019320115.1. Taxonomy (NCBI): domain Eukaryota; kingdom Viridiplantae; phylum Streptophyta; class Magnoliopsida; order Poales; family Poaceae; genus Miscanthus; species Miscanthus floridulus. Next base: position 113,217,085 of record NC_089586.1, on the reverse strand, counting down.
TGCAGTGGAACCTTGGCTGCTAGGAATTTTCGGAGGGCTGCCAACTAATGCCAGTTCTCCCGGCGGCGTCACTAATATCCGTGGCTCCATAGACAGTCCTTGCTCCTCCAGCGCCTTCGCAACTAGAGCCTTCACTTGGAGCTCAAGATTAGTCTCCCGGTCTCTGCCATGTTTCTTGTACATGTGACTATCCTCTTTGAATCCTTACTTCCAGGTCATCCTTTTCTCTATCCCCCTAGTACGGCCTATGTGCTCCTTGTTTCCCAAGCCAAGGCTAAGCTCATCCCTCTCTCTAGAAGGATTGAATGAGCCCTTCTCCTTGTCTTCAGCATATTTCAGTATCCTCGATACTGCCTCTTGGGTCTTCGGCTTATCAAACTTAAGATTACCATTGGATGATTCTGTACTCCTCGCATATATCCAATTCCTTGAGCGTACCTTTAAATTCATCACATCGATATTCCTAGCAGTTGCGACCTCTTCGTCCATCTTCCTAAACTACTCTTCCTTGGCATAGTAGCCATCGGGGCCTAGATGATGGTGGTATTTGTTCCTCTTTGCCAGCTCGGTGTTACGGGCACTGAACTCTAATGCCTCCGATGAAGTCTTCTGAGCCACGAGCTCCTCCCATTGACTAGGAGTTATTTTACCGAACTCATTAAGGGAGTTAACCCCTTTTAGATATACTTCGTGTTGAGCTCCGACCTCCAACATCGGAATGACTCTCCCATCATCCTGAAAGCATTTTTCTACCAGTTCATGCTTACCCTCCGGAAATCTAAAATTGAGCTTCAGCTGTCTATCCCATAGTTCATTCTTTTTGTTCTCCAGTACCTCTTTCCAGTTAGGGATTATTGGGTTCAATTTATCTCTTACTAGGGCCCCGATCGCATTATGGAATTGTCCGCTTGATTCCTTTGGCTCAAGGATCTCCCCTACTGGCCCAACCTCCGTTATCACATAGCATGCCTTATCTGGATATAGATTTCCTTTTCTATCCCCTCGTTTCCTCTTAGGCTTGGTAGTCGTGGTTGTGTCTTGAGGTTGTGGAGCAGAGGCATCGTGATCCATCTCTGTGGATGTTGCCTCTGCTCTCTTTTTCTCTACTCCATCTTGTCCAGTGAGATGTCGCGGACGTTGATGTCGACGTCGTCTTTTCCGAGTTTCAGGAGGGACCTGTATATATGATAGGTCAAAGTGTTAGCAGAGGTAACACAGCCAAAGCTTTAGCAAAATTTACAAGCTAAGGCTTTTTCCCTACCTCCTCGTTCGGGTCAAAATCCTTGTCCAAATCTTCCTCCGTTGGCCTCCTTCTGGCTTCACGTGGGAAAGGATCCTTAGGACTTTCATATCCCTCTTCTAAGTCATCATCATCCTCTTTTTCTTCACCTTCAGCAGCCTCTCTTGCTCCCCCTTCCTCCTCGTCACACTGCTCCTGAGTAAGCATCACTTCTAGATCCTTTTCTACCTCGTTATTGAACTATTCATGAGTAAACTGGTCCTCTAGTGCTTGCTCCTCATAGGTTGGCTGCTCATCATGCTCGAGGCATCGGGCTGCACTATCTAGTGTACGCGTCATTATTTCGCGCTTTGTTCTAATAGATGCAAGAAAGTGTGCTTTAGGTACGTGAGAAGGTATAAGAAATAAAAAAGGTCTATAAACCAAAGTAGTCCTATAAAACAATAATATATAAAAAAACTAGTAGTAGCAGTAGTAGAGGCCTCAGAAACATGTCAATCATCATTTGATCATGAACTTGGAGCATCAAGGCATCATAACAGAGAAGAGAGGAGAAGGTAATGTAGGGGCGGCTGCTAATGATGCCAAGTTCCTCACAAGTTCTTGATAATCAGCTCATGTTCCATATAATGTATGGACTTGGACAATTTCATCATCGGCAAAACAAAGGAGAGAAGAGAAGAGGGGAGATTTGGTAAAAAAAAAAGCAACAACTACTTAACAAATATAGAGAGGAAAAGGTGTAAAAAAAAGCAGCCGCTGCTTTCAAAACATTGAGGATAGGAAAGGTGGCAAAAATAGAGGAGAGGGGAGATTTGGCAAAAAAAAAAGTAGGTGCTGCTTCCCAAAAAAGCAACAGCTGCCATACTAACTTTGCTCGATCACACATGAACATCATATGCTTAATATCTTCTGAACCTGATAGACAGATCGGACAATCAGAAGTAGTAGACAGTAGTAGTAGGAAAGTAGTAGAATTAGTTGACAGAAGTACAAGTAGAGTGGAGTAGAGGAGAGTAGTAGTAGAAGAGGAGTACAAAGAAGACAGCAAGTACAGAGAAGATTAGTAGCCACCAGCCACATAGTAAGACAGATGCATATGCATTGTCTTATGCACATTCAGTTAGCAAACACAATAAACAGTAGAAAAACAGTTGGAAATTTGCCAACAACAATAGTGTATTTTTAATTTTTACTAAAACTTAAGGATCGTCATAATACTGACAAATGACAATGCAAGAAGAATATATATCACTGCAGAGCCATGTGCATATATTAGAACTTTTGTTAGGCAAATTACTGGCAGACAACAGAAAAAGAAGCTCACAAAGTCACAGGTGGCACACAACGTGCATCCAGCATGGTGAATGGTGAACATGCAGTGGAATTAAGTGGTACTGGCAGCAACATGCAGAAATGGGCATTGACATCAATGTATGTAGTCAGACATGAGGCACAGATGAACTCACACTAGTTATGAGTCAAGGCAAAGCATGCAACAGATCAATTTACCAAATCTACCCACCCCATAGCCCACAGCTAATTTATAGTTCCTGCTAGGCTACAACTTATAATTTTATTATGTCTTATTATTTATTCTTAAAATACTAAAATGTATCCATGCATTTGGTTCTTTTGGTTGTATATATAAGCAAATAAGCCCTAAATAGAGCTAAGAGCAAGAGCGATCAGCCATTAAATTAGGCACGCAAAACTGATTTAATTAGGTTCTAGACTTAGAGTGCGTTCTATTTCATTTCAATTGTATGTATAGGCTTTTTATGCAACATTGGTTGTACCTCTCGCCGTGGGACCACCACGAGCCGGTGTACGGGGACACCATCGCGTACAACGAGCATTACATGGGACAGATGATGAAACTGCCGACCAGGTTTGCTGATGGTTGCTTTTATGATTGTCATTGAAGTTTTTTGCAGGCGAAGTTCTGAATTTTGCGATGCAGATGATGTGAAGGTTGATCTTGATGTGGTTGTGTAACTGGAAACTAAAAAAGTCAGCCTTCTACTTGTTCAGTTGTAGAAATTTGCAGTAACAGCTGACTAGTCTACTTCCTAGATGACATCTTCGATTTGGAAGCCATCAGTGATTAACTTTGGTGCCGAGTGCTAAGAAAAAAGTTTGGTTTTTGTTGTGGCTAATCATTCTTGATTTGCTGTTTACTGCATGCATTCAAATAGGTATGGAGATGTAGAGGAAGTTTGGCTAGATGGTGTAAAGGGCGATGCCAAGAAGATGGATTATATGTTTGATGCCTGGTTTTCACTTATACATCAGCTACAACAAAGGGTAGTTATCTTCTCAGATGCTGGACCAGACACTAGATGGGTGGGAGATGAGGCAGGAATTGCAGGCTATACTTGCTGGTCTCCCTTCAACAAGAGCTCCGTGACAATTGAGCATACCATTGCTGAGTAAGTAATGCAATGATGATTAGTTTTGTCTTGTCGTTTTTTAGCTTAGTATCACATAAGCTATACTATTTACCTATATCAAGATTCTAGCATGGATGAGAACTATAGCTAGCTATTCCTTTTATTTAAAAAACATGATATTCTAATCCACCAGGAGGCAATGTTTATGTGTTTGAAAGACATAGCCTTTTAGTTCGATGCAGTGAATATTTTAGTTATGACTGCATATTTATTGGAGCAAGGCAGCTATTCAGTTGTTGCTTTGAATGCACTCTAAAGTTACTCACCTTTTAATGTGAAGCATGGTACTATCTTCTCCAATTGCAAATGAAGACTTATGTGAATCGACACATGTATACCATATCAAACCAAACCACAGTCATGTAGAGCGAAAAGGTATAACGGTTTTCATGATGCGTGCCATCCTTTTTTCAAAGTTTGAGCAAGCCATGATTCCAAATGACAGGGTGAATATTTGAATAGTGACTCCAACTTATAACAAAGGAAATACATACAGCTTCACTTAACCAAACAGCACAACAGAACATGGAAAACATAAAAAAAGGTTTATGTTTTCACTGCCCATAATAGAAATTGAAAATATTGCCTAATTATACTTTGCTTCCATCCAAAGTCTAGTCTACATTGTAGGCCTAATTACCTTAATAGTAGTAGCATGGATGCACACAAGAGTAAACCCAGGATGTGTGCACCCGATGATTTTTGCGAAAACTCAAAGCTAGTAGGAATCATGTATATACTACTTGTAACTGGGTCAGATCCAAGTTCAAATTGCTTAGGGTTTGGGGTGCTCGGCTCCGTACAGGAAGGAAGGGGAGAGAAGGGAGCAGGCATACCTGGTGGGTGATCATCACCAGTGAAGAGGTGGCGAAGTGGGGTGGGGTTCGCCCAGCCATTGGAGGGGGTGCGTGGGTGCGGAGATGGGGCGCGCGGGTGCGCCGCCGACCGCCAGTGGAGGTGCGCGAAGGCCGCCCGCTATTGGAAACCCTAGGGCAGGGAGGGGGCATGCGGGTGCGGGGAGGGGGCGCACAGGTGCGCCGTCGGCCGCCGGTGGAGGTGCGCGGAGGCCGCCCGCCATTGAAACCCTAGGGCGGGGAGCAGGCGCGCGGGTGTAGGGAGGAGGCGTGCGGGGTGCGGGGAGGGGTGTGCGGGTGCGGGGAAGGGGTGCGGGCCGGCATTGGGACAGGTCCGGGAGGGGCAGCCTGACGACATCAGAGGAAGAAGAGAGCGCCCAACAAGGAACACCAGTGCGCCCTTGAATTTATAGTCGGGATGATTTGTAGGGGCAGTTCCTGATCCAGTCGCCCCTACAAATGCATTTGTAGGGGCAGTTCCTGATCCAACCGCCCCTACAAATATTTTTATTTTTAAAATTATTAATTCTATATTTTTTATATCATAAAAACACAAAGTAATATTGTTGGTGTTTCAGACCAGGAGGTCCTCAACCAACTAGTGAATTTGTTCTACGTGTTCCTGATTCCGGATGGTGATGCAAAGAGACACAAGGCTTATACTGGTTCGGGCAATTCGTGCCCTACATCCAGTCTGGGAGGTTGATCTTGTATTCCTTGCACTGAAGTGCTTGTAGTAGGGGGTTACAAGCTAGGTGAGAGAGGGAGCTAGTCCCAGGTCTCGGCAGGAAGTGATGTGGGCTGCTTGAGACGTTGCTCTCAAGCGGCAGGGAAGTGTGCGTGTTATAGGATGTTGTTCTTTTTTAGAACCTCCCCTAAATGGCCCAAGTCCTTTCCTTTTATAGTTGAAGGGAGGACAAGGATAGTACATGTGCTAACTATACAGCGTCATGCGAACAGTGGCGGCGTGTTCGAGCCCTGTAGCCTATTCCTGTAGCGGTGTGGTCATCAGAGTGGTCCGTCCTTGGAGCACTGGGGCGACGTGCTGGTCACATCAGATCCTGCGCGTCATGGGAGCTCCAGGACTACCTCGGAATGGGTGCAGTGGTTAGTGTGTGGGTCACTGTGGATCGACTGTGTACGAGGCCGAGGCTCGGTTGGTGCCGAGGCCGAACCGTGGTGGGGGGTCTCAGCAGACGTGAATCCCGAGATAGCCGAGACCCTGGTGTGGAGTGCTGAGGCCTGGAGGGAGCGGTCGATCTAGTACACTTGTTCATAGGCGATGATGACCTAAGCCATACCTCCCATGTCGCGTTGTCTTCAGGGCGGGAATTGTGGGGCACAGTGTGGTGCGAGCACTGATCGTGGGCATAGCGCCAGAATACAGTGGCCGGTAATCCCCGCCATGCCCCGTCTCAGCCGGTATGGCGCTGATGCGACTTCTTGTCTCGTCGGCCACTCCGTAGTGTTGAGCTGTCGTTCAGCTGAGATTGTGGGAGTGGTTGACGCATTAATAGGATGTGACATACTGTCGGGAAGACTGGTTGAGGCGGGAGCGATGGGTTGCTGATGAGCCGGCCTCGAGCGATACAGAGAATAGCTGTCTTATTCGAGGCTGTTTGCACGGGGCCTCGGGCGAGATGAAGATTGGGCTCCTTGCTGAGACCTCTCGTGAGAGGCCTCGCGTGAGGCAGAGATTTTGTCAGGACGCCGAGACCTCCCGTGAGAGGCCTAAGGCGAGGTGGAGAGCCTGGTGGGCTCGGACGGGGCTGGTGATGAGCTGATGGCTTACCCTCTAGCTTTGTTGTTGATGGGATTTGAGTGACTCTTTTGGTGCTCGCTCGGGGTACCCCATTCTATGGTACCCGACAGTAGCCCCCGAGCCTCAAGGGGAGTGCGTGCACTCTCCCTGAGGGTTTGTCGAGACTCGGCTTGCAGCCGCTCTTATAGGGATTGTGTTTTGCTTCTTGAGGTTTCGGTGGGTGCGCGCGAGCGCACCCGCCAGGTGTAGCCCCCGAGGCCCTAGAGGAGTGGAGTTACTCCTCTAGGGGCTTTTTTCGTGTTTTGAGTGAGGAGTTTTTATCGTATTTGCCGAGCCCACAAGTGCGAGTTCGGGTCGTGGGGTTTCGGCAGGGTTGTAGGAAGAGCCCCCTAGCCTCTGCACGGAGCAAGAGGTCTGTCAGGGGTTCCCCTAACTTTTTGTATGACCCTCACGCTTCCTTTTCGCTCGGAAGGAGGGCTAGAATGTGTCAGGCTACCCACGGTGGGCATGAGCGTTGGTACTTCCGGTGAGCTGTTATCGGGTAAGTCCAAGTGGAGGCCCGTGCCCCGTTCGCTAGGGGACGGCTAGTGGTCCGGAGACGCACTCCAAGGATACCGGAGGGTTTCTCTAGTGGGTGCTGAGGCCATTTGCTGGGCCCCGGTGGCTCAGTGCCTCCCTACGGTGGGATCCCATTCGGAGACTTCCCTACCGGTCTCAGACATGACTTAGGGCACCCCGAGCAATTTGTTTGCTCAAGCCTCAGCCATTCGTGGGCTCGCCCATAGTCATCCCTGACTCTATTGCCCTGGGGCGGCTGTCGAAACCTCAGGGGGCCTAGCCTTCGAACCCCTAGACCGTAACGGGCTCGGTGCCCTTTATCGTATTTGTAATGAAACTTCTAGCATGAACTTAGGTCGTTTGTCTTTGTCTTGGGTGCAGGAGGAGCCCCTGAGCCTCCGCCCAGAGCGAGAGGGCGGTTAGGGGTCCCCTGCCTTTTTTGTTCAACCCTCACATATCCTTTTCGTTCAGACGAAGGGGTTGTTTGCCGAGCGCATTCGGGTGCAAGCCGGAGCCGCTGGGTCTCGGCAAGGTTGCAGGAAGAGCCCCCTAGCCTCTACATGGAGCGAGAGGACCATTGAGAGTTCCCCTGGCTTTTTGTATGCCCCTCACGCGTGAGGGTTTGTTTGTCGAGGCCCCCTTAGGCGTGAGCCTAGGTCGTGGGGTCTCGACAAGGTTGCAGGACGGGCTCCCTAGCCTCTGCCCTGAGCGAGAGGGCCATCAGGAGCTCCCCTGGCTTTTTGTATGACCCTCGCACTTCCTTTTCACTTAGAAGGAGGGGTTGTTTTGTCGAGGCCCCCTTAAGTGCGAGCTGGGGTCGTGAGGTCTCGGTAAGGTTGCAGGAAGAGCCCCCTAGCCTCTGCGCGGAGCAAGAGGTCTGTCAGGGGTTCCCTTGGCTTTTTGTACGACCCTCACGCTTCCTTTTCGCTCAGAAGGAGGGGTCGAATGTGCCAGGCTACCCTCGGTGGGCACGAGCGTTGGCACTTCCGGTGAGCTATTATCGGGTAAGTCTGAGTGGAGGCCCATGCCCCGTTTGCTAGGGGACGACTAGCGGTCCAGAGACGCACTCCAAGAGTATCGGAGGGTTTCTCTAGTGGGTGCCGAGGCCATTCGCTGGGCCTCGGTGGCTCGGCGCCTCCCTACGGTGGGATCCCATTCGGAGACCTCCCTGCCGGTCTCGGACATGACTTGGGGTGTCCCAAGCGTTTCGCTTGCTTGGGCCTCGGCCCCGTATGGGCTCGCCCGTGGTCATCCCTGACTCTGTTGTCCTGGGGTAGCTGTCGAAACCCCTGGGGGGCCCAGCCTTCGAACCCCTGGACCATAATAGGCTCCAAGCCTGGTTCCTTCATCTAAAAGGAATAGGGCGGGGGGAATATCTTCCCCATCAGCTCGGCATGACTGGCACGCCTTTTGAGGCAGTTTTCTAGGGAGACGGAACGACACCTGCTGCTGCAGCAGTTGGGCACGACGTGGTGGATGGGACATAATTGTTCCCACAATTAATGAGAAAAAGGTGGGTGTGTGGGCGGTAAAATCGGATCGGGGTTAACCGCGCCGGATCCAGGGGAAACTTCCCCAATTTCATCGCCCGTCCATTTCACCTTCTCCCCGCATAAATACGCAAAGAGCCTCGCCCCTCCTCACCTTACCTTGCCTGCATTAGCTCTGCCCCCATCGAGCCGTCGCTAGAGCAGCGGGTGCTGGGAAGAAGAAGGGAGAAGAGCGAGCCAGGGAGAGAGTGAGAGAGAGAGAGAAAAAAAAACTCACCGCCGCATTCGATCCCTCCACCGCATCCATGGCCGGAGACATCGTTGTCATCGAGGCAGACCCTTGGGATCCATCTGACGTCACCAAGGAGATGCTTCAATCGCTCGTCGACGGTGGACTCCTTCGTCCGGTGACGGACCCCAATAGGCCAGAGTGGATCGCTCCGTCAGGCAAGCTGGAGCCGAGGCCTCACGACAGCTACGTCGTGAGCTTCATCTCCTTTCACGAGTAGGGCCTCGGCGTACCGGTGGACCGGTTCATGCGGGCACTCCCGCACTACTATGGCGTGGAGCTCCACAACTTCAACCCCAACTCCATCGCATAGGAGGCCATCTTTGTTGCAGTCTACGACGGGTGCCTGGGAATTGCTCCCCATTGGGAGTTGTGGCTCCACCTCTTTCGGGCGGGGCATACTACTAAGCTGACGGGGACGTCGAGCATGAGGAAAGCGATGAGGGCCGGCGGCTGCACTCTCCAAGTGCGCCAGGACCGCTAGCACCTCTACATCCCGGCCTAGCTCATGTCATCCAATCGCTGATGGTACATGAGCTGGTTCTACCTTCGCAACGACGATGGAGGACTTCCCCCCTACACTAGGTGGATTGTGGGGAGCTGCCCAGAGAGGTGGAAGTATGGCGTCTTGAGGGAGGACCAGCCCAAGCTGCAGTCGCTTCTGGAGGGGCTGGAGAGGCTATGGGGCCGTGGCCTTACCGTGGCTATGGTCGTGGCTGCCTTCCACCGCAGGAGGGTGCTGCCGCTGATGGCTCAGTGGCGGTGGCTGTTCGAGATGAGGCCGGGTGAGCCCAATGAGGGCATCCGGATGTCCTCCACCGCCCTTTCCGACGAGGAAATTCTTCGTCGGGTGGGGGAGATGGTGGAGGCGAAGCTGAGGGGTGGCAACCTGACCCCCATCATGATGCGCCCGTCGCGGGGGTTCCTCTCACTAGTAAGTCATGCATCGCTGTAGCCCCTAAGCCTCCTCTGTTTCTCCTTACTTCTCATTCCCTTATGCGCATTCGCCATTCCTGAAGGGGATGAGGGACGGGTGCACCTCTCCACCGCCCGGTCCCGAGGACGCAAGGCGGCGAGCGATCAACCAGGCGCACGCCAAGGCAAAGAAAAAGAGGAAGGACGCCAAGGCGGCAAAGCGCACAAAGAAGATCCTCGCGCACGAGGAACTGGACAAGCGCCGCCATCAACAAAGGAAGGATGTTCTCCCATTGGAGGAATCCTCATCGCCATCGCTGTCGATGGAGGCCTCGGACGGGGATGACGAGGGCGAGGTGGGGCGAGGTCCCCTGGACCATCTCCCTGACGTAGTGGAGGTGGTCCTCGGGGCATTGGCAAGCATCCCGGCACTCCTAGGAGGAGGAGGAGGAGCGGACCTGGGGTCAACAATTGCCCGCTCCGGGGCCAAGGCCGACACGCCTGAGGCACGGGCATTGGGCAAACACGCCATTAGCCCGGTGGGCTCAGCGGCAGCGGTGGAACAAGTGGCGGCGGAGGCGATGCAACTGCCCCCGTAGAGGACCGAGGGGGCGCCAGGGTCCATTGAGGACCAATCGGCGTCAAAGGACATGGAGGCGATGCCTCTGCCGCCACCGCTGCCTTTGCGGACGAGGGTTGTCGTGGTGAAGCAGTTGCCACCCCGCTTGAGGTAGGTGTATTTTTGGTGGGGTTGCAGTGCCTTCTGTTCATTCTTTTGTCTTGTACTGACCCCATGATCGTCTTGTCCTTAGCCGGAAGCAGCCTGTGGAGGTGCCTACCTTGGTGCCCCTTAAAGCGCTCAAGGTGAACCTCGGCTCCACCGCCCACTGGGTGGCGGAGGCGCAAGCCACCCTGCATCGTGGTGCCGCATCGGTGAGGGCCGACCCGAAGGAGCCGGCCACTCAAGGAGGGGCTACCGAGGTGGCCCTAACATAGGAAGGGGAGGCAGTGCCTCCACCCCGCGATGGCGAGGCCCATGGGTCGGATGCGGCTGAGGTTCCCTTGGCTGTTGGGACCACCGAGACCGAGGTCCCTGGGGTTTCATAGGCCGGGGAGACCGAGGCTACAGTGCCCAAGACCATCGAGGCCGCTGCGGTGGGCACTAGAGCCCTTGCGACCGCCGAGGCCACGATGGTGGAGGCTAGAGCCCCCCAGACCATTGAGGCCACGATGGCGGAGGCCGGAGCCCCCGAGTCCACTGAGGCCACGATGGCAGAGGCCGGAGCCCCCGGGACCACCGACGCTGATGTGATCATGGTGAGGCTGCTGGCCTAGGAAGTGGAGATGAAGGCGGCGGAGGCCTTGGCGGCACCCTTGGTTGAAGGCCCATCGCCGTTGTGGGAGAGCGCCCGGGAGGTAGAAGTTCTTCTGATCTCCTCCGACGATACTTCCCGGGCGCAGGAGATGGCCGGCGCTGAGGTGGCTGGTGTCATGGACCAGCCAGCTCCAACCCTAGGCAAGGGAAGCTTGGCCCTTGCACGGGTGCGACCCGAGCCCTGCGAGTGGAACCACCCGCGTGTCCTGTGGCAAAGCCGGGATGATCCTGAGGCAGAGCCTCTATTTGCTCTCGAGGATGCGGTCGAGGGTGGTCGCTAGGACACGTTCGAGCAGTACCGCCAGCTGGTGGAGCGGTCTCTATGAACGGCGCTGTCCATGGTGGCCAACGATTTGCCCGGAGTTGCCCAGGTTTGTGCTTTCTTTTCCCATGCAGTGGTTTTTTTCCGAGTTTTCTTTGTGGGGATTGACCCCTGTTCTGTTTCCCCCAGGAGCTCGAGACCTGATCTCTTGGGAAGTCAGTCTTCCTCCGTCGGGAGAGGGATGTCTGGGACCAGCTTCAGCGGTAGAAGGGCCTTCTTGCAGGCGCCAACGAGCTCCTATCGGCGTGGAGCGCAGAGGTGGAGGACCTCCACCTTCGTTGTGCCGACGTGAAGGTCGAGGCGGCCACAGCCTAGGAGCAGCTCGCCCCTCTAGTGGCGTGGGTCAAGGAGTTGGAGGAAGAGCTCACCCACACGGCCAGAGATCGGGATGCCTTCAGGGCTCGAGCCGTAGAAGCTACGGCCTCAGCCACGGCTCTTGCTGGGCAGCTAGGGGCGAAACAGAATGCGCACCAGCTAACAAAAGGTGCTTTGGATGAGGCCCTTGTAGCAGCTAAGGCCTCATGAACTGAGGCTGTGGTTTGGAGGGGGACGGCCAAGGGTGAGCCCTAGTCCCCTCATTTTATTTTCTTTTCCTTATCTTCATTCCCTAACTTCCTTGTGTGATGCAGAGCTAGGGAGTGAAGCTTCCAGGGCAGCCAAGGCTTCTCGGGTCGAGGCTCAGTGCCTGAAGGAGAAAGCCAAGGCCCTTCGGGTCGAGGCCCGACATTGGGAGCTTAAGGCCAAGGGTGAGTTCCGTAGGCTTCCGTCTCTAGCTAGCTTGTTTTTTCTCTCGCTCAACCCCATTCCATTTTCCATGGTGCAGAGTCAGAGGCGGAGGTTACCCAGGCAGCCGAGGCTTCTAGCGTGGTGCAGACGGTGCTCGAGATCGAGATCGGGGAGCACGAGGCGCTGAAGAGTGCCGCCCATGCCGCCTGCGACGCCCTAGCGATCGAGGGGGTTTAGTCAGGCAGCTCCCTTGGGAGCCATCTGACTGCACTGAGCGGTCAAGTGCGTGAGCGGCTCTAAGGAGCGCTGTACACGGGCGTCAAGCACGCACTGGCTGTCATCGCCACGCACTACGTTGGTGTCGACCTTCAAGCCATCAGCGATGGCTACGTCTTGCCCGATGATGACGATGAGGCCGACGAGGTGGTGACGAAGCTGTTGGAAGCGGCGGAAGGCCCTGGCACGGCGCTGGCCACATTGTTCGAAGAGGAGGTGGTCCCTCCCTGTAACACCTCGGGTGTTTAAATATTAAAATCTGACATGTCATCATATGCATTGCAAAGCATTTGGCATTTGGTGAAAACTTTGATGTGCATTTACTAAAACAAGTTTACATTTGTGTAATAAGTGTTGAATTGTATTGTTTGACTCAAGTTCAAAGTTTGTCTGGGTTTTGAATTTTTCGAGAAAACCCCGCTTTTCGACATTTAAATCCTACCCTGAAAATCCATTTCAAAATCTAAGTATATTTTGGGGTTAAGCCTTAAAGCAAAAGTGTAGAGCTTGACTAGTTAAGCAAAGTTTATCTTTGGAGTTTTTCAAGTTGTTTAGAAAAATTTTGAGTAATTTAAAAAGGCGTAATTCGTTAAATATTCCCTATTTGAATTTAAAAGATCATTTCAAAATCTAGACTGAATTAGGAGATGGTTATAAAAGCAAAGTTGTAGAACTTTTGATTTTGAACAACTTTTGTTTTTGGAGATTTTTGAGTTGTTATGAAAGTTTGAGAGTAATTTGTGAATTTTGGCGAATGGCAAACATGTAAATATTGTGAATAGTGTTCACCGCCGAAGCTACATGGCCGGCGACCGTCTTCGGCGTTCCAGGCGCGCGCGTGGCGGCCTTGGCTTCGCGCTGGCACAGGAAAGGCATAGTCGTGGCTTCTCCTTGCTTCCTTGGCCGCCCTATAAAGCTCCGACGCCGTCGTCGTTGTTCTTCCTTCGCCCTCTGTTTTTCCCGTCGCCGCTGCTCCACTCTAGCGAGCCTGTGCCGTCGTTGTCGTGCTCCACCGTCGCTGATAAGCTAGTCCTAGCTTTGCCTTAACCTTACGCGTCCAACTGACCCACCAATTCAGTTTATCTTCACCGGAAACTCGCTGTCCACGTCTTTCTTCTTCGCGGCCGGCGACCTTCCCGTCGCAAGCGCATCTCCGTGGTCAGCGCCCTCCGGTGAGCTGCTGTCCTTGCTCTATGTACCTATGGCTTCGTCTCGATACTGTGGTGCTTACTCCATAGTTGGTTGTTCATTTTGACCACTTCAGTCGCCGGTACACCATCGCCGACGACATTTTGCTCCGCCGTGCCCGCGCTGATCGTCGAACCCCCTTGCTGTTGCTCCTCCGGCTCGGTCTTTGGCTCCAACACGTTCGGGGTGAGCTCCTGATGCTTCCTGTGTCCTTTGTTTAATCACTACCGCACTGGTGTCGCTGGTGTAGCATGGCCATGCCGTCGTGTCCGCCATGGCCGTCGTGGTGCTTGGTCCAGTTAGTGTCAAGGCTCGATTGTGCCACCAATCGACGCGTAGGGGTGTAGGGATCATTTCAGTACCTTGGTCGTCGCCGTTGAGCTCGCCGTCGGCGAGTTTTCGCCGGTCAGCGCGCGTGTCACCGTGGTCAAAGCGTGAGGTAGAAGATGACAAGTAGGACCCGGTTGTCAGTGACTCAGCGTTCAAATGGATTTTTCTATTTTCAGATTTGAATGAATAGTGTCTATTTTTGTTATTTTTGTGTAGATTTATTTAGAGCTCCAAAAATTATGAAAATTTTTGTGTGACTCCCCTGTGATGTATATTATTTAAGAAAAATATGAAATATTGTTTTTCAGCACTTTTTCAATGTGATAAAAATTCCTCAATTTATTAATAAATGACTTTCCATGATTTTTCTAGGCTTAATTAATTATCCAAAAATTATGAAAATTGTTTTGCCACTTAGTTATCAGGTAATGAACATTTACAAAAAAATTTAGCTCAATCAGAATAAGTTGATTTATTTCATAATTTTGAATTAAATAATTAATTCATAAAAGCAAATAGTAACCTTTAATGATTTAGGTTTTGTTTGAAATTTTGGATTGAGTGATGACCTTGGGTCCTTAGTTGATGATGATCCTTGGCAATTGATGTATGTGTTATGAAAAAGATTTAGTTGTTTGACTTGCAACTGTACCGCGAAGGAAAGTTATATTCAAATTGTTAATTTTGCATCCATCATCGAGCATCATGTTTTGTATTCCACATCAGGTTAAACATGGCATTGTTATTACGTGTAGTGAATGACGGTGAAAACATGGTAGTTAATCAAGCTGTTGAGGAGGTTAATCCGTCTGTTGAGGTCGGATCGAATCCTTGTGTAACGTCGCAGGAACCGGACTTTTCCGTCAACGAAGGCAAGCCCCGGATGCATACAACCCTACCTTGTGTTTTATAAATTAATTTCGCTTTTGCTTTCCGTTACTGCATTAAGTGATTAGGAGTTAAGTAAAAGCCTAAATGTTGCATTGCCACCCTTGTTATTCTATGTTTACATTATTACCAGTTTTTAAACTCGTATATGCCTAGTTTTGCTTAGCTATGCGTAGAACGATGAAAGTCGGGTGACTACCTGCCACCTGCAAGTTTTAAATGAAACATTGGTTAATTATGTTAGCATGTGATATGGGAATGTGGAGTAACAAATCTAGACCGGGCGGACTCGGTGAGTGTGAGCCACCAGACATGGAGGTCTTGTGAGCAGGGTCTTTCCGCCTGTGTCGATTAAGGCACGTCCGTTGTTGAATTGCATGAGGTGAGAATTTGTAGTACTAACCACATACTCCGGTAAGCCTAAACTTGGCAATTCTATTACGAGAATGGCTACTCGCGCACTGGGAATGGAGAGATGGCGGGAATAGCGTGTACCCACATGGCCATGGGCTGGAATGGTTGAGTACTGTGTTCTCGGGTGGCGCGGACCCGTTCTTGTTTTAGGGGATCCAAGGGTAGGTTGGTATATGTAGGTCGGGGACTTGCATATGTCGTGTGGTCTGGAATCCCCAGCTGGGCTTAATCGGTTTGAATCGTCGTTGCTCCTCGGTTAAGGAGACTCAACTCACTGTTCATCATCATAGAATTAATAACCGGAACTTGAATAAGGCTTGTGAAGGTGTTGGATATGAAGTTTCATGATCTCAGTGCGGATCATGTCAGCTTTGTATATAATTCTTGAGAAGTTTTCTATATAAAGAATGTTGTTAAAAGAGTTTTTATGCAAAAGAACTTTGATCATTATTAAAGCTATACCTTGAATCCCTGAGCCTGCATTACTGAGTTTATCAGTTAATATTTCGGATAAGTCTTGTTGAGTACTTTTGTACTCAGGGTTCGTTGACCCCTTGTTGCAGGTGAGCCTCACGAGCAGATCTATTTTGGATCATGTTGCATGACTATCGTTCGTTCTGACGACGAGAAGTAAATGTGTGATCCTTGGGCAGGATGTTTATTTTGTGTGTTAAGTTTATGTTAATTATGCCACTCCACTACTACTATGGTTTGTAATAATTATCGAACTTAGTTGTAAGGTTTGAAACAACTAGTTTGTAAACTAAGTTATCGTAAGACTTCCGCTATTTTACTCTGATGTATATAGATTTGAATAAATGTTGTAATACTGCAATGACTCTGTAACGTGATCCTGCTTGGAAATCGTGGATGATTCGGGGTTCCCCGAGGACACCCGACAGTCTTTTTAAGTCTTTTTAAGTTAATGGAAACATATGCATAGATGTCAAAGGTCGTCGGACAGTGACAGATGCATGTGGGCCCTATAACTTAGGAGGTTCTGCCACAGAATGGTATCAGAGCCTCGTTACAAGGGTTTTGTTGTATTGTTTTACAAAAACTTCAAAATGATTTGGGATGACTAAATTTAACTTGATAATTTGGTCCAAATTGCTTCTGACTTATCTTATTTCTTTCTCACCATTCCCTATTTGATTAAAAGGTTTTTGTGTGGTGGAGTAGTAATCATACTATGCCCTATATAAAAATAAATGTTGTTTATGTGCATTATAAACTTTGATGTTTTTGTTCGTAAGAACGATGCATGCATCATGAATAATTTACTCGTTACTTCCTTCACCTCTTAGTCTGGAGTTGAGTAGTGAGTCTGGTTTGAGGAATGTAATCCATCTTAACTACTTTTTGGATTTTGATCAAATGATCTTACTTGGATTAAATTGGCTTCCTACAGTATGGCTCGTGCCAAGATGACGCCCCGTAAGTCCACCGGACCCAAAGGACTTCCTCGTCACCAACTTGCCCCTAGAAATGATGGTGCTAGCAGTAGCAGTACTAGGCCTGATCCCCAAGTAGAGATACTGAGGGTTTCTATGGAGTTAGCACAATCTACTAGAGATAGGGCTTTAGATGTTATACAAATAGGAGAATTATAGGGTCAATTGAGGCAGCTCACCACCACGCATAGGAACCGCGAAAGTATGTTAGTTCGTACGGTGGAAGGAAGAAATGAAGCTTGGCATAGGGAAAATATAGCTAGAGCTAGAACTCATGAGCTAGAATTCTATGTAGAAGATTTAGAAGAACATAATACATATCTACATGAGGAAGTTCATAGGCTTAGCAATTTACTATATCCGAATCATGAGCCTCAAGCTGATGCCATGGACCCCGGTGTCATCCTTGCCGATGATGATGAATTGGGAGAGGAAGAAGAAGAAGATCCTGAAGAATTAGTAATGATCGATGAAAGTGATGATGAAGGCGGTAATAATTTCGGAATGGATACTGAGCCTGAAGTTTAAAGAAATTGAGGAAAAGAGTAGAGTTGTATAATAGTAGCTCTAGTTTAAGTTATGTAGTTCTATTTTTGTACTCGTGGGTTTGTTTGTACATTAGTAAACTCTATGTAATGTGTCTAGAGTAAGCTTTGGTACAATTCAATAAAGACATGTGAATAAAGTTTGGTTTGTTATGAGCAGATGCGTCGTACACGGGGTTCGTTTATTCTAGGAACTTCACAAGATGAGGACGGTATTCCAGATCCGCCACCAGTTCCAACCAATTTAGCTGATGCTATAACTGCACTTATCAATGTGATGGCTGAAAATTCTCGTTTGCTTCATGAGATGGCTCAGAGTAATCAGAATCAGATGTACGGAAGCCGTGGACGCCACCATAACTGACAGGAGGCTACATATGTTGATTTTATAGACACAAGACCCCCGGTGTTCACCAAGGCAGATGAACCATTAGAGGCTGATGACTGGCTTCGAACCATGGAACAGAAATTTGACCTTATCCCATGCACGGAGTATCAGAAACCTACGTATGTCGCCCAACAACTTAGAGGAGCAGCAAGTGCTTGGTGGGCAAACTTAGTGGCTATGCAACCAGCTGGCATTCCAATAACTTGGGCTAAGTTTTGTACAGCCTTCAGAGCCCATTATATTCCCGAAGGAGTGATGGCTATGAAGCTAGATGAATTTCTTGCTTTGAAACAAGGAGATCAAAGCGTGATGCAGTATGTGGGAAGATTTAATCATCTATCCCAATATGCATCCGAACATGTCAATACCGATGCCAAGAAGAAGAGGTGGTTTATGAGAGGCCTGAATACCAAGTTGCAGACTATGATGACCACTTGCACCAATGTTACTTATCATGAGGCAGTAAATATTGCAATTGCTTCAGAGTCAAAGCATCGGCAGCATAAGGAGCTCAAAAAGAAAAAGAGTGTGCTGTCTGGATCTTTTGGGGGAAATTAGAAGAGGCAGAGGGTGATTTGTCATCCAGTACAGCATAATCATCCTCCTTATCATCCGTCGCAATTCCAAGCCGGGCAACAGTCAAATGTCTGTCCTGATATAACCTATCTGAGTTCACAGTCAACCAATGCTTCTGGTGGCAATGCTCCAACATCCCAGGGTCACAACTATCCGTGTTACAATTGTGGAAGGACTAGTCATTTCTCCAGGGAATGTCCATATCCTAGGCAGGCTAATCAAAATTATCAGAAGGCTCCTGCCAATCAACAACAGGGTCAGGCACCAAACAAGAACCACAATCAGAATGCTCAGAAGGGCAAAGATGAGAGGAAGATAGGACGGGTGTTCTATATTCAAGTTGGAGAAATTCTGGAAGGGGAGCCAGTGATGATGGGTATGTTTCCTGTTGCCAATCACCCTGCAGTTATACTTTTTGATTCCGGCGCATCGCATTCATTCATCAATAGAACATTTGTCGTGAAGCATGAAATTTCGATTGGGGCAACAAAGGAAAGTTTCTTTATACAGTCGCCCGGGGGACGTCTGTGTACTAAGGAAATGGTATACCAGGTACCCGTAAACCTAGGTGGGCATATTTTTCCCACTACCATGATTATCCTTAAGGATCAGGATATAGATGTAATCTTGGGAATAAATTTGATGTATCAGCATAAGGCTGTTATAGATGCTTTGAATAGGACCTTAAGAGTGAGTTTGCCTGATAATAATTCTCAACTTCTTATCCAACTTCCAACCCTAAGAAAATCAGTGGGCAAGATTTGTGCAACTGCTATCAAAGAGATTAGAGATATTCCGGTAGTGTGTGAATTTCCGGATGTGTTTCCTGAAGATTTACCCGGTCTACCACCTGATAGGGATGTAGAGTTCAATATAGAGTTACAACCTGGAACAGCTCCGATTTCTCAGAGAGCTTATAGGATGCCACCTAAGGAATTGGTCGAGTTAAAAACTCAGTTACAAGAATTGATTGAGAAAGGGTTTATCCAACCTAGTTCTTCACCTTGGGGATGTCCAGCAATTTTTGTGAAAAAGAAAGATGAGACTTTGAGGTTATGTGTCAACTATCGTCCATTGAATGAAGTGACCATCAAGAATAAGTATCCATTACCTCGGATAGATCTGCTTTTTAATCAATTAGCCGGAGCCAAAGTTTTCTCCAAGATAGATTTGAGATCAGGATATCACCAAATCAAGATAAAGCCTGAAGATATTCCCAAAACGGCATTTACCACAAGATATGGATTATATGAATACTTGGTAATGTCTTTTGGTTTGACAAATGCTCCAGCTCATTTCATGTATCTAATGAACTCAGTATTCATGCCTGAGCTAGACAAGTTTGTAGTGGTGTTTATTGATGACATTTTAGTATATTCCAAGAATAAGAAAGAACATGCGGAACATCTCAGAATTGTTCTGACCTGCTTGAGAGAACATCAACTATATGCCAAGTTCAGCAAGTGTGATTTTTGGCTTAAGAAAGTGCAATTTCTTGGACATGTCTTGTCAGCCGAAGGAGTTGCAGTTGATCCCAACAAAGTGAAAGATGTCCTTGATTGGAAACCGCCAGCCACAGTTCATCAAGTTCGGAGTTTTCTGGGTCTGGCGGGGTATTACCGTCGGTTTATTCCAGATTTCTCAAAAATATCAAAGTCCATAACTGAATTGTTGAAGAACCAAGTTAAGTTTGTCTGGTCATCAGATTGTGAGGAGGCTTTCTAGACTTTGAAGAGACTATTAACCACTGCACCAGTGTTAGCCCAACCTGACATCAAGAAGTCGTTTGATGTTTATTGTGATGCTTCACGTATTGGTATTGGATGTGTGTTGATGCAAGAAGGCCGAGTCATTGCCTATGCATCTAGGCAACTTAAGCAACATGAAGAACATTATCCGACTCATGACTTGGAGTTAGCAGCTATGGTTCATGCTCTAAAGATTTGGCGGCATTACCTGCTTGGTAATACGTGTCATATGTATACAGACCACAAGAGCTTAAAGTATATCTTTACTCAGTCAGAGTTGAACATGCGACAAAGAAGATGGTTAGAACTGATTAAGGATTATAAGTTGGAAGTACATTATCACCCTAGAAAAGCAAATGTGGTTGCAGATGCCCTCAGTCGCAAAAGTTATTGCAATTGTCTGACAGTGAGAACAATGGGTTTGAATTTATGTCAAGAAATGGAAAAGTTGAATGTAGAAGTAATTCAACAAGGAAGTTTGACCAACATAATTTGAGATCAAGTTATTGCTGCTCAGAAGGAAAACAAGGGTATAGCCCATATCAAGGAAAGAGTCAAGAATGGAAAAGCGGAATGCTTTAGTATTGACAATGAAGATGTGTTGTGGTTCAAGGATCACCTGGTGGTACCAAAAGTTCCTGAGTTGCGGCAGTCAATTCTAGATGAGGCACATGCTACTAGGTTATCAATCCATCCGGGAAGTAACAAGATGTACCATGACTTGAAGCAAAGATTCTGGTGGACTAAAATGAAAATAGAGATTGCTAGATACATAGCAAAGTGTGACACTTGTCAAAAGGTGAAAGCTATACATTTGAGGTCTGCTGGTGAATTACAACCATTACCTATTCCATCTTGGAAGTAGGATGACATAAGTATGGACTTTATTGTTGGTCTACCCAAGACATCAAAGGGATTTGACTCAGTATGGGTTATTGTAGATCGACTCACTAAGTCAGCGCATTTTCTTCCAGTCAAGACAATATATCCTACGATCCAATATGCCCAAATGTACTTAGCAAGAATCGTGAGTCTCCGTGGAATACCCAAGACTATTGTGTCAGATAGGGGTACACAGTTTGTCTTCAACTTTTGGAAACAATTGCATTCTTCGTTGGGTACCAAACTTCTGTATAGTACAGCTTATCATCCGTAGACTGGTGGACAGACTGAAAGAGTCAATCAAGTACTTGAAGATATGTTAAGGTGTTGTGTCCTTAACTATTCCAATAAGTGGGATGAATGCTTACCTTTGGCCGAGTTCTCATACAACAATAGTTATCAGGAAAGCATTAGAATGGCTCCATTTGAAGCACTCTATGGTCGTAGGTGCAGAACATCATTAAGTTGGTCTGAGCCTGGAGAAAGAAGGTTCTTTGGAGTTGACCTTGTGAAACAAACAGAAGACAAGGTTAGGCAAATACAGAATAATTTGAAGATAGCTCAATCCCATCAAAAGAGTTATGTGGATAGAAGGCGGAGGCCATTGGTATTTAACAAAGGAGATTTTGTATATCTGAAAGTATCACTAATGAAGGGAGTTACCCGTTTTGGTGTTAAAGGAAAGTTGGCGCCTCGATATATTGGACCATATCAAATTTTGGAAAGATATGGAAAAGTAGCATATCGTTTGAAACTACCTGAACATCTCGCAGCTGTGCATGATGTGTTCCATGTTTCTCAATTGAAGAAGTGTCTCCGAGTGCCTGAACAGAATGTTGAAGTTGAAGGAGTACAACTAGAACCGGATTTAACTTATTCCGAATATCCTATCCGAGTGTTAGATCAGAAAGATCGTGTTACTCGAAGACGGACAATCAAGTTCTATAAAATACAATGGAATTAACATTCAGAAGAGGAAACTACTTGGGAATCAGAAGATTACTTGTTAGAAAAGTTTCCCGAATTTTTAGCGTCAATATAGAATCGAGTAATGTTAGTTGAGCTCGGTAGTACAAGTTGTGTTTTGTAAAAGGGACCTCAGCTGTTTTATGGACAGAGTTTGTATGTGTTCTTGTGGCACATTTCCTTTTCCATTACTTACCCTATGGCTTTGAATCTCGGGGCGAGATTTCTTTTAGGGGGAAGGATTGTAACACCTCGGGTGTTTAAATATTAAAATCTGACATGTCATCATATGCATTGCAAAGCATTTGGCATTTGGTGAAAACTTTGATATGCATTTACTAAAACAAGTTTACATTTGTGTAATGAGTGTTGAATTGTATTGTTTGACTCAAGTTCAAAGTTTGTCTGGGTTTTGAATTTTTTGAGAAAACCCCGCTTTTCGACATTTAAATCCTACCCTGAAAATCCATTTCAAAATCTAAGCATATTTTGGGGTTGAGCCTTAAAGCAAAAGTGTAGAGCTTGACTAGTTAAGCAAAGTTTATCTTTGGAGTTTTTCAAGTTGTTTAGAAAAATTTTGAGTAATTCAAAAAGGCGTAATTCGTTAAATATTCCCTATTTGAATTTAAAAGATCATTTCAAAATCTAGACTGAATTAGGAGATGGTTATAAAAGTAAAGTTGTAGAACTTTTGATTTTGAACAACTTTTGTTTTTGGAGATTTTTGAGTTGTTATGAAAGTTTGAGAGTAATTTGTGAATTTTGGCGAATGGCAAACTTGTAAATATTGTGAACAGTGTTCACCGCCGAAGCTACATGGCCGACGACCGTCTTCGGCGTTCTAGGCGCACGCGTGGCGGCCTTGGCTTCGCGCTGGCATGGGAAAGGTGTAGTCATGGCTTCTCCTTGCTTCCTTGGCCGCCCTATAAAGCTCCGACGCCGTCGTCGTTGTTCTTCCTTCGCCCTCTGTTTTTCCCGTCGCCGCTGCTCCACACCGGTGAGCCCGTGTTGTCGTTGTCGTGCTCCACCGTCGCTGATAAGCTAGTCCCAGCTTTGCCTTAACCTTACGCGTCCAACTGACCCACCAATTCAGTTTATCTCCACCGGAAACTCGCTGTCCACGTCTTTCTTCTTCGCGGCCGGTGACCTTCCCGTCGCAAGCGCATCTCTGTGGTCAGCGCCCTCCGGTGAGCTGCTGTCCTTGCTCTATGTACCTATGGCTTTGTCTCGATACTGTGGTGCTTACTCCATAGTTGGTTGTTTATTTTGACCACTACAGTCGCTGGTACACCATCGCCGACGATGTTTTGCTCCGCCGTGCCCGCGTTGATCGTCGAACCCCCTTGCTGTTGCTCCTCCGGGTCGGTCTTTGGCTCCAACGCGTTTGGGGTGAGCTCCTGATGCTTCCTGTATCCTTTGTTTAATCACTACCACACTGGTGTCCCCGGCGTAGCATGGCCGTGCCGTCGTGTCCGCCATGGCCGTCGTGGTGCTTGGTCCAGTTAGTGTCAAGGCTCGATTGTGCCACCAATCGACGCGTAGGGGTTTAGGGATCATTTCAGTACCTTGGTCGTCGCCGTTGAGCTCGCCGTCGGCGAGTTTTCGCCGGTCAGCGCGTGTGTCGTCGTGGTCAAAGCGCGAGGTAGAAGATGACAAGTAGGACCCGGTTGTTAGTGACTCAGCGTTCAAATGGATTTTTCTATTTTCAGATTTGAATGAATAGTGTCTGTTTTTGTTATTTTTGTGTAGATTTATTTAGAGCTCCAAAAATTATGAAAATTTTTGTGTGACTCCCCTGTGATGTATATTATTTAAGAAAAATATGAAATATTGTTTTTCAGCACTTTTTCAATGTGATAAAAATTCCTCAATTTATTAATAAATGACTTTCCATGATTTTTCTAGGCTTAATTAATTATCCAAAAATTATGAAAATTGTTTTGCCACTTAGTTATCAGGTAATGAACATTTACAAAAAAAAATTAGCTCAATCAGAATAAGTTGATTTATTTCATAATTTTGAATTAAATAATTAATTCATAAAAGCAAATAGTAACCTTTAATGATTTAGGTTTTGTTTGAAATTTTGGATTGAGTGATGACCTTGGGTCCTTAGTTGATGATGATCCTTGGCAATTGATGTATGTGTTATGAAAAAGATTTAGTTGTTTGACTTGCAACTGTACCGCGAAGGAAAGTTGTATTCAAATTGTTAATTTTGCATCCATCATCGAGCATCATGTTTCGTATTCCACATCAGGTTAAACATGGCATTGTTATTACGTGTAGTGAACGAAGGTGAAAACGTGGTAGTTAATCAAGCTATTGAGGAGGTTAATCTGTCTGTTGAGGTCGGATCGAATCCTTGTGTAACGTCGCAGGAACCGGACTTTTCCGTCAACGAAGGCAAGCCCCGGATGCATACAACCCTACCTTGTGTTTTATAAATTAATTTCGCTTTTGCTTTCCATTACTGCATTAAGTGATTAGGAGTTAAGTAAAAGCCTAAATGTTGCATTACCACCCTTGTTATTCTATGTTTACATTATTACCAGTTTTTAAACTCGTATATGCCTAGTTTTGCTTAGCTATGCGTAGAACGATGAAAGTCGGGTGACTACCTGCCACCTGCAAGTTTTAAATGGAACATTGGTTAATTATGTTAGCATGTGATATGGGAATGTGGAGTAATAAATCTAGACCGGGCAGACTCGGTGAGTGTGAGCCACCAGACATGGAGGTCTTGTGAGTGGGGTCTTTCCGCCTGTGTTGATTAAGGCACGTCCGTTGTTGAATTGCATGAGGTGAGAATTTGTAGTACTAACCACATACTCCGGTAAGCCTGAACTTGGCAATTCTATTACGAGAATGGCTACTCGCGCACTGGGAGTGGAGAGATGGCGGGAATAGCGTGTACCCACATGGCCATGGGCTGGAATCGTGGAGTACTGTGTTCTCGGGTGGCGTGGACCCGTTCTTGTTTTAGGGGATCCGAGGGTAGGTTGGTATATGTAGGTCGGGGACCTGCATATGTCGTGTGGTCTGGAATCCCTAGCTGGGCTTAATCGGTTCAAATCGTCATTGCTCCTCGGTTAAGGAGACTCAACTCACTGTTCATCATCGTAGAATTAATAACCAGAACTTGAATAAGGCTTGTGAAGGTGTTGGATGTGAAGTTTCATGATCTCAGTGCGGATCGTGTCAGCTTTGTATATAATTCTTGAGAAGTTTTCTATATAAAGAATGTTGTTAAAAGAGCTTTTACGCAAAAGAACTTTGATCATTGTTAAATCTATACCTTGAATCCCTGAGCCTACATTACTGAGTTTATCAGTTAATATTTTGGATAAGTCTTGTTGAGTACTTTTGTACTCAGGGTTCGTTGACCCCTTGTTGCAGGTGAGCCTCATGAGCAGATCTGTTTTGGATCGTGTTGCATGACTATCATTCATTCTGACGACGAGAAGTAAATGTGTGATCCTTGGGTAGGATGTTTATTTTGTGTGTTAAGTTTATGTTAATTATGCCACTCCACTACTACTATGGTTTGTAATAATTATCGAACTTAGTTGTAAGGTCTGAAACAACTGGTTTGTAAACTAAGTTATCGTAAGACTTCTGCTATTTTACTCTGATGTATATATATTTGAATAAATGTTGTAATACTGCAATGACTCTGTAACGTGATCCTGCTCAGAAATTGTGGATGATTCGGGGTTCCCTGTGGACACCCAACAGTCTTTTTAAGTAAATGAAAACATATGCATAGATGTCAAAGGTCGTCGGACAGTGACAGATGCATGTGGGCCCTATAACTTAGGAGGTTCTGCCACACTCCCCCACCATCTGCCGATGCCGGGGGTCCTGAGCCTTGACCTGGGTCCAAGCGGCCATGTAAATAGAGTAGGAATTAACTATGTATCGTAATGTTTATGGCCGTGGAGGCCTTTCTTTGGAAGTGTTCATGTTTCTTTAATCGTTTGTCTTTTATTCCCGAGCCTCTGCCCTCTTGTTGTCTCCGATCTGATTTCTTTGCAAAAGACCTCTTTAGAGCCTAAGCCATCCCCTGGGCGAAAGGTGGTGAGGGAGCGTCATAGCCTAGAGGCTTAGGCTGTCTCATGACTCGACCGGCCTTCTGGCCCTGAGTCGGGCTTTTGGTCCTTGGGTTTTCCGTAACCGATTCGTCAGAGCGTGCTAGAGGGTTTGGCATAGGAATTTTTTTGAAAAACGACTAAAAAATGGCGCGTGGGACTTTAGGGGGAATCCCCCCTCTAGCCCCCGAGGGAGATTTGGTTCTACGAAGGCAGAGCCGAGTCTCCCTTACAGTGTCATCGTATTGCCGAGACCAACGATAGGCTCGGGGAACTTCTTGAGAAATTAGAACAACTAAAAAATGGGTTTCAATTGTATTCCAAGAAACAATATATACAATGCTTGGAATCTTAAGGATAAAAGCGACGTAGCTGTTCTATGTTCCAAGCGTTGGTGAAGATTTCACCCTTTTCATTGGCTAGCTTGAAGGTCTCGGGCTTCAGCACTTGGGCGATGATGTACGGTCCTTCCCATGGCAGGGTCAGCTTGTGGCGGCCCTTGTTGCTCTGTGCTAGCCTCAACACCAGGTCGCCTACCTTCAAGTCTCGGCCTCGGACATGCCGGGCCTGATAGCACCATAGGGTCTGCTGGTATTTAGCCGAGTGCAGCAGCGTGATGTCTCGGGCTTCCTCCAGTTGGTCGAGGGTGTCCTCTCGAGTGGTGCGGTCGCTTCATTCGTTATAGGCCTGTAGCCTTGGGGAACCGTATTCCAAGTTAGTGGGCAGGATGGCCTCGGCCCCATAGACCAGGAAGAAAGGTGTGAACCCCATGGCTCGGCTTGGGGTGTTCCTCAGGCTCTAGATGACCGATGGGAGTTCGGTGAGCCATTTCTTGCCAAACTTCTTCAACCGGTTGTAAATTCTTGGCTTGAGGCCTTGTAGGATCATGCCGTTGGCACGTTCTACTTGGTCGTTGGTCCCTGGGTGTCCTACGGCCGACCAGGCCACACAGATGTGGTGGTCATCACAAAACGTCAAGAATTTTTTGCTGGTGAACTGTGTCCCGTTGTCGGTGATGATGGTGTTAGGGACCCTGAACCTGTGGATAATGTTAGTGAAGAACAACACTGCCTGCTCGGATTTGATTCGATTGATTGGATGAGCCTCGATCCATTTGGAGAACTTATTAATTGGTACCAGTAAATGGGTGTAGCCCCCAGGGGCCTTTTGTAGGGGCTCGACCATGTCGAGCCCCCACACGGCGAACAGCCACGTGATGGGGATGGTTTGAAGGGCCAGGGCCGGGAGATGTGTCTGCCGAGCATAGTACTAGCATCCTTCGTAGGAGCGTACTAGCTTAGTGGCGTCAGCGATCACCGTCGGCCAATAGAACCCTTGACGGAAAGTGTTTCCCACAAGCATCCGAGGCACCACATGGTGCCCACAGGCCCCTGCATGCAAGTCCCAAAGCAAGGCTCGGCCTGCCTCGGTGGTGATGCACCGTTGGAGGACACCGGAGGGGGCTTCGCCTGTACAATTCGTCATTGCAGAGGACATAAGTCTTGGCTTGGCGTGCAAGTCATCGGGCTTCGGTCCTGTCAATAGGAAGCTCCCCCTAATCAAGCCAATCAAGGAACGGGATTCGCCAATCCGCGTCTTGGTCGGTCTGGGGAGGCTCGGTGCTGACTTCCATGACTTTGGGCTTGGTCGAGAGAGTCTCAGCGGCAGAGGGGGCATTGAGCCCCATCGTGGGTTCGACAGGTGGGCCCTCCTCTACTACCAAGGTGTAGTCAATGGAAGGTTTGTAGAGGTCCCTGGCAAAGACGTTCGGGGGACTGGAGCCTGTGCCGAGGCCATCTTTGCCAGTTTGTCAGTGGCCTCGTTGTACTTCCGCATGATGTGGTTTAGTTTGAGACTGTCGAACTTGTCTTCTAGGTGATGTACCAACTTGCAGTAAGCCTCCATTTTGGGGTCGAGGCAGTTTGACTCCTTCATGACTTGATCGATGACGAGCTGCGAGTCGCCCCGGACATCGAGACGTCGTACCCCAAGCTCGATGGCAACCTGCAAGCCATTGACGAGGGCCTTGTACTCGGCCACGTTGTTGGAGGTGGCGAAGTGGAGCCTCACCATGTAGCGCATGTGTACTCCAAGGGGCGAGATGAAGAGGAGACCTATGCCTGCCCTAGTCTTCATCAGAGACCCGTCGAAGTACATGGTCTAGCATTCTGTCTGGACTTGAGCAGGTGGTAATTGGGTGTCGGTCCACTCGGCCACAAAATCAGCCAAGACCTGAGACTTAATCACTTTCCGAGGCACAAAAGTCAAGGCTTCCCCCATAAGCTCGATGGCCCACTTGGCTATCCTGCCCGAGGCTTCCCGGTTATGGACTATCTCTCCCAAGGGGAAAGACGATACCACGGTCACTGGGTGGGACTCGAAGTAGTGACACAGCTTACGCCGGGCCAAGACTACGGCGTAGACCAGCTTCTGGATGTGGGGGTAGCATGTTTTGGTCTCAGAGAGCACATCGCTGATGAAGTAAACAGGTCGTTGGGTGGGTAGAGCATGCCCCTCTTCCTACCTTTCGACTACTATGGTAGCGCTGACCACTTGGGTCGTTGCGGCGATGTAGAGTAAGAGGGCCTCATCCCTGGCTGGGGGTACCAGGACGGGAGGATTAGTGAGCTGTGCTTTAAGCTTGGCGAGGGCTTCTTTGGCCTCGGGGGTCCAGAAAAAGTGCTCGGATTTCTCAAGAGGCGATACAGAGGCAAGCCCTTTTCGTCGAGGCGTGAGATGAAGCGGCTCAGGGCCGCAAGGCATCCCATGACCCTCTGTACTCCCTTGAGGTCTCTGATTGGTCCCATGCTGGTTACGGCCGAGACCTTCTCTGGGTTGGCTTCGATGCCGCGCTCCAAAACTATGAATCCCAAGAGCATGCCTCGGGGGACCCCAAACACACACTTCTCAGGATTGAGCTTGATGCCCTTTTCTCTAAGGCATTTTAAGGCTATCTTTAAGTCATTGACGAGATCTTTGGCCTTTCTAGACTTGACCATGATGTCATCCACATATGCCTCGATGGTTCGCCCAATGTGGTTGCCAAAGACCTAGGTCATGCACCGCTAGTATGTGGCCCCCGCGTTTCTGAGGCCGAAAGGCATAGTCACGTAGCAGTACATGGCGAAGGGGGTGATGAAAGAAGTCGCGAGCTGGTCGGTCTCTTTCATCTTGATTTGATGGTAACCAGAATACGCATCAAGGAAAGACAGGGTCTCGCACCCCGCAGTGGAGTCAACGATCTGATCGATTCGGGGTAATGGAAAGGGGACTTTTGGACCGGCTTTATTCAAACCAGTGTAGTCTACACACATCCTCCATTTCCCATTTTTCTTCCTAACTAACACGAGGTTAGCCAACCACTTTGGGTGGGACACTTCCTTGATGAACCCGGCCGCCAAGAGTTTCTACGCCTCCTCGCCGATGGCCCTACGCTTTTCTTCATCGAATCGGCGTAGGCGCTGCTTCACCGGTCTAGAGCCAGTCCGGATGTCCAAGGCATGCTCAGTGACCTCCCTCGGTATGCCCAACATGTCTGAGGGACTCCATGTGAACATGTCGGCATTCGTGCGGAGGAAGTCGAAGAGCATGGCCTCCTATTTGATGTCGAGGGTGGCACTGATCCTCAGCGCCCGGTCGTTGGGGCAGGCGGGGTCGACCGGGATGAGCTTGATGGCCTCCACGGGCCCGAACGTCCCTGCACGACGCTTGGAGTTAGGCGCCTTGCCACTGAGTTGGTCGAGGTTGGCGATGAGGGTCTCGGCCTCCACGAGAGCCTCGGCATACTCAATGCACTCGACGTCGCAGTCGTACGCATGTTCGTACGTGGACTCAATCGTGATGGTACCGCTGGGGCCTGGCATTTTGAGCTTGAGGTAGGTATAGTTGGGGACTACCATGAACTTGGTGTAGCATGGCCGCCCTAGGATGGCATGGTAGGTTCCACTGAACCTGACCACCTCAAAGGTAAGGACCTCCTTGCAGTAGTTGGAGGGGGTGCCGAAGCAGACGGGAAGGTCGATGCGTCCGAGGGGTCACGTGCGTTTCCCTAGCACGATGCCGTGGAAAGGTGCGGCATCGCCTCGAAGCCTCGACCGGTCAATCTCCAAGAGCTCCAGGGTGTTAGTGTAGAGGATATTGAGGCCGCTGCCTCCGTCCATCAACACCTTGGTGAGTCGGGTGTTGCCGATGATCGGGTCGACAACCAGTGGGTACTGCCTAGGATTTGGAACATGGTTGGGGTGGTCATCTCAATCAAAGGTGATCACCTCCCGAGACCAGTCGAGGTACCGGGGAGTGGCCACCTTGACCGAGAAGACCTCTCAGCGTTCCCTCTTTCGCTGCCATGCCGTAAGGCACGCCGAGGGTCCGCCGAAGATCATGAAGGCGTTGTGTACCTCGGGGAACCCATCGTCCTTGTCATCATCCTAGTCGCCAGCGCCCTTCTGCTTGGCGTCATCGTCAGGGAGCCTGAGCCTGGCGTAGTAACGCCACAGCATGGAGCAATCCTCGAGGGCATGCTTTACCGGGCCTTGGTGGTAAGGGTAGGGTTTCTTAAGCATATCGTCGAAAGGTCTAGGGCCCCTGGGGCCTCAGGGATTCTTGCATTCTGCGGCCGTGACCAGATCGGCCTCGAGGATGGCCCGCTTCCCCTGGTGGTCCTTCTTCTTTCTTTTGGGGAGGCGGGGAACCGAGGCCTCGGGGGCCTCATCCCACTGCTTCCCCTTGGCGTCGTTCTCGGGGAAGATGGCCCCTATAGCCTCTTCGCTAGAGGTGAAGTTGGTGGCAATGTCGAGGAGCGCGGCAGCCAAGATCGGCACATTCTGGCCTAATTCTCGGACCAAGTCTCGGCAGGTGGTGCCAGAGAGGAAAGCCTGGATGATCTCTGAGTCGCCGACGCTGGGCAACTCGGTGCACTATTTAGAGAAGCGCCAGATGAAGTCTCAGAGAGACTCATCTGGTTTCTAGCGACAGCTCTTTAGGTCCTAGGAGTTTCTAGGGCACACGTATGTGCCCTGGAAATTCTCGACAAAGATCTAAACCAAGTCACGCCAGTCGTGGATCTGAGAGGGAGGAAGGTGCTCGAGCCAGGCTCGCGCTGAGTCTGACAAGAGTAAGGGGAGGTTGCGGATGATGAGCAGGTCATCGTCCGCGCCGCCTAGCTAACAAGCTAGGCGATAATCAGCGAGCCAGAGCTCGGGGTTGGTCTCGCCGCTATATTTGTGAGGTTGGCTGGCTGGCGAAACCGGGCTGGAAACTGAGCGTTGTGGATGGCTCTACTGAAGACTTTAGGGCCAGGCGGTTCGGGAGAAGGACTGCGGTCAGTGGCCACCCCGATGCAGATGGTAGCCTCAGGCAGGACCCTCACTGTCGTGGCGTCATCATCGGCCGACCACCTCATGGTCACCCTGTGCCTCACGTCGGTTATCGAGGCGGTCGTGGACCGGGGGGCCCTATCGATTGCCGGCACCCGAGCGAGCTCGGGATGAAATGAGGCCTCCCTATCCTACCAATGCAGTGCTGAGGGGAGGTCCAAGATGGCACCGCGCCGCTGGGAGGCGGAACTCTCGGCCTGCTGCACCACGGCGGTCTCGAGGAGATCCCGGAGCTCGCCGTGAACCCGTTGTCCTTCAGTGGTGGAGGGCTCAGGCATCGCGTGCACTAGAATTGCTGCAGTCGCGACATTCTGGCTAGCGCGATTGAAGATTGGGGGACGATCGTCCCCTTCGTCGTCGTTGATGCGGTGGTGCACGTCGTGAGCCCGTCGCTGGGCTCCTCCGCCGTCACCACGGCCTTGCTGCTCCTGCTCGAGAGTGGTTCGGAGCTATTGTAGAAGGAGTTGATCTTGCTCAACCTTGGCCTAAAGCTCACAGAGCTGCTCCAGGTCCGAGCGTCGAAATTGTCCAAGGGCAAGGTTCTCGTTCCGTGCTGCCGGTGGGACAATGCATGAAGGCGTAGCATCGCCCATTCCCTGATGAAGCAGAGTGCGGTCATCTACCCCCTCATCCTCGTCGCCCGTGCTTGGCATCCCAAGTCCGACATGGAAGCACTCACGAGTGGGATCGTAAGTACCTTCATCGTTGGAATCGGAGTAGCCAAAGTAATAGTCACTTGTGGCCAAGAAGTGACGCATGGTTTCACAGTCATGGAGGTCGGAGAAATCCGCTCTGGCCCATGCCTCGTCCTCCTCCGAGGAGTCGGCATGGGTGTGGGTCGCTGCGGTGGGGTCAAAGTTGAGAGCGAAGCGCTGGCGGCGCTCCGAGAGATCCGCGTGAGCGGAAGCGTAGGCGTAAGCATAAGAGGCGGTGGCATTTCTCAACCCGAAGGGGTATGGAGATAGTGCCATCGCTAGGCTCTGCTCCACTGGAGTTGGTTCCTCAGAGAGTGGTGGAGCGGAGCTTGATGTCGGGGCGTCATCGGGTGCCACCGGCGTTTTTCCCTTGTCCAGGCTTAGGCTAGGCAGGTCCCCAACCAGGGACCTTGCGCCAATAGCTGGTCGTGGGATAGCGTTGGAGAGCGGCGAGTCACCCTGGGTTCACGTGGCATCGAGGTGATCCTACTCGCATCGTACCTGGCGAGCGCGGCGAGAGCGGCCGCTCGGGCACCGCCTGCGCCTGGGCTGCCGGTGCGTGACGTCGTCGTCGATAGGCAGGGTTCAGGGTGTGAGGAGTACCATGTCGTACTCATGCCCTAGAGACATGAACTCTAGGTTCCCAAACTAGACCACTATGCCGAGGCACAGTGGTTGGACGGGGTCTGCCATCTGGAACTTGTTGGGATGACGAAACTGACACGCAGAGTCCCCTACCTGGCGCGCCAACTATCGATGTTTCAGACCGGGAGGTCCTCAACCAACTAGTGAATTTGTTCTGCGTGTTTCCGATTCCGGATGGTGATGCAAAGAGACACAAGGCTTATACTGGTTCGGGCAATTCGTGCCCTACGTCCAGTCTGGGAGGTTGATCTTGTATTCCTTGCACCGAAGTGCTTGTAGTAGGGGGTTACAAGCTAGGTGAGAGAGGGAGCTAGTCCCAGGTCTTGGTAGGAAGTGATGTGGGCTGCTTGAGACGTTGCTCTCAAGCGGCAGGGAAGTGTGTGTGTTATAGGATGTTGTTCTTTTTGAGACCCTCCCCTAAATGGCCCAAGTCCTTTCCTTTTATAGTTGAAGGGAGGACAAGGACAGTACATGTGCTAACTATACGGCGTCGTGCGAACAGTAGTGGCGTGTCCAAGCCCTGTAGCCTATTCCTGTGGCGGTGTGGTCATCGGAGTGGTCCATCCTTGGAGCGCTAGGGCGACGTGCTGGTCACATCAGATCCTGTGCGTCATGGGAGCTCTAGGGCTGCCTTGGAACGAGTGCGGTGGTTAGTGTGTGGGTCACTGTGGATCGATTGTGTGTGAGGCCGAGGCTCGGTTGGTGCCGAGGCTGAACCGTGGTGGGGGGTCTCGGCAGACATGAATCCCGAGATAGCCGAGACCCTAGTGTGGAGTGCCGAGGCCTGGAGGGAGCGGTCGATCTGGTACACTTGTTCGGAGGCGATGATGACCCGAGCCAGACTTCCCATGCCGCGTTGTCTTTGGGGCGGGAATTGCGGGGCACAGTGCGGTGCGAGCGCTGATCGTGGGCACAGCGCCAGAATACAGTGGCCGATAATCCCCGCCGTGCCCCATCTCAGTCGGTATGGCGCTGATGCGACTTCTTGTCCCGTCGGCCACTCTGTAGTGTTGAGCCGTTGTTTAGCTGAGATTGCGGGAGTGGTTGACGCATTAATAGGACGTGACATGCTATCGGGAAGACTGGTCGAGGCAGGAGCGATGAGTTGTTGACGAGCCGGCCTCGAGCGATACAGAGAATAGCTGTCTTATTCGAGGCTATTTGCACGGGGCCTCGGGTGAGATGGAGATTGGGCTCCTTGCCGAGACCTCTCGCGAGAGGCCTCGCGCGAGGCGGAGATTGCGTCAGGATGTCGAGACCTCCCATGCGAGGCCTGAGGCAAGGCGGAGAGCCTGGTGGGCTTGGACGGGGCTGGTGATGAGCCGACGGCTTACCCTCTAGCTTTGTTGTTGATGGGATTTGAGTGACTCTTTTGGTGCTCGCTCGAGATACCCCGTTCTATGGTACCTGACAAATATAAAAACAATTGTGTATATGCACAAATATAATATTTTGTATTATTCTATATATGAAGAAATATATATATAAACAATTGTAGCCAAAACAATATAGAAAACAAAAAAATAAAAATTTGAATTTTAAAACTTCGACTATAATTTTATGACATTAAATGAAATAAAATGAAAATATTGTAAACATAAAAGTTGTATAACTCATCAACATGTATAACTTTTATTTTGGTCATCTTGTCATGTGACTTTGTTTGAACGATTCAAATTTTGAAATTCAAACAATTTCAACTTGAAATAATATTTTGAAAGAGTAAATGATTTCAGATGAAAACTCATGAATACCAACGTTGTAGAACTCATCAATATGTACAACTTTTATTTTGATCATATTTTCATTTGACCAAATTTGAACAGTTGAAATTTTGAATTTCAATAAATGGCAACTTCAAACAAGATTTTGAAACCTTAAATGATTTCAACAATAAAAGTCATGAACATAAAAGTTGTTGAACTCATCACTATCTACAACTTTTATTTTGGTCACTTCATCATGTGACAAAGTATTAGTAAACATGATTCATAAATTTACATATGACTTATAGTTTCCTAAACTATACGAGAAACATGTTGATTTGTGAACAATGTTTAATATCACTTTGTCGGATGAAGAAATGATCAAAATAAAAATTATAGATCTTGGTGAGTTATACAACTTTGGTATTCATCACTTTTTTAGTTGAAATCATTTAATGGTTGAAAATCTCGTTCGAACTTGTCATTTTTTTAAATTTGAAAATTTGAAGTGCTCAAACTTTGTCAAATGAAAAGAATGACCAAATCAACACACTAACTTGATAGGGCAAGATTTTAGAAAATTTTAGGAAAAAATCATCACATTTGGAGTAGTCTCACACACATGCATAAATGTAGTCTCACACACATACAAAAATATGTAGTCTTACACACGTACATAAATATATAGTCTCACACGTATGCATAAATGAAGTCTTACAAACACACACTTACACAAACACTCTACGTTCAACAACTAGCTAGCCTGATGTAACGACTTTCCCCTTGACACATTTTCGTTCCCATGGCAATATGTCTTTGGGGAGGTTCTTTTTCACAACACAAATCTTCTTGGGAAAGTCTGTAAATAGCGGCATCTCAATGTAGTTATTGTAAGCTTTATCATCGTCCACGCCATCAACTCCAATAATGTGCTGTTTCTTGGAGGCAACCATGTGCTTTGTCTTTTTTTTGGGGGGGAGGTTACTTTGTGGGTCAGAATATAGAAAACTTGTGCGACGCGTGAAGCGAGCACCCAAGGGTCATCTTGGTAGCCTAGATTCTTAAGGTCTAGAACTATCAATCCGATCTCGTTCAGTTGGTGTTGTTTGATCCAGTGGCATCGAAACAGGGCCACCGTTATATCCCTTCCATAGTCAAGTTCCCATATCTCTTCAATGATGCCAAAGTATTAGATCTTTCGCCCCAATCCATCGAGAGCCTCTATTCGAACGTTGTTGTTTTGGTTCACATATTTACTATCCTTTGCATGGGTATAGTATATATACCCATTGATGTCATAAGCATTCCAAGATGTCACTTGTCTCGATGGCCCCTCCGCCAACCTACTGATGGTAATAGAGTCTATAGTTTCTCTAGGCAATATGTTTTGATCCTTCAACCATGTAGTTAGTCGTTGCTTGTGTTGTTTCATGACCCCAATTATCTGAACAGCCATTTCTCTCCACCATAATGATAGCCAAGTGTTCATCAATGTACGGTTGCATCAGTTGTGTACTCTGCAAGACACTATAATGTGCCTGACTCGCCTCTTTGTAATCATGGTCGATGAACACTTTTCTACCACTGGTGCCCTTCCTAGCCAGCCTACCCTTGTGACGAGAATCGGGTTTACCAATCCCTTTCTATACTTTTAGGTACTCTTGACAGCACTCGATGACTTCTTCAGTACTATAACCCTCTATCATGGAGCCCTCTGGGTATGCTCAATTATGCATGTATCGACTTAGAACCAACATGAACCGCTCGTAGGACCACATTTCATGCAAGTAGCAAGGGCCCAGCGCCTGTATCTGATGAACCATGTGAATCATGAGATGTGGCATTATATCAAAAAAAGCAGGAGGTAAACATATCTCCAGTTGGTTTTGTGTCTCCACCACAAATTCATGTAGGTCACTTAGCTCTTGCTTGCCAATCGTCTTCTATGAGATCTTCGAAAAGAAGTAGCACATGCGGGTGATGGCCATTTTCAAGAACTCTGGCTTTATAGCCCTGATTGCAATAGGTA
The DNA here is from genome assembly GCF_019320115.1 of Miscanthus floridulus. Lineage (NCBI taxonomy): Eukaryota > Viridiplantae > Streptophyta > Magnoliopsida > Poales > Poaceae > Miscanthus > Miscanthus floridulus. The sequence continues at coordinate 113,180,905 of NC_089586.1, read as the reverse complement.
GAAACACTGTCAGCATCATATGGCAATCGTGAGCCTTGCAGTGTGTTATTGACAAGTCTTTCATCGACACTAGCTTCTTCACATTTGCTAAAAACCCAATCAAGACTTTGATCCCCCTCAGGAAAGTGCATATAGCTCTCTTCTCATCTGATGTTAGGTTAAAGCACCCACGGGCAGAGTGTATTTTCCATTAGCCTCAGGTACCGGGTGAAGCTATGGCATCATGTTTAGCTACACCATGTCTTTTCGTGCTTTTAGACCATCCTTTGACTTGCCTGTGTCCATCAAGGTAGCAATGAGACTCTTAAAGACATTCTTCTGCACGTGCATAGCATCAATGGCATGGGGGACCTCCAAGTCTGGCCAATAAGGCAGATACTGAAAGAAGATCGATTGTTTCTTGAAAGGTACGCCTTCAACAGGAGGTGTGCTTCTATCTCTGTTCGTCCCATCTGGATTCTTCTTTCCATAGACGATGCGTATGTTTTTCACCATTATGTACACGTGTTCTCCGTTATGACGTCTCTCCAGAGGGGGTTTAATCTCTGGGGCGTTGTCATAAAATCTAAAGAACAATTTGCTGCAGTACTTGTGACTTGTCTTTAAGAAGCATCGGTTTCTTAGGTAAACTATCTTCTTGGATGCATCCAGGTACACCCATGTAGTACCATCCAAGCAAACCAAGCATCCCGTCTTTCCTTTGATCTGTCTAGACAAAGCAAACAGCGTGGGATAATCATTGGTAGTAACAAATATTATTGCTCTACATATGAAGTCCTCCTTTTGGAATGCATCATACATCTGCTCCTCATGCCTCCATAGCCTCTCCATTTCTTGCATCAAAGGCTCGAGGAACACATCTATATCAATGCCTGGTTGTTTAGGGCCAGAAATAAGAATAGTGAAGAGAAGGTACTTTCTCTTCTGACACAACCATGTTGGGATGTTGTACATGGTCAAGATCACTGGCCATGTGCTGTGGTCGCTCATCCTCTCATTGAAGGGATTTATTCCATCGGTGCTCAAGCCAAACCGTACATTCCTTAGGTCATCGCAGAATTCTTTGTGATTCTCATCAAACCTTTGCCACTGACTACAATCAGCCGGGTGTGCAATCTTATCGTCATCCACCTTGCGCTCATCATCCCACCATGTCATGAGTGCAGCTTCTTTAGGGTTTAGGAAGATACGTCTCAAGCGGTCGATCACTGACAGGTACCACATTACCAAGGTAGGAATTATTCTCTGCTTTACATCGTTGCCTAATGGAGTGTCCTCTGGGGGTTGAGATTCTTGTACTATCTTTTTTGTACCCTTCTTATTCCTCTTTTTCTCTATGGAGGCTTCATCCCCACCGTAAAGGTCATTGTTCTTGTACCGGCTAGGCCCACACCGGGGACATTTATCTAGTGACTTGAACATTTCGCCACGAAAAAGTATACAGTGGTTGGGGCATGCATGGATTTTTTTCAACCCCCATTGTCAATGGACTTATGACCTTCTTCGCTTGGTATGTGTTGGCGGGAACTGAGTTTGGTTGTGGCAGCACCCATGATAGGAGATGCAATAGATCATTGAAACTACAGTCTGACCAGCCGTACTTAGCCTTCAGGATGAGCAGCTCAAGCACAAAACATAGCAATGTCCAATGTGTCGGACAACTCTTTTCGACACCATACACAGTCTCCTTCGATGCTTTTGTCACCCTTTCCAAATTTTCTAGACCTTTCGGGCTATTTAGTAAAACTCTGGTCCAAGGGCTCGAATCATGTCCTCCAAATCATCTTCATCCCCGACACATGCTCCACCATCATTATTGGCACCACCTTCGTCGTTACCATTCCAACCACCAGCATCACCACCTTGTTCATTGCCAAACTCGAAATCCATTCATGCATCAAGCTCTGTTGAATATTGGGACAGGGATTCTATGGTTTCGTCGTCGTATTCCTCCTCATCCTCATCGTTAACAATAACTGTTTCACCATGATGAATCCACACTATGTAGTCCTCAACAAATCCTCGTATAATCAAATGTGATCTGATGATAGTCACATTTGTCCATGCCATACGGTTCTTGCAATCTTTACAGGGGCAAATAATTGTATCCTTATTCTCTTTCAATGTCGTTGCATGCTTCTTTGCGGCTTCAATAAATTTATCCACCTCTTCACGGAAACCTGCCTTGAACCTTAACGAACCATACATCCAAGAGTTCTTGTACTCCATCTTTTACAACAACAACAAAACAAACATTAAAGGACTCGTATTCAGATATATATAAAAATGAATCAAATTAATAATTACTTGAGAATAATTGTATATACTTCAGATATATATGAATATAAATCTAATATAATTACATGAAGCATACAAACACACCATGGTAGAGGAAAATTAATTAATGGCCCATTTATCCATAAATAATTAAAATACATATTTATTGATTACAATAAACAATTTCAAATACTTTACCCAATATCTTTCATACAAACCCTAGTCTAATTTCATCAAACATAAATTTACAAAAACAAAATTAATAAAAAACTAAACCCTAGATCTAGATCCACATGCACATGAAACATCCATAAAACTAACTAATTGTTCACTAAAATCAAGAAACGTGGACCAAATAAGGGTATGATCTTGTTCCCCTCCCTAATTTACCCTAGTACATTAAAACTTGGGTCTAATTTGCTTCATAAGTAGCTCAAGCACCATAGAAGAGAGAGATAAATAAAACTCTAATTACTCACTAACCAACCATAAAAACTTTAAAAAAAGTGTGGAATAGCATTTTCTTACCTTCTACAACCTCTCCACCAAAGGATTTGAGACCAAAACCTTCCCCCTTAGTAGAGCAATTTTTGGGAGGTGCCCAAGGTCTCCCCATCTTTCTTTCACGGGTTGGAGTGAGTGACCCGAGGAGAAAAAAGGTGTTGCTGCTGTATTATATGTGGGTCATTTGTAGGGGCGGCTGGTGATTAAGCCGCCCCTACAAATCAGAGCTATTTATACGGGAGTATTTGTAGGGACGGCTCAATCACCAGCCGCCCCTACAAATAGCAACGTCAGGGGCAGCTGGTGAATGAGCCGCCTCTACAAATCAGACTCATTTGTAGGGGCGGCTCGTATCACCAGCCACCCCTGCTGTTCTATTTATAGGGGCTGCTGGTGTCTGGGCACCCGAGCACGGCACTGTAGAGGCGGCTCCATCACCAGCCGTCTCTATAAAAAAATTTAATCCGTTGCTAAAAATCGTTTTTCATGTAGTGATTGAAAGGTTCAACCTAGTCAATGTTTCATGTTTCAAGCTAGCGTTATTTGGGTCAAATATGTTAGCTTATTGCAATATCTGAAACGTCGGCAAGTAGGTCTAGACTACAGATATCTTGTGCATGTGTTTGGACTTTGGACATTCAGCCTGTTCGCTTGCTCGTAAACGATCGTAAATTTCCAGTCGGGAACAGTGTTTTTCTCTCACACCAAACCAGCCAGCAGTAAATAATCCACGATACGTTACGGCCTCCCGAACAGGCTGATTATTGTGTTTTCCTCAAGATTCAAGAATGAGGCCTGCCTGAGTCCATGTAGTTCTTCCTTCCTTCCTTCCTTCCTTTCTCCTATGAGTTACCGTATGACGAAGAGCACAGGGTAGTATGAGTACTGGTTTTTGTGTACTTGGTTGGCAGGACCGCAGGATGCGAGGTAGAGGGACCAAAAGCCTTGTCAGTCCCTCTCTTTCTATTTGTTTCACCTGCTGCATTTTTTAATGGCCTCTGGAGTCATGTGTCTGAGATACACGTAGGAGTATGTAGAGCCAGAAGACGATGGCTAGCTGTGGCCTGTGGCATGTGGGTAGAGGTGCAAAGAAGTGGCCCCCCATTGCCGCTGCAGCACTCCACTGTATCACAAACCTGCAATGGGGGACACTGACCATAAGACGCCAAGACCAAAGTTGACGCTGCAGGAAGCAGAACTAGCGAACAATATGCATGCGACGTAGGATCCTGCTGCATCTGCATCTTGCACCCTCCAAGTACAAATGGACAATTCTGGAAAGGGGGGGGTCCGTTTCCTGCAGCCCTGGCCCTTAAATGGAAAAGGGGAGGAAGCTTTCGCTTTTGCATAATTTGTGGGCGCGATGAAAAGCCTCCAGCTTTGGAACTTGCTCATGGCTTTGTAAACTTTTGTCGTTGGAGAGATGCCAATGCGCCTGGCTAGACCTGGTCAAGGTGCTCTCTCTCTCTCTCTCTCTCTCTCTCTCTCTCTCCATGCATGTCCACTTGTCGACCCGCTGCACTTCAGATGAGGTGTATTTTTTAAGCAGATTCAGATGAGGTGTATTGTTCTTGCTCCAAGATGCACATTTTCTAGCTAGTTTCTCTATCATAAGTATTTGTCTTAATAAGATCTCCTAAACATGTGACAAACTGTATTTTAATTGAATTGGTGTCTGTTGGTTAATTTTGAACTTAATTTGCCAATAATATGGTCCTTCATGAAGTTATGTTGCCCTTTCTTGTGATATTAGTATATCAATTGAAATTTAACCCAATATAAAACTCATTGACTATAATGTATTTGCTGCAATTGTTTGCATGCACTATAATGATCAGTTTTTTCCAGTAGTATCCTTATTATATTATATGCTTCTCTGTCAAAATTGACATCAAATAGCATAAAGTGATAATATTTAAATTGAAATGAAGGTTTACATGCTGACTAGGAAAATACATGATAAAATGCTTGCACCGCATGAAAATATATATTAACCTGGCCTTGTGGTTGTTGGCTGCGGTCGTCATGCGAATCTGGTTTGACGCTATATATATACCGACAACAATTGATAAACTATATATTTTGCTTATCTCAATTTCTATAACAAGGGTATAATTTAGCATAAAATATAAAGTGAAACATTAGTATATATAAGAAGTTGTTATATACTAAATACAATATTAAAGGACTTTACTCCCATTACTCCACAGCTGTGTCAACTTGGTCTCTTGAACATTTTTTTGTCTCACGTTATGCCTCGAGGTTCAAACCAGTAAAGTACAACCCGCAGATAATCACATTTTTCTTTTTTCTTTTTTGCTTCTCCTTCTACGAGTTTACTTAATTTGAAACTATGTGCTGGATGGTATTGTGCTACAAAACAATAAGAATTTTCTCTGATCTATTTGCATAAGTTATGATATGTATATTTTAGCAAGGCCGCTGTTAAGTGGCCGGAGAGATGTTTTTTAACAAAAATAGATGCTTCTGCATTCATTTAATGTGTATACTAAACTTTATATATATATATATATATATATATATATATATATATATATATATATATATATATATGTGTGTGTGTGTGTGTGTGTGTGTGTGTGTGTGTGTGTGGGCGCGCGCGCGCATGCTTTTAATTTTTATGCTAATATATCGTTGCTGCCCCAGTTGATATACATATTCCGATCAAAGTTACTTGTCATATTTGATAATATATGTGTAGGGTCTTCAATTCAATTAATATCTTTTATCACTAATTTTTATAGGATATATTCTTTAAATGCTTAAAGCTTATGAATGTTGTAAGTATTTTTTTTCAATCCAGTTTTACACATATAAGTTTCTAGACTAATTAAACAATCTAAAAGTATTGATGTTTGTAACTTATAAGGTTTGACTAAATCGTGCTCTAAATGACACATTTTTATATATTGGGGTAGTATTTCTTTACCACACACTTAATGCTAGAGATAGTTGTGTATATACATGCCACTATACTCTGAATTTGCAGCATTGAACTCACACTGGCATACTTGTGGATCTCTAGAAATTTGCTAAATATATCTAACTGTCATAGAGAGAACACATAATATGTTTGAAATTAGGCCTTGTCAATGTTAGTTTTATAAGAGTTTCATTCTCATTAATTGAGATGGAACATTTGCTGAACTACTAACATAGCAAGAATATGTGGAGATAGGGAATGAGTTTCATGTAGATGAAACATGGTTTACAAATTTAGGGTCCATTTGGTATAGCTCCAGCTCCGGGATCCAGGTTGCATAGATTAAGTTAAAGTGGTTTAGAAATTTATATCTAGTCTAAACTATAGACAAATTAAAATGAATCATCTAAAGGCTCTCAAATGTATCTATAGCTCTAGATATAGGATTTCCTGGAGCTATAGATACCTAGCTCCAAAACATCTATGGATTTCTAGGAGCTGGAACTCCATCAAATAGGGGCTTCACTACGCCTTAGAAATGAATAAAACCCTAATGTGACAAAATCATTTTGTGCTATGCTTTGGAAATGGAATGGGAACCTATTGTGACTAGGTTGTTTCATCTGATGCCTTGGAAACAAAAATGAAACCCAATTGTGAACAAATCGATGCACAACATAGTGCAATAATTAAATTCTATGGCTACTATATGAAATCCCAAATGAAAGTGTGCTTTGGAAATACTGTTTCATTCATCTATTGTTGGTGTCTCTTATTTGGCAACAATGAATTTGGCGTGTGTGACAAGAGAAACTACATGGCGGCACATGCGACACAAAGTTTTTATAGTTTTGAAGCCTTGTGAAGAGATAATACCCTATGTTCTGTGTTGGTGGATTGTATTGCTCCGCGCCTCATATGTCGTGGTGTATGGTGTTGCCTGATAAGGCTCTAGGATGAGGCACTACTACAAAAACAATTTCATGATCGATACAACTCCTTTTATTTTCAAAGGCAGACAAAAAATGCACGAATCTCTTAAATTCACTCATGATTTTTAGAGGTTAGACTATTTGTGGAGACACTCCTGATTCCTAAAATCAATTAACAAAGGTGGGACTCTTATGAGGTCCGCCTCTAAAAATAGGGGACATCTAGGCTCACTGCTAACTTAGAGTATATAAAACAATTGAGAAAACCCTAGCCCACTTGATGATGGCTAGATAAGATGAAGGTAGCAAGGAAATAGCTTCAAGGGACTAGGTGAAGGTGAAGGACAAGTAACGACTGTGATACCCTAGCTAAGGTGAAGAAGCAAGTACTTGTATTGATCCGAGGTACTAATCAAGCCATGAGGAGTCATACAATGTGAAGTATAAAACACTACCACATACAAGATTTTTGCAATCGGCCAAAATAAGTTTTCAGAGGCAGGAAGGCAATTCGCCTCCGAGTTCATGATTGTGTAAATCGAGATTTCTAGATGTTGTCGAATGCCCGCCTCTGAAAATAGATTAAAAAACAAAAAATGCAAAAGGCCACTGGCAGCTCTAAACCTCCTCTTCCATCTCCTTGCCTTCTCCTGACTTATCAGTATTACTTGATATTGTTTGTTGGTCCTTCCGCCAAGAGGGTGCATCACTGCCACCTGAACCTCCCGAGCTCCCTCCACCCCTCCATCTTAGGAAACCAGCACGTTGTTCATGCAGCCTTGAGGGCACAAAATGCTGCCTCAACCCTCCCCTCATCTTGCTACCTCTATCATTGTCAAATCTCCTTTTACTGTGCACATATCGTAGCTTCTTATCGTATTGCAGTTGGGTTCCTTTCTATGACTTCTCTGTACACAGCTTCTCAGTATGACCAATGATTCCACATCCATAGCAAAAATCCCGCAGAAATTCATACATTAGTGGTCACCATCTATCCTTCCCTCCATTCTCCCCACTGATAGTAACACCATGCATTAGTGGTTTACGAATGTTAATCCAGATTTTCACCCTAAAAACATCTAACATTAGAAACAATATCATCCTCATCCACCTCTAGAACTTCCCCCACTTCCGCTCCTAGGAACTCCCCTCTTCCCTGCTTAGCATCCCCAAGGGGACCATCAAGATCTGAATCCATATCAGGATAGACGTGAAATTGATCTTGTGTAGGGTTTTGGATCCGTCAAATTCTGCCATCACTATCAGATCCTTCCCGATGACCTAGGGACGTCATCAATCACCTTCCTCTTCCTAGGCTCCTGCTTGAACGTGATTAGGAAATGATTTTCACCAAGATCCTTACATTCGATGCCCCGCAAAGGGCAGCAAACCCTCCCCATCGACTGCACCACCACCATTGGTGGTATGGGTTTCTCCAAGAGGATCTTCCCTACCACCTGCGAATCTTGTGCATCACCTTGCTAGTGAAAGGTCCTAATATGGCTAGAGGGGGGTGAATAGCCTATTTAAAATCTACAAATCAACTAGAGCAATTTGATTAGTATAACAAATAGTGAAATGCAAACTTGCTCTAGCTCTACAAGGGTTGCAAGCCACATATCCAACAATTCTAGTTGCTATGATCTCTAGACACACAATTTGCTATGTCACTACACACTAAGAGCTCTCACACTTGCTACACTAAAAAGCTCCACTAGATGAAATTAAAACAATAAAGCAAGCTCTCAATTCTAATTACACTAAAGAGCTTGCTACAACTAGTTTGCGAGAATATAAGTGAGTAGGGTGATTATACCACTGTGTAGAGGAGTGAACCAATCACAAGATGAATACTAAATCAATCACCGGGAGAATACCAAAGGGCAAGAGACAACCAATTTTTCTCCTGAGGTTCACGTGCTTGTCGGCACGCTAGTCCCCATTGTGTGGACCAACACTTGGTGGTTCGGCGGCTAAGAGGTGTTGCACGAACCTCGTCCACACAATTGGACACCGCAAGAACCTACCCACAAGTGAGGTAACTCAATGATATGAGCAATCCACTAGAGTTACCTTTTGGCGCTCCGCCGGGGAAGGCACAAAACCCCTCACGATCACCACAATCGGAGCCGGAGACAATCACCAACCTCCGCTCAATGATCCTTGTTGCTCCAAGATGTCTAGGTGGCGACAACCACCAAGAGTAACAAGTGAATCCCATAGTGAAACACGAATACCAAGTGCCTCTAGATGCAATCACTCAAGCAATGCACTTAGATTCTCTCCCAATCTCACAAAGATGATGAATCAATGATGGAGATGAGTGGGCTTTGGCTATGTTCACAAGGTTGCTATGTCAATGCAAATGGCCAAGAGAGTGAGCTTGAGCCGGCCATGGGGCTTAAATAGAAGCCCCTAAGAAATAGAGTTGTTGGCTCCTCAGTCCACTGAAAAATGGGATGACCGGACACGCAGGTCAGATCGACCGAACGCTAGACCCTAGCGTTCGGTCGCGCGATGTGTGCCACGTGTCCTCTGCTTCAAACATTGATCACCCGATCTCAACGGTCATCAGTACATATAAGTTGTGACTAGACGCGCTGCTTTAAAGTGACCGAACACAGGACCTTAACGTCCGATCATTTCTAGTAAGCTTCCATTCACGAAAAATCACGACCGAACATGTCCGGTCATGCCCGATCGGACTCACCTAGCGTTCGGTCACTCAGCATCTTCTCTGTGCGCTGCCACATCAGCAGGACCGGACGCACCCCATTAGTGTCTGGTCATTAAGTGACCTATCGTCCGCTTGAAGACCGACCCCAGCATCTTCACGCTTTCACTGACCGGACGCGCCGGTCCTACTGAGACCATCGTCCGATCACTTACAGTGATCTTTGTCATTTCTATATAGAGCGCCGGTGACATCGTCAAAATGTCCGCACTCTACAAGCGGACACTCCACCAGTGAAGTTCCTAACCCTTGCTCAAATGTGCCAACCACCAAGTGTATCACCTTATGCACATGTGTGTTAGCATATTTTCACAAATATTTTCAAGGGTGTTAGCACTCCACTAGATCCTAAATGCATATGCAATGAGTTAGAGCATCTAGTGGCACTTTGATAACCGTATTTCGATACGAGTTTCACCCCTCTTAATAGTATGGCTATCGATCATAAATATGATCACACTCACTAAGTATCTCGATCACTAAAACAAAATGGCTCCTATAATTTATACCTTTGCCTTGAGCCTTTTGTTTTTCTCTTTCTTTCTTTTCTAGTATAAGCACTTGATCATCACCATCATCATGTCATGATCTTCATTTACTTCACCACTTGGAATAGTGCTACCTATCTCATAATCACTTAGATAAACTAGGTTAGCACTTAGGGTTTCATCAATTAACCAAAACCAAACTAGAGCTTTCAATCTCCCCCTTTTTGGTAATTGATGACAACCCTCATACAAAGATATGAATTGAGATTTAATTGAATCCACGTTGCTTGCCCAAGCATATTTACCAAGTGTAAAAGGATATGGACAAGTTTCATAAACCCCTTATGGTAGCAATTGCTCCCCCTATATATGTGCTAAGAGTTTGGATTGAAGATTGCACATATGCTTAGATAGGAAATATAGGAGACAATGTCTACCAAATGATGCTAAGGTATAAGAGATGGACCTTTGAAGTGTGGTACCAATTGGAGTGCACCAATATACCATCCTTTGGTATACCAATGAACTTAGTCTTCACACTATTGGCACCCTTAACAAGCATATAACAAGAATCAAATTTAATTGAGAATACATTAGGTAGCTTGTTCTTGTTAATCTTGCAATATTGCTCTACATGCCCAACTTGCTTGCATTTATTGCAAAACCGACCATTGCCCTTCACCAAGCTAACTTTGGGAGTGATAAAGACCGCCTTGCCTTTCTTGAGGATATAGCCTAATCCCTCTTTGTTGAGAGAAAATCTTTGGCTACCCAAGCACTTTAGCAAGCAGACATCTCCACCATAGGCATTGCCTAAGGCATGAGTGAGCTCATTCACCTCCTTCTTGAGGGTCTCATTTTCTACCATTAGTGAGGCATCACAAGTGAGACCATCACTCAAAGGTGAAGTAGAAGTAGTAGTGCTACAAGAAGTGTTAGTGGGAGCAACTACACCGGGTTTATAAAAAGATTCATCAATAATATCACATGTTAGTCCCACATCACAAGACATAATCACTTGCTCCTTCTTGGCATCCTCTATTTTGGCTTGCTCGATGAGAGAGGAGTGAACCTTTTCAAGCTTAGAGTGAGCTTTGTCAAGGTTCTCATGGGCTTCCATTAGCCTCTCATGAGTGGCATTGAGCTCATCAAAGGATTGCTCAAGAAATTTAACTTTCTTGCATAATTCTTTGCACTCCTTTCTCTTCATTTCAACGCAAGTGTGCACCTGCTCACACATGTCCAAGAGCTCCTCCTTAGTGTACTCCTCCTCATCATCATCATCATCATCATCACTCCTACAAGCATCACTTTCACATTCATCATCATCACTCATATCATATTTTACCTTGGTATGCTTTGTCATGAGGCATGTCGATGGAGTGTCAAAGATGGAGGGCTTGTTGTTGATGGCGATGCTTGCTAGTGCTTTCTTGATAGATTTCTTGTCATCATCACTAGAGCTATCACTATCCAAAGAGCCATCACTATCCCATGTGACCACATAGCCTCCACCTTTCTTCTTCTTTTGGAAGGTCATTCTCTTCTCTTTCTTCTCCTTCTTTTCTTTCTTGTCCTTGTACTTCTTCTTTTCATCCTCATCATTGTCACTATTGTAGGGACAATTCGCTACAATGTGATCGGGGCTCTTGCAATTGTAGCATCTTCTCACATATTCTTTGCTTTTGATGTGATCTCTTCTCTTTCTTGCACCATAGCTTCATCAATATCACTAAGATCATTAGCATCACTTGATTCTTTCTTGGACTTTCCCTTGTTCTTGGATGATGATGAGCTAGCCTTGAATGCTATACTCTTCTTCTTTTTGTCTTCTTCTTCCTTCTTGTCATCCTTGTCATCCCCCTCTCTTTCCACACAGTATGTCTCTTGTGTCATGACATCACCTAGTACTTGGTTAGGGGTAATCTCCTTCAATCCTCCTCTTATGATAAGCAATCTCAACATCTCAAATATTTGAGGTAGGCACACTAAGAACCGATGAGAGACATCATCATCCTTGATCTTATCTCCCAAAGCCTTCAAGTCATTAACAATTACTTGCAACCGATGGAACATCTCTAGAATGCTCTCATCATCCTTCATCTTGAATCTTGTCAACTTATCCTTGAGGATGTACAACTTGGCACTCTTCACCGCCGGTGTGCCCTCATATGTTTCCTCCAATCTCCTCCACACCTCATTAGCTCTTTTATAATCCTTGATTTGCTCAAATACCTTAGAATCAATGGCATTGTATATGGTATTGAGAGCCATTGTATTGCATTGCTTGTTGGTCTTGTCTTGGTTGGTGGGATTGTTGGGATCAATGGTAGCATAGTCATTCTCGGTCACCTTCCATACTTGATCATTGATTGAACCAAGATACATCCTCATCTTTCTCTTCCAATAATCATAGCATGTGCCATCAAAGAACGGTGGTTTGCCCCCCACAAGGTTGAACACAACTTGAGCCATAATTTGACACCGAGGTTGTTAAGCCTTTAATCAAACGGTGACCATGGCTCTGATACCACTTGAAAGGTCCTAATATGGCTAGAGGGGGTGAATAGCCTATTTAAAAATCTACATATCAACTAGAGCAATTTGATTAGTATAATAAATAGCGAAATGTAAACTTGCTCTAGCTCTACAAGGGTTGCAAGCCACCTATTCAACAATTCTAGTTGCTATGATCTCTAGACACATAATTTGCTATGTCACTACTCACTAAGAGCTCCCACACTTGCTACACTAAAGAGCTCCACTAGAGAAACTTAAAACAACAAAGCAAACTCTCAATTCTAATTACACTAAAGAGCTTGCTACAACTAATTTGCAAGAATATAAGTAAGTGAGTAGGGTGATTATACCGTCGTGTAGAGGTGAAAGGTCCTAATGGCTAGAGGGGGGTGAATAGCCTAATAAAAGATTTCTACAACAACACTTAACAAAAGGTTAGACAATTATGAGGCGAAGCAAGTGTTGCGCTAGCCTACTCAAAATGCAAGCCACCTACCACAATTCTAGTTTAGATAGTGTCGATTCACACAAGAGGTATGACACTACTCTATGTTAGTGCGCTCTCAAAGACTAACTAAAGAGCCACACCAACCAAGCAAGTAAGCTCTCACAACTAGGTACACTAAAGAGCTTGTCAACTAGTTTGTGATAATGTAAAGAGAGTGATCAAGATAGTTATACCACCGTGTAGAGGAGTGAACCAATCAATCACAAGGATGAATAACAATGGAGACCAATCACCTCGGAATCAAAAAATGAACACAATGATTTTTACCGAGGTTCACTTGCTTGCCGGCAAGCTACTCCTCGTTGTGGCGATTCACTCACTTGGAGGTTCACGCGCTAATTGGCTTCACACGCCAAACCCTCAATAGGGTGTCACACAACCAACACAAGATGAGGATCACACAAGCCACGAGCAATTCACTAGAGTACCTTTTGGCTCTCCGCCGGGGAAAGGTCAAGAACCCCTCACAATCACCACGATCGGAGCCAGAGACAATCACCACCTTCGCTCGACGATCCTTGCTGCTCCAAGCCGTCTAGGTGGCGGCAACCACCAAGAGTAATAAGCGAAATCCATAGCGAAACACGAACACCAAGTGCCTCTAGATGCAATCACTCAAGCAATGCACTTGGATCACTCCCAATCTCACTATGATGATGAATCAATGATGGAGATGAGTGGAAGGACTTTGGCTAGGCTCACAAGGTTGCTATGTCAATGAAAATGGCCAAAGATATGAGCCACAGCTGGTCATGGGGCTTAAATAGAAGCCCCCATGAAATAGAGCCGTTATACCCCTTCACTAGGCACATTGCGCTCTGACCGGACGCTTCGGTCCAACTGACCGGACGCTGCTCCTCAGCGTCCGGTCGCCCGATGGCGGCTACGTGTCCTGACTTCAACGGTCATCTACCTTGACTGGACACTATGCCTGAGTTGACCAGATGCTAGAGCCTCAGAGTCCGGTCGTTTCCAGTAAGCTCCCCGAGGCGTATTTCTTCGACCGAATGCGTCTGGTCCACCTTGACCAGACACAGTCCAACATCCGGTGGTTAACCCTAGGAACTGTACCCCTAGTCAACGCGACCGGACACAGCCAGATAGCGTCCGGTGCTTTTGGATCCAGCGTCCAATCAGTTGACCGACGCCAGTCTCACCTCTGTTTTCACTTCTAACTTCTTCACCCTTGCTCCAATGTGCCAACCACCAAGTGTATCACCTTGTGCACATGTGTTAGCATATTTTCTCAAATATTTTCAAGGGTGTTAGCATTCCACTAGATCCTAAATGCACATGCAATGAGTTAGAGTATCTAGAAGCACTTTGATAACCGTATTCCGATACGAGTTTCACCCCTCTTAATAGTACGGCTATCAAACCTAAATGTGATCACACTCTCTAAGTGTCTCGATCACCAAAACAAAATAGCTCCTACAAATTATACCTTTGCCTTGTGCTTTTTGTTTTTCTCTTTCTTCTTTTCAAGTTTAAGCCCTTGATCATCGCCATGTCATCACTATTATCATGTTATGATCTTCATTGGCTTCTCCACTTGAAGTGTGCTACCTATCTCATGATCACTTGATAAACTAGGTTAGCATTTAGGGTTTCATCAATTCACCAAAACCAAACTAGAGCTTTCAATCTCCCCCTTTTTGGTAATTGATGACAACCCTTATACAAAGATATGAATTGAAATTCAATTGAATCCATGTTGCTTGCCCAAGCATATTTACCATTTGTAAAAGGATATGGACAAGTTTCATGAACCCCAAATGGTAGCAATTGCTCCCCCTACATATGTGCTAAGAGTTTGGATTGAAGCTTGCTGTAACACCTCGGGTGTTTAAATATTAAAATCTGTCATGTCATCATATGCATTGCAAAGCATTTGGCATTTGGTGAAAACTTTGATGTGCATTTACTAAAACAAGTTTATATTTGTGTAATGAGTGTTGAATTCTATTGTTTGACTCAAGTTCAAAGTTTGTCTGGGTTTTGAATTTTTCGAGAAAACCCCGCTTTTCGACATTTAAATACTACCCTAAAAAATCCATTTCAAAATCTAAGCATATTTTGGGGTTGAGCCCAAAAGAAAAAGTGTAGAGCTTGGCATGTTATACAAAGTTTGTTTTTGGAGTTTTTCAAGTTGTTTAGAAAAATTTTGAGTAATTCAAAAAGGCGTAATTCGTTAAAATTCCCTATTCAAATTCAAAAGTTCATTTCAAAATCTAGACCGAATTAGGAGATGGTTATAGAAGAAAAGTTGTAGAACTTTTGATTTTGAACAACTTTTGTTTTTGGAGATTTTTGAGTTATTATGAAAATTTGAGAGTAATTTATGAATTTTGGCGAATGGCAAACTTGTAATTACTGTGAACAGTGTTCACCGCTTGCGCTACACCGCCGGCGAGCTTCAGCTTGCTTCTAGGCACGCGCGTGGCGGCCTTGCCTTCGCGCTGGCATGGGAAAGGCGTCGTCGTGGCTTCTCCTTGCTTCCTTGGCCACCCTATAAAGCTCCGACGCCGTCGTCATTGTTCTTCCTTCGCCCTCTGTTTTTCCCATCGCCGCTGCTCCACTCTGGCGAGCCCGTGCCGTCGTTGTCGTGCTCCACCGTCGCTGATAAGCTAGTCCCAGCTTCGCCTTAACCTTACGCGTCCAACCGCCCCACCAATTCAGTTTATCTCCACCGAAAACTCGATGTCCACGTCTTTCTTCTTTGCGGCCGGCGACCTTCCCGTCGCAAGCGCATCTCCGTGGTCAGCGCCCTCCGGTGAGCTGCTGTCCTTGCTCTATGTACCTATGGCTTCGTCTCGATACTGTGGTGCTTACTCCATAGTTGGTTGTTCATTTTGACCACTGTAGTCGCCGGTACACCATCGCCGACGACGTTTTGCTCCGCCGTGCCCGCGCTGATCGTCGAACCCCCTTGCTGTTGCTCCTCCAGCTCGGTCTTTGGCTCCAACGCATTCGGGGTGAGCTCCTAATGCTTCCTGTGTCCTTTGTTTTATCACTACCGCACTGGTGTCACTGGCGTAGCATGGCCGTGCCGTCATGTCCGCCATGGCCGCCGTGGTGCTTGGTCCAGTTAGTGTCGAGGCTCATTTGTGCCACCAATCGGAGCGTAGTGGTGTAGGGAACGTGGTAGTGCTTTCACCATCACCGTTAGTCTCACCGGTGGCGAGAATTCGCCGGTCAGAGCCGTCGCTGCCGTGGTCAACGTCGGAGGTTGAAGATGACATGTGGGGCCCGGGTGTCAGTGACTCAGCGTTCTAAGTGGATTTTCTATTTTTCAGAATTAAATGAATAGTGCTGTAATTTGTTATTTTTGTGTAGAATTATTTAGAGCTCCCAAAATTATGAAAATTTTTGTGTGCATTCTCTATGATGTATAGTATATAACAAAAATTTGAAATATTGATTTTCAATATTTTTGGGGTATGATAAAAATTGCTCAATTAATTAATAAATGACTTTCCATGATTTTTCTAGGCTTAATTAATTATCCAAAAATTATGAAAATTGTTTTGCCACTTAGTTATCAGGTAATGAACATTTACAAAAAATTTTAGCTCAATCAGAATAAGTTGATTTATTTCATAATTTTGAATTAAATAATTAATTCATAAAAACAAATAGTAACCTTTAATGATTTAGGTTTTGTTTGAAATTTTGGATTGAGTGATGACCTTGGGTCCTTAGTTGATGATGATCCTTGGCAATTGATGTATGTGTTAAGAAAAAGATTTAGTTGTTTGACTTGCAACTGTACCGCAAAGGAAAGTTGTATTCAAATTGTTAATTTTGCATCCATCATCGAGCATCATGTTTCGTATTCCACATGAGGTTAAACATGGCATTGTTATTATGTGTAGTGAACGAAGGTGAAAACGTGGTAGTTAATCAAGCTGTTGAGGAGGTTAATCCGTCTGTTGAGGTCGGATCGAATACTTGTGAAATGTCGCAGGAACCGGATTTTTCCGTCAACGAAGGCAAGCCCCAGATGCATACAACCCTACCTTGTGTTTTACAAATTAATTTTGCTTTTGCTTTCCGTTACTGCATTAAGTGATTAGGAGTTAAGTAAAAGCCTAATTGGTGCATTACCACCCTTGTTATTCCATGTTTACCATATTACCAATTTTTAAACTCGTATATGCCTAGTTTTGCTTAGCTATGCGTAGAACGATGAAAGTCGGGTGACTACCTGCCACCTGCAAGTTTTAAATGGAACATTGGTTAATTATGTTAGCATGTGATATGGGAATGTGGAGTAATAAATCTAGACCGGGCGGACTCGGTGAGTGTGAGCCACCAGACATGGAGGTCTTGTGAGCGGGGTCTTTCCGCCTGTGTCGATTAAGGCACGTCCATTGTTGAATTGCATGAGGTGAGAATTTGTAGTACTAACCACATACTCCGGTAAGCCTGAACTTGGCAATTCTATTACGAGAATGGCTACTCGTGCACTGGGAGTGGAGAGATGGCGGGAATAGCATGTACCCACGTGGCCATAGGCTGGAATGGTGGAGTACTGTGTTCTCGGGTGGCGTGGACCCGTTCTTGTTTTAGGGGATCCGAGGGTAGGTTGGTATATGTAGGTCGGGGACCTGCATATGTCGTGTGGTCTGGAATCCCCAGCTAGGCTTAATCGGTTCGAATCGTCGTTGCTCCTCGGTTAAGGAGACTCAACTCACTGTTCATCGTCGTAGTATTAATAACCAGAACTTGAATAAGGCTTGTGAAGGTGTTGGATATGAAGTTTCATGATCTCAGTGCGGATCGTGTTAGCTTTGTATATAATTCTTGAGAAGTTTTCTATATAAAGAATGTTGTTAAAAGAGCTTTTACGCAAAAGAACTTTGATCATTGTTAAAGCTATACCTTGAATCCCTGAGCCTGCATTACTGAGTTTATCAGTTAATATTTCGGATAAGTCTTGTTGAGTACTTTTGTACTCAGGGTTCGTTGACCCCTTGTTGCAGGTGAGCCTCATGAGCAGATCTGTTTTGGATCGTGCTGCATGACTATCGTTCGTTCTGATGACGAAAAGTAAATGTGTGATCCTTGGGCAGGATGTTTATTTTGTGTGATATGTCTATATTAATTATGCCACTCCACTACTACTATGGTTTGTAATAATTATCGAACTTAGTTTGTAAGGTTTGGAACAACAGGTTTATAAACTAAGTTATCGTAAGACTTCCGCTATTTTACTCTGATGTATATATATTTGAATAAATGTTGTAATACTGCAATGACTCTATAACGTGATCCTGCTCGGAAATCGTGGATGATTCGGGGTTCCCCGAGGACACCCGACAGTCTTTTTAAGTTAATGAAAACATATGCATAGATGTCAAAGGTCGTCGGACAGTGACAGATGCATGTGGGCCCTATAACTTAGGAGGTTCTGCCACAGAATGGTATCAGAGCATCGTTACATGGGTTTTGTTGTATTGTTTTACAAAAACTTCAAAATGATTTGGGATGACTAAATTTAACTTGATAATTTGGTTCAAATTGCTTCTGACTTATCATATTTCTTTCTCACCATTCCCTATTTGATTAAAAGGTTTTTGTGTGGTGGAGTAGTAATCATACTATGCCCTATATAAAAATAAATGTTGCTTATGTGCATTATAAACTTTGATGTTTTTGTTCATAAGAACGATGCATGCATCATGAATAATTCACTCGTTACTTCCTTCACCTCTTAGTCTGGAGTTGAGTAGTGAGTCTGGTTTGAGGAATGTAATCCATCTTAGCTACTTTTTGGATTTTGATCAAATGATCTTACTTGGATTAAATTGGCTTCCTACAGTATGGCTCGTGCCAAGATGACGCCCCATAAGTCCACCGGACCCAAAGGAGTTCCTCGTCACCAACTTGCCCCTAGAAATGATGGTGCTAGCAGTAGCAGTACTAGGCCTGATCCCTAGGCAGAGATACTGAGGGTTTCTATGGAGTTAGCACAATCTACTAGAGATAGGGCTTTGGATGTTATACAAATAGGAGAATTACAGGGTCAATTGAGGCAGCTCACCACCGCGCATAGGAACTGCGAAAGTATGTTAGTTTGTACGGTGGAAGGAAGAAATGAAGCTTGGCATAGGGAAAATGTAGCTAGAGCTAGAACTCATGAGCTAGAATTCTATGTAGAAGATTTAGAAGAACTTAATACATATCTATATGAGGAAGTTCATAGGCTTAGCAATTTACTAAATCCAAATCATGAGCCTCAAGCTGATGCCATGGACCCCGGTGTCATCCTTGCCGATGATGATGAATCGAGAGAGGAAGAAGAAGAAGATCCCGAAGAATTAGTAATGATCGATGAAAGTGATGATGAAGGCGGTAATAATTCCAGAATGGATACTGAGCCTGAAGTTTGAAGAAATTGAGGAAAGAGTAGAGTTGTATAATAGTAGCTCTAGTTTAAGTTATGTAGTTCTATTTTCGTACTCGTGGGTTTGTTTGTACATTAGTAAACTCTATGTAATGTGTCTAGAGTAAGCTTTGGTACAATTCAATAAAGACATGGGAATAAAGTTTGGTTTGTTATGAGCAGATGCGTCGTACACGGGGTTCGTTTATTCTGGGAACTTCACAAGATGAGGACAGTATTCCAGATCCGCCACCAGTTCCAACTAATTTAGCTGATGCTATAACTGCACTTGTCAATGTGATGGCTGAAAATTCTCGTTTGCTTCATGAGATGGCTCAGAGTAATCAGAATCAGATGTACGGAAACCGTGGACGCCACCATAATCGACAGGAGGCTACATATGTTGATTTTACAGACACAAGACCCCCGGTGTTCACCAAGGCAGATGAACCATTGGAGGCTGATGACTGGCTTCGAACCATGGAACAGAAATTTGACCTTATCCCATGCACGGAGTATCAGAAACCTACGTTTGCCACCCAACAACTTAGAGGAGCAGCAAGTGCTTGGTGGGCAAACTTAGTGGCTATGCAACCAACTGGCATTCCAATAACTTGGGCTGAGTTCCATACAGCCTTCAGAGCCCATTATATTCCCGAAGGAGTGATGGCTATGAAGCTAGATGCATTCCTTGCTTTGAAACAAGGAGATCAAAGCGTGATGCAGTATGTGGGAAGATTTAATCATATGTCCCAATATGCATCCGAACATGTCAATACCGATGCCAAGAAGAAGAGGTGGTTTATGAGAGGCCTGAATACCAAGTTGCAGACTATGATGACCACTTGCACCAATGTTACTTATCATGAGGCAGTAAATATTGCAATTGCTTCAGAGTCAAAGTATCGGCAGCATAAGGAGCTAAAAAAGAAAAAGAGTGTGTCGTCTGGATCTTTTGGGGGAAATCAGAAGAGGCAGAGGGTGATTTATCATCCAGTACAGCATAATCGTCCTTCTTATCGTCCGCCGCAGTTCCAAACTAGGCAACAGTCAAATGTCCGTCCTGCTATAACCTATCCGAGTTCATAGTCAACCAATGCTTCTGGTGGCAATGCTCCAACATCCCAGGGTCACAACTATCCGTGTTACAATTGTGGAAGGACTGGTCATTTCTCCAGGGAATGTCCATATCCTAGGCAGGCTAATCAAAATTATCAGAAGGCTCCTGCCAATCAACAACAGGGTCAGGCACCAAACAAGAACCACAATCAGAATGCTCAGAAGGGCAAAGATAAGAGGAAGACAGGACGGGTGTTCTATATTCAAGCTGGAGAAATTCTGGAAGGGGAGCCAGTGATGATGGGTATGTTTCCTGTTGCCAATCACCCTGCAGTTATACTTTTTGATTCTGGCGCATCGCATTCATTCATCAATAGAACATTTGTCGTGAAGCATGAAATTTTGATTGGAGCAACAAAGGAAAGTTTCTTTATACAGTCGCCCGGGGGACGTCTGTGTACTAAGGAAATGGTTATACCAGGTACCCATAAACCTGGGTGGGCATATTTTTCCCACTACCATGATTATCCTTAAGGATCAGGATATAGATGTAATCTTGGGAATGAATTGGATGTATCAGCATAAGGCTGTTATAGATGCTTTGAATAGGACCTTAAGAGTGAGTTTGCCTGATAATAATTCTCAACTTCTTATCCAACTTTCAACCCTAAGAAAATCAGTGGGCAAGATTTGTGCAACTGCTGTCAAAGAGATTAGAGATATTCAGGTAGTGTGTGAATTTCCGGATGTGTTTCTTGAAGATTTACCCGGTCTACCACCTGATAGAGATGTACAGTTCAATATAGAGTTACAACCTGGAACAGCTCTGATTTCTCGGAGAGCTTATAGGATGCCACCTAAGGAATTGGCCGAGTTGAAAACTCAGTTACAAGAATTGATTGAGAAAGGGTTTATCCAACCTAGTTCTTCACCTTGGGGATGTCCGGCAATTTTTGTGAAAAAGAAAGATGAGACTTTGAGGTTATGTGTCGACTATCGTCCATTGAATGAAGTGACCATCAAGAATAAGTATCCATTACCTCGGATAGATCTGCTTTTTGATCAATTGGCCGGAGCCAAAGTTTTTCTCCAAGATAGATTTGAGATCAGGATATCACCAAATCAAGATAAAGCCTGAAGATATTCCCAAAACGGCATTTACCACAAGATATGGATTATATGAATACTTGGTAATGTCTTTTGGTTTGACAAATGCTCCAGCTCATTTCATGTATCTAATGAACTCAGTATTCATGCCTGAGCTAGACAAGTTTGTAGTGGTGTTTATTGATGACATTTTAGTATATTCCAAGAATAAGAAAGAACATGCGGAACATCTCAGAATTGTTCTGACCCGCTTGAGAGAACATCAACTATATGCCAAGTTCAGCAAGTGTGATTTTTGGCTTAAGGAAGTTCAATTTCTTGGACATGTCTTGTCAGTCGAAGAAGTTGCAGTTGATCCCATCAAAGTGAAAGATGTGCTTGATTGGAAACCGCCAGCCATAGTTCATCAAGTTCGGAGTTTTCTGGGTCTGGCGGGGTATTACCGTCAGTTTATTCTAGATTTCTCAAAAATATCAAAGTCCATAACTGAATTGTTGAAGAACCAAGTTAAGTTTGTCTAGTCATCAGATTGTGAGGAGGCTTTCCAGACTTTGAAGAGACTGTTAACCACTGCACCAGTGTTAGCCCAACCTGACATCGAGAAGCCGTTTGATGTTTATTGTAATGCTTCAGGTATTGGTATTGGATGTGTGTTGATGCAAGAAGGCCGAGTCATTGCCTATGCATCTAGGCAACTTAAGCAACATGAAGAACATTATCCGACTCATGACTTGGAGTTAGCAGCTGTGGTTCATGCTCTAAAGATTTGGCGGCATTACCTGCTTGGTAATACATGTCATATGTATACAGACCACAAGAGCTTAGATAGGAAATATAGGAGTCAATGTCTACCACATGATGCTAAGGTATAAGAGATGGACCTTTGAAGCATGATACCAATTGGAGTGCACCAATATACCATCCTTAGCACCATGGTTAGTTCTATATCACTTGGAAACTTACTTTAGAAAGATACCACTTGTAAAGACTTACTTAGAAATGAAAGTTATTTAGTGATTTCATTTCATCATTCAATCTTACAACTAACATTCATCACACAAGCATGGATGTGTAAATAGAATACTTGAGCCATGCAAGCAAACATATGAAATGCACATACAAATGCACCATACAAGTTTATGAGCTTGCTCCCCCTACTTGTGTGCTCAAAATTTTAATTGATCCTTTTCCTTTTTCATATCTCTACCCATATGTCATATGTCAAGATATCTTTATGTTTCTTTCCCTTTTTCATTATCTTTGTTTCTCTCCCTATCTTTGTTTCTCTCCCCCATATCTTTGTTTCTCTCCCCCTTTGTCATCAATGACCACAAAGGTTCTAAATGTAGATAGTATTACTTGTAGGGTCGAGATTATCAATGTCAATCAATGGGGTGAGGATCATTTTCCCAAATTTGGTCTAGTCTAGATCATTTACCAAAGATATTTAACTCGGTTTGATCTAACGATAAGCTTCTTCACACCTCCAAATAAGGGTTATCTTGTACCATGTTGAGTTAAACACTTATAGTTCATTTTCTAGATTAAACACTAGGTTTACAAGCCCACAAACATGTCATATGCTATCACTAGATCATGTTAAGCATAGAAGCAATAGTGATACCATATAAACATCAAATTCATTTGATTTTCATGAATGAGCCTAATAAAATAGAACCACTTGAAAGGTCCTAATGAGATTGAAAATATGACTAGATGCACTAAACATGTCCTTAGCAAGGATGTATGTCATGTCAATCAACTTTTACCTTGGATTGCTCGAAGGAGAGGCATGTCATGTAAATGGGGGGGTGCATCAACACATATTTGAGAAATCCAATATATTCAACTCACTCCTTAGCTTGCAAAACCTTTTCTCATCCAATGGCTTGGTGAATATGTCGGCAAGTTGATCTTCGGTGCCTACACTCTTAGTGCAAATGCCCCCTTTTTATTGGTGATCTCTTATGAAATGGTGGCGGACATCAATGATCTCTCATTGTCACATAGCAATGGCACTTTCTTGAACTTGATTCCAAAATCACTCAAAGTGGCCTTCATCCAAAGTATTTGTGCACAACAACTACCGACGGATATGTATTCGGCTTCGGTGGTTGATAAAGCAACACTATTTTGCTTCTTTGATGACCATGAAACAAGTGATCTCCCCAACAATTGACATGTGCCCGAGGTGCTTTTCCTTTCAACCTTGCATCCTGCATAATCCAAGTCAGAGTAACCAACTAGCACAAACTTTGCTCCTTTGGGATACCATAAACCAACATTTGGTGTATGCTTCAAGTACCTCAATATTCTCTTTGTAGCCTTCAAATGACTTTCTCTTGGTGAGGCTTGAAATCTTGCACACATGCATACACTAAACATGACATCTGGCCTTGATGCGGTCACATAGAGTAGGCTTCCAATCATGGACCGATACAACTTTTGATCCACCATATTTCCACTTGCATCACTATCTAAGTTGCCATTGGTTCCCATTGGTGTGCTAATGACTTTGCTATCAATCATGCCAAACTTCTTGATCATGTCCTTAATGTACTTGCCTTGACTCACAAAAGTACCATTCTTCAATTGCTTGATTTGAAGACCAAGGAAGTAACTCAATTCTCCAATCATGGACATCTCAAACTCATTAGCCATCATCTTTCCAAATTCATCACAAAACTCTTGATTTGTTGATCCAAAAATGATGTCATCTACATAGATTTGCAACACAAACAAGTCTTTTTCAATCTTCTTGATGAAAAGAGTGGTGTCAACCTTGCCCATTGTGAACCCTTTAGAGAGTAGGAAATCCTTCAATCTCTCATACCATGCTCTAGGTGCTTGCTTCAAGCCATACAATGCTTTCTTTAACTTATACACATGGTTGGGCTTCTTGTCATCTTCAAAACTAGGAGATTGCTCAACATATACTTCTTCATTGATATAACCGTTGAGAAATGCACTCTTAACATCCATTTGATAGAGCTTGATGTTGTGAGCACAAGCATAGGCTAGCAAGATTCTTATTGCTTCCAATCTAGCAATCGGGGCATATGTTTCTCCAAAGTCAAGACCTTCAACTTGTGTATATCCTTGTGCTACCAATCTTGCTTTGTTCCTTACTACTATCCCATCTTGATCTTGCTTATTTCAAAAGACCCATTTGGTTTCAATCACATTGTGTCTCTTTGGTCTTTCTACCAACTCCCATACTTGATTTCTTGTGAAGTTATTTAATTCTTCATGTATAGCATTCACCCAATCAACATCCTTCAAAGCTTCATCTATCTTCTTTGGTTCAATGGATGACACAAATGAGAAGTATTCACAAAATGATGCCAATCTTGATCTTGTTTGAACACCTCTTGAAATATCACCAATGATTGTATCCAAAGGATGATCTCTTGCAATACTTCTTGGTTGGAGCAATGGAACTTGATTGCTTGCACTTGCTAGATCATTGGGTTGAGATGATGTACTAGCCACTTGATCTTGATCAATGTCATGAGAGTCACTCACACTAGCTTGATTTGTATCATCTTGCACATTTGAGTTGGAGAGCACTTGCACTTGATCATCTTCGTCATCAATCACTTGCCTAGGCCTCAATTCACCAATATCCATGTTCTTCATGGCATTTGAAAGTTGAATGCCTCTAACATCTTCCAAGTTCTCATTCTCTTCTTGTGAACCCTTGGTTTCATCAAATTCAACATCATGAACTTCCTCAAGAGTACCACTATCCAAATTCCAAACTCTATATGCTTTGCTTATAGTGGAATAACCAAGTAGGAATCCTTCATCACATTTCTTATCAAACTTGCCCAATCTTGTATCTTTCTTCAAGATATAGCATTTGCAACCAAAGATCCAAAAGTATGCAATGTTGGGCTTTCTACCATTCAAGAGCTCATATGGTGTCTTTTCTTTCAATCGGTGACAATAGAGGCGGTTGCTACAATAGCAAGCCGTGTTGATAGCTTCGGCCTAAAAAGATTGACTCACATTGTATTCACTAAGCATAGACCTTACCATATCAATGAGTGTTCTATTCTTTCTCTCAACAAGGCCATTAGATTGAGGTGTGTATTTGGCCGAGAATTGATGTCTAATTCCAAATTCATCACACAACTCATCAATTCTAGTATTCTTGAACTCACTACCATTGTCACTTCTAACTCTCTTGATGGTTGTTTCAAACTCATTGTGTATGCCTTTGACAAATGATTTGAATGTTGCAAATACATCACTTTTATCTACTAGAAAGAATACCCAAGTGTATCTAGTGTAGTCATCCACTATCACAAATCCATATTTGTTTCCACCGATATTAGTGTATTGTGTTAGCCCAAACAAATCCATGTGCAATAACTCAAATGCTTTACTAGTGCTCATCATGCTTTTCTTAGGATGGGTGTTTCCAACTTGTTTGCTGGCTTGACAAGAGCTACAAAGCTTATCCTTTTCAAACACAACATCTTTCAAGCCTTTAACTAAGTCATGCTTAATCAATCTATTCAATTGTTTTATTCCAACATGACCAAGCCTTCTATGCCATAACCAACCCATGCTAGACTTAGTGAACAAGCATGTAGATAATCTAGCTTCACTAGTATTGAAATCAACCAAGTATAGATTCTCATATCTAAAGCCTTTGAAGATCAAGTTAGAGCCATCTACACTTATGATCTCTACATCATCTACTCCAAATATGCATTTGAATCCAAGATCACATAATTGAGCTATGGATAGCAAATTGAAGTTCAAGCTCTCTACTAGCAACACATTGGAAATGCTCATGTCATTGGATATTGCAATCTTACCAAGCCCTTTGACCTTGCCTTTGCCATTGTCACCAAATGTGATACTATCATAATCATCATTGCCATTGGTATTGATTGAGTTGAACATTCTTACATCACTGGTCATGTGTTGAGTACACCCACTATCAAGAACCCAATGCCTTCCTCCGGCTTTGTAATTTACCTACAAAGGAAGATCAATTCTTTTTAGGTACCCAAACTTGCTTGGGTCCTTGAAGGTTAGTCACTAAGCTCTTTGGTACCCAAATGGCTTTCTTCTTTGAGCTCATCCATGGTTTACCAATGAACTTAGCCTTCACACCATTTGTACCCTTAACAAGCATATAGGATGAATCAAGCTTAATAAAGGATGCATTAGCATTTTTGTTCTTATTCTTGCATTCGTGCTCTTTATGACCAACTTGCTTGCAACTAGTGCAAAACCGACCATTGTTCTTCACAAAACTAGTCTTGTGAGGAGCAAAGGCCACTTTGCCTTTCTTAGGGGTATAGCCCAATCCCTCTTTGTAGAGAGAAGCTCTTTGGCTACCCAAGGCCATAAGCAAGTGGTCCTCACCACCATAAGCCTTAGCTAGGTTGTGAGTGAGCTTAGTGACCTCCTTCTTGAGGTTCTCATTCTCAACCACTAGTGAGGTACCACAAGTGAGACCATCGCTACTAGATGAGGTGGAAGTGGAAGTGCTACAAGAAGGGTTAGTAGTAGCAACAATGATAGGCATAGATAGTGATGTATCAATTAAATCACAAGTTACACCTACATCACAAGTTTCAACATGCTTCCTTTTATCTTGTTCATTAAGCAAAGTGGAATGAGCTTTTTCAAGCTTTTTGTGAGCCTTGCCAAGCTTCTCATGGGCTACCTCTAGCTTCTCATGAGTTGCTTTGAGCTCATCAAGGGCTTGCTTAAGGGCTTTTACCTCCTTATTCAAGCTCTTGCATTCCCTTCTCTTAATGTCAAAGTGTTCTTTAGCATCTTCTAGCATGTCAAATAATTCATCTTTAGTAGGTTCATCATCATCACTATCACTATCGTTTTCACTTTCATGTTCATTATTATCAATGTGTTCTTCATCACTTTCATCATCACAAGATTGTACCTTAGTGGCCTTAGCCATGAAGCATGATGAAGATTCGAAGAGAGAAGGCTTCTCATTGATGGCAATGCTTGCAAGAACCTTCTTCTTGGTGGTCTTATGATCATCACTATCATCATCATCATCACTTGAGGAAGCATCACTATCCCAAGTGACTACATATGAACCACCCTTCTTCTTCTTGAAGGCCATCTTGTCCTTCTTCTCTTCCTTTTCCTTCTTGTCCTTCTTCTTGTTCTTCTTGTTGTCATCATCATTTTCATTATTGTATGGGCATTGAGCAACAAGATGATCTTTGCTTCCACATTTGAAGCATCTTCTTGACTCTTCTTTGTTCTTGGATGAAGACTTCTTTCTTCTAGCACGGTAGCCCTTCTTTACCATGAACTTACCAAATCTCTTGACAAATAGAGCCATCTTCTCATCATCATCATCATCCCATGATTCATCTTCTTCACTTGATGTTTCTTGCTTTGCTTTGCCCTTGGATGATGTGGCTTTGAATGCCACGCTCTTCTTCTTCTCATCCTTCTTCTCCTTCTTTTCTTCCTTCTCAGCATCATCTCTATAGGTATCATCGGTCATTATATCTCCCAACACTTGGTTTGGTGTCATGGTGTCCAAACCGCTTCTCACTAGAATGGTGACCAATGTACCAAATCTTGAAGGCAAGCATCTAAAGAACTTGTGGGAGAAGTCCTTGTCCTTTACTTCTTCTCCAAGTGCTTTGAGATCATTGATAAGCACTTGAAGCCTATGAAACATCTCTAGCACACTCTCATCCTCCTTCATCTTGAAGCTTGCAAACTTTTCTTTGAGGATAATTGCTTTTGCACCCTTCACGGCTTGAGTGCCCTCAAATGATTCTTCCAACTTCTTCTAAGCTTTATGTGCCATCTCAATATTCTTGATTTGCTCAAATGTTCTTTCATCAATTGCATCATGAATGGCACTTAGAGCAATGTCATTGTTTTAGAGAAGCACTTCTTCGGCGGCGGTGGGATTTTCCGGATCACCAATCTCAATTTTGGTTTCTACCACCTTCCACACCTTCCAATTGATTGACTTAATGTGTGTTGTCATCTTTGACTTCCAATAAGGATAATTTATGCCATCAAATTGGGGTGGCTTCTTGGTGTTGTTGATTTGAGCCATTTTAACACCGAAGGTTGTTAAGCCTCAAATAACGGTGACCTTGGCTCTAATACCACTTGAAAGGTTCTAATGGCTAGAGAGGGGCGAATAGCCTAATAAAAGATTTCTACAACAACACTTAACAAAAGGTTAGACAATTATGAGGCAAAGCAAGTGTTGCGCTAGCCTACTCAAAATGCAAGCCACCTACCACAATTCTAGTTTAGATAGTGTCAATTCACACAAGAGGTATGACACTACTCTATGTTAGTGTGCTCTCAAAGACTAACTAAAGAGCCACACCAACCAAGCAAGCAAGCTCTCACAACTAGGTACACTAAAGAGCTTGTCAACTAGTTTGCGATAATATAAAGAGAGTGATCAAGATAGTTATACCGCCGTATAGAGGAGTGAACCAATCAATCACAAGGATGAATAACAATGGAGACCAATCACCTCGGAATCAAAGAATGAACATAATGATTTTTACCGAGGTTCACTTGCTTGCCGGCAAGCTACTCCTCGTTGTGGCGATTCACTCACTTGGAGGTTCATGCGCTAATTGGCTTCACACGCCAAACCCTCAATAGGGTGCCGCACAACCAACACAAGATGAGGATCACACAAGCCATGAGCAATTTACTAGAGTACCTTTTGGCTCTCCGCCGGGGAAAGGTCAAGAACCCCGCACAATCACCACGATTGGAGCCAGAGACAATCACCACCTCCGCTCGACGATCCTCGCTGCTCCAAGCCGTCTAGGTGGCGGCAACCACCAAGAGTAACAAGCGAAATCCACAGCGAAACATGAACACCAAGTGCCTCTAGATGCAATCACTCAAGCAATGCACTTGGATCACTCCCAATCTCACTATGATGATGAATCAATGATGGAGATGAGTGGGAGGACTTTGGCTAGGCTCACAAGGTTGCTATGTCAATGAAAATGGCCAAAGATATGAGCCACAGCCGGTCATAGGGCTTAAATAGAAGCCCCATGAAATAGAGCCATTATACCCCTTCACTGGGCACATTGCGCTCTGACCGGATGCTCTGGTCCAACTGACCAGACGCTGCTCCTCAGCGTTCGGTCGCCCGATGGTGGCCATGTGTCCCGACTTCAACGGTCATCTGCCTTGACCGGACACTGCGCCTGAGTTGACCGGATGCTAGAGCCTCAGAGTCCGGTCGTTTCCAGTAAGCTCCCCGAGGCGTATTTCTTCGACCGGACGTGTCCGGTCCACCTTGACCGGACACAGTCCAGCATTTGGTGGTTAACCCTAGGAACTATACCCCCAGTCAACGTGACCGGACATAGCCAGACAGCGTCCGGTGCTTTTGGATCCAGCGTCCGGTCAGTTGACCGACGCCAGTCTCACCTCTGTTTTCACTTCTAACTTCTCCACCCTTGCTCCAATGTGCTAACCACCAAGTGTATCACCTTGTGCACATGTGTTAGCATATTTTTACAAATATTTTCAAGGGTGTTAGCATTCTACTACATCCTAAATGCACATGCAATGAGTTAGAGCATCTAGTGGCACTTTGATAACCGTATTCCGATACGAGTTTCACCCCTCTTAATAGTACGGCTATCAAACCTAAATGTGATCACACTCTCTAAGTGTCTCGATCACCAAAACAAAATAGCTCCTACAAATTATACCTTTTCCTTGAGCTTTTTGTTTTTCTCTTTCTTCTTTTCAAGTTTAAGCCCTTGATCATCGCCATGTCATCACTATTGTCATGTTATGATCTTCATTGGCTTCTCCACTTGAAGTGTGCTACCTATCTCATGATCACTTGATAAACTAGGTTAGCATTTAGGGTTTCATCAATTCACCAAAACCAAACTAGAGCTTTCAAGAGGAGTGAACCAATCACAAGATGAATACTAAATCAATCACCGGGATAATACCAAAGGGCAAGAGATAACCAATTTTTCTTCCGAGGTTCACGTATTTGCCGGTACGCTAGTCCCCGTTGTGTCGACCAGCACTTGGTGGTTCGGCGGCTAAGAGGTGTTGCACGAACCTCGTCCACACAATTGGACACCACAAGAACCTACCCACAAGTGAGGTAACTCAATGACACGAGCAATCCACTAGAGTTACCTTTCGGCGCTCCACCGGGGAAGGCACAAGACCCCTCACAATCACCACGATCGGAGCCGGAGACAATCACCAACCTCCGCTCAATGATCCTCGCTGCTCTAAGCCATCTAGGTGGCGACAACCACCAAGAGTAACAAATGAATCCCACAGCAAAACACGAATACTAAGTGCCTCTAGATGCAATCACTCAAGCAATGCACTTGGATTCTCTCCCAATCTCACAAAGATGGTGAATCAACGATGGAGATGAGTGGGAGGGCTTTGGCTAAGCTCACAAGGTTGCTATGTCAATGCAAATGGCTAAGAGAGTGAGCTTGAGCCGGCCAAGGGGCTTAAATAGAAGCCCCCACGAAATAGAGTCATTGGCTCCTCAGTCCACTGAAAAATGGGATGACCGGACGCGCAGGTCAGATCGACCGGACGCTGGACCCCAGCGTCCGGTCGCGCGATGTGTGTCATGTGTCCTCTGATTCAAACGCTGATCGCCCAATCTCAACAGTCATCAGTACATATAAGTTGTGACCGGACGCACTGCTTCGAAGTGACCGGACGCAGGACCTTAGCGTCCGATCGTTTCCAGTAAGCTTCCATTCGCAAACAATCACGATCGGATGCGTCCGGTCATGCCCGACTGGACTCACCCAGCGTCCGGTCACTCGACGTCTCCTCTATGCGCTGCCACGTCAGTAGGACCGAACGCACCCCATCAGCGTCCGGTCATTAAGTGACCCAGCGTCCGATCGAAGACCGACGCCAGCGTCTTCACGCTTTCACCGACCAGACGCGTCGGTCCTACCAAGACCAGCGTCCGGTCACTTATAGTGACCTCCATCTTTTATGTATAGAGCGCCAGTGAAGTTCCTAACCCTTGCTCAAATATGCCAACCACCAAGTGTATCACCTTGTGCACATGTGTGTTAGCATATTTTCAAAAATATTTTCAAGGGTGTTAGCACTCTACTAGATCCTAAATACATATGCAATGAGTTAGAGCATCTAGTGTCACTTTGATAACCGTATTTCGATATGAGTTTTACCCCTCTTAATAGTACGGCTATCGATCCTAAATATGATCACACTCACTAAGTGTCTCGATCACTAAAACAAAACGGCTCCTATAATTTATACATTTGCCTTGAGCCTTTTGTTTTTCTCTTTCTTTCTTTTCAAGTCCAAGCACTTGATCATCACCATGGAATCACCATCATCATGTCATGATCTTCATTTGCTTCACCAATTGGAATAGTGCTACCTATCTCATAATCACTTAGATAAACTATGTTAGTACTTAGGGTTTCATCAATTAATCAAAACCAAACTAGAGCTTTCAGCCAGTCATCCTACTCTCCACCCAGATCCCTTTCTTCTCCACCTTCAAGAGCCTCAACTTCCCCATCAGATCCTCCACCACCTCCATCACCCCACCTTCTTCTCCTCCCTTCACCGATCACACCAGCCAAAGAAAATGGACGTGGAAACTAGGGTTTTGGACTCAAAACGGGTGGCTAGCAAGTATGTGGATCTTTGGATGGGGGAACACATGATCGAGGTGGAATGTCGTGGACACATCCTCCCAAACGTAAGGAGGTGAGATTAGGACGTACACCGAGGAAGATCATGGAGGAAAGAGGAGGAAACCCTAGTCACCACACCGGGAGACCTTTCTCGAGCCGCTTATGGCATCCTCAACGGCGATGAGGAAATCACTAGCGACGTGGGCTTCAAAAACAATATTAAAAAAAACATCAAAGCGTAGGTTGTGAGAGATTTTTTTGAAACCGTGCGAAACTAGCTAGTTCTTTATCTCTAGCGCTGTACTCTGTACCTCTTGTGGCTAATAAAATTTCATCTAAACTAGCGATTTCATCCTCGTTGTGGACACCCTTAGGGCCGAGAACCTACATTTTAAGGTCCTTAAACTTTAATTTTTATTTAATGGTACATCATATGCCATACCCTTCACGTTGCCCTTAGATCCAAAGTGGAATTTATACAGTCAGCAGTTAGCGGAGATATTACGTGCATGTCATGTGAGGACCGAATGGCTTGGCTACATAATTTGCAATCCACCTGTGTTTCTCTGTCGCCCACAGTAGCTGATGGCCGCCACTCCAGGCTGCTTGTACATGTTCAACAAGTCCAGATGTGGATCAGGATCGGCAACGGCAACGGCAGAATCGGCGGTGCGACGTGAAGACGGTCTCTGTGACGTCAACGCTTGACGATCGTTCGTCCGCGCGCGCACCACAAAGACCAAGGTTGTCGGGCTGAGCGCAGAGACACGAGGGACACGAACATGTCCACCTAACCGACGAAGAGGCCCACCGCACGGTCGATGGAACTCCTGAGTGCTCGCCGACATGGTGGCGTCCACGGCGAGGATCTTGGGAATGCCATGGCGTGGTGGCGCCCATGGCATCCTGGGTGGCGTCCGACACCACGACGAAGGTGAACCCCGGGTGACGCACGGGCCCGGCGTGCTCTGAACGCTGTGTGGACTGTGGAGGACGGTGACGAAGAGCGTCGTGGAGCTGCAACATTTGGCTGTGTGGAGGACTGTCATTATCCCCATGCATCATACTCCCGTCTTGTTGCCAGCGTCACCGTCAGGGCTTCACGTCCTTGGACCACTTCAAGATGGGCTCAGTGACGTTGTGAACGAGCTGAGATGTGAGATGTAGCATATAACTAGATCAAAGCCAAAACCAAATCTCCCTCCAATTTCCTTTCTCTGCTCATCTCTTTCTCAAATCAGAATTAAAAACAAAAGAGCAAGAAGCAGCAGCTTCCAATCTTCCCTCCCCAATGATCGAGCAAAGCAGCAGGCTGCTGCTCCTCCACCACGATTTATGAATTTAATCCAAGCCGGCCATGGAACTGTCACGGGTCGACGAAGGATGAAGCAAGTGGTAGGCTTTGTGCGAGAAAATGGGCCAAGTCCAAGCTGTGCGGTCCTGTGAGCCCAGGACGGTATAGTTTGTATTGTGGTCAGCGGGAGATACGACATACCGAACTATTCTGTAAACGTTTTTTATCTTCCTTTTCTGCCCTCCTGTTCTTGCTCTTCCTTCCCCAAACCTGTGCCTAAATCCAGAATTTAGGGAAACCTTACATGCATACTCTCACCCCATAGTCATGCCGTGGATCCAGACCGTGGCCATGGAGTAGATCCCTGAGGATTGAGGACCGGCCATGCAACGCAACCTCGGCTGCGTCGTAGGGCAGCTCATGTTCCCCAAAAACCAGAGCCGCGGCGCTGGTGCCTGGTGCTGAACTGCTGATGCAGGATGGGTCGCCGAGGGGAGACAGCCAGACAGGGGCACAGGGCATGAGTGACGATGAAGAGAGGAGACGGAGAGAAAGAAGCAGAGCTGACAAACAGGGCGTCATATGTGAAGCGATATCTCTCCCACGCTAGCTAGCTATTGATTGTACACGCCATGTTGATCTAATCTAAGGGCCTAATCTAAGAGCCAAACGAATATGGATCACCCGTATATATCACTTAAAAAGTTTAGGACGATGATAGAGCATATATAGACTAGAGTACTCTATAGACTAACAGAAGACCGGTTGTTGTGTCATGTGTATCCGCAGTTTGGGGATACCTAATGATATGGCTTAGGCGTCCGTTCCGTGACTTCCGTCCAGACATGGCTCATCCTCGTCCACTCGCTCGCGTGACTTTCCGTCTAGACCTCATGGCTCATTCTCATCCACTCACCGCGTCCCTCGCGCCATTCTATGCTGTGCGTCCCTGCTCGCAGTCGTAGGATGGATTCTGCCCGAGCCGCTCGCCGGCGCCGCCCCAGCCCGAGCCGCTCGCCGGCGCCGCCCCGACCCGAGCTGCGCACCTCCGCCCGTACTCGCGCCTCTCGTCGCGGCTGCACTCCATCCACCTGCTGCGGCAACCGCCGAAGTCCGCATCGGCGACCTCCGCGCACTCCGTGGCATCGAGCTCCGCGCCGGTGTCGAGCTTCACAACGACGAGCTCCATTCGTCCAAGCAACAAGGTGACATTGTGCTTGCGCTAAAATCGCATGTTGCAAGCGTATGTTTCATATGTCTCAGAGGTATGTTGCAAGGGTTTTGTATGGATGTTGCAAAAGTAGATCGGGATGTTGCATGTGCTGCAACCGTTGTACACGTATGTTGCAAACGTCTGTTTCCAATGTTTTATCCGTTTTTTCAGCCGTACGTTGCAAATGTGTTTATCTAGATGTTGCATATGTTTTATAAATATGTTGCAAGCGTTTTATCTGGATGTTGTGTATGTGTTGCAATTGTTTTTCAGGTGTTTTTACAAGTGTTTCAGACACATCTTTTAAATGTTTTATCCGTCTTCAGACGTAGGTTGCAAGTGTTGTATCTGGATTTTTCAAAAGTACATCGCTTTCTGCTACCTCACCTTGATGTCTCCTCCTCGTCTTCTGCTGCCTTGCATCCTTCTCAGACTGCAGAGGGCACACAGCGAGGGCCAACGAAGGGGTTGCGCCGCGGGCTGGCGGATGAGACGCACCAGGGGATTGCAGCGTGGACGTGAGCGCATGTTGTGCCCTTCCGTTACGCAAGCAAGTAGCCCTTCGGTCCCCTTTAGTTTTCTATTTTACGCAGGATGCTAAGATGATCTCATTGGTGGGCCATGACGCCAGCACACAGTTCGGTTGGCTGGGGACTGGGAAATGCATCCAGATGCGCTGCGGGCGCCGAACGTCCAGGCGCTACTGCCGTCGTTGGGATGCCGCTCTGGTTCTTCCGCTGCTTTACTGAATGTAAGATGACGAATGACCGTATATCAACAGAACTACATAAGGCCGGTTTGGTCATGTGCTGATGTGCATGCGCAGTTTGGGGATGGCTCTCTTTCTTCTGCAGTTCTGTTTACTGAAGGTAAATAAGCATGTAACGTTGTTTCATTTCAGCGGTCACATATGTCTCCATAGCCATATAAGACTTTTGATGATATAGGAGGTAAGAGAAAGAAGTTTTATAAAACAACTGCCTCATGTATAACATAAAATTTAGATATATGATACAGCTTATGCACCGTTGTATTCGTTATTTATTGTCGTGCAACTCACAATGTTCCTTTTGTTCCATGCACAAATTAAGAAATTATAAGTTACTACAATAAAACAAAAAAAAACAACTCATTGTGCAGAAATCTAATAAGTTGACTCAAAATTTCGTAGCATTATATGAGACCGTCTAGACAACATCAATGTTTGCGTTCAAAAATGAAAATATCAATGTACTCTGAAAAGAAAGAAAGAAACTGACCTGAAGCTGAGAGGCTCGACACTGACGGCGATGACCTCAGCATAACACCACCATTAACACAATAATGAGAGACTTGAGCAATAGAGATATCTAGGCCCAAAACTTCAAAACAGTAATCGCGGATAGGTATCCAGTAAATAGAAGCTCAGACAGAGTTCAAACGTACTTCTGGATCCTAATGATAAGAATAGTGTGATACTAAGCAGCATAAATCGTCAGGTTCTTCAATCATGAGTTCATGACAACACATGGCATAAACGCACATCAGAGAGCGGCTTTCAGCACCGGCAACTGACCATTCGATGGACTGATGGTTGCTACACCCAGATATAGTCAATCAGACTTTCTCTCCTGTGCACCAATCTCCTGCAGGTAGTGCTCAGCGTCCAATGCGGCCATGCACCCTGCAACATCCGCAAGTAAATAAAGGATTAGGTCACACGCATCCACAAGTACGTGCTCAGCTGAAACCGCAAGTGCTAGTTTCCTAGATTGATCTTATCAAGAGACTGAGACAACCCCCATTCCGACTTACGACTCTAACAACAGGATCAGAGGTCAGAATTTTGAATCACGTTTCTTAAACTTCTAGCAATAATTCTTCACGGATGCACAGTTATATTTGCAGGGAATTAATTTTTTTAGAATGCACGGTGGAGCCTCCCAGATACTCTTAAGAAGGTGAGGCAGCCGCACCAGCCAAAACTAAACACGGGTGGGCAGCTCGACCCCAATCGGAGACTCGGAGCTAGCGAACTGAGGCCCCACTCGGTCCTCAGAATTATATTTTGTTACTTTGCATCACATCAAATTTTGTGTAAAAATCAAACCAAAAGTAAATGTATACATTTCTTTTTGGGTTAAATGATAACTAATACATTTGTACAAAGCAGATGAATCTCGTTTGCAGATTTTCCTAGAGAAAACAGGTAACTCTTTCTGAAGTGTAAGGAGTCATTGCACTGGTTTATTCCTTCGTTTAACAAATCAATCAAGCATGAAGTAGAAATAATCATCTGTGCAGTTCAGGAGCACTTTGCCGTATAGAATTTATCATAATTTCAACCATCTGATTTAAAGCATTTTAAATGATCCGGTATATCTTAGCTGTAGCATTTTTTTAACTAAATGGTTTTCTTTTGGGCATATCTCAACCAAGACTCTACTTGATATTGTAGTATTGTTCAGTACAGATCTTAATCTTGTTATATTTATGTCAATCCAGAGCTCTCAAGAACACATGAGAGTTAAACTCTTGTTTGTTAACCTCGTCGATATATGCAATAATTTCCAACTTTCTTTTCTCATAGGATCTGCAGTACAACTGTACTCCCTCCATTCCAAATTATAAGATGTTTTGGCTTTTCTAGATACATAGCTTTTGCTATGCACTTAGATATAGACTATGTCTAGATACATAGTAAAAGCAATTAATCTAGAAAAGCCAAAACATCATATAATTTGGAACGGAGGGAGTAGTACCTAGCCTTTGCCTCATATAAGTGAAGAGGAGTTGCAACTAGATAATCATGAATATGTGAAACCTCATCAACTTGGAAGAAATACAATAAAACATCCCAAATATGAGTCGACCAGCCCAAATTACCACATCACAATAGCACTCCCCATATGCGCAGTTGCCCTAAATTCAGAAATCGTTTGGTTAACTACACACTGAAATGTACCTTTTTTTTCTTTTTTATCAGTGTATAAAGCTATACTATAATGATGGACATAGAAATCAAATCACCAAATTTGTCATTAAAGTACTTTATAGCATTATTTTGAATAAATTCCTCGTATTTTAAAGTCATCTTGGATAATTTATCATTAAACTACAGAAATTGAATTGCTTCAAATCATCATGAATAATTTATATTGTACCTGAATCAAGTTCCTCTTTGAAGCCACATACTCTCACTACATTGCTAAACCAAAAACTGAGCTACTAGGCAATTTAGGTTAACAAATGACTAACAGATTTGTACATAGCAGATGCATCTAGTATGCAGACTTTCCTACAGAAAACAGGTACTCCCTCCATTCCAATTTATAGGTCGTTTTGGCTTTTCTAGATAAACAACTTGTTATGTATCTAGACATATCATATATCTAGGTGCATAGCAAAAGCTATGTATCTAGAAAAGCCAAAACGACCTATAATTTGGGACAAAGGGTGGTAACTCTTAACTCTTTTGATGTATATATAAGATACACTATACTCGTTTTATTTTTCAGTTTAACAAACCACTCAAGCATGAAGCATAATTACTTGTGCAGTTCATGCCAAAGGACTCTAGCTCAATCGGTTAGAGCTTTCCAGCGGCACCCCCAGGTCCTGAGTTCGAATTCCGGTGGGAGCGAATTTCAGGCTGGGGGTAAATAAAAACCCCCTCGCTGGCAAAGCCAGGGTTCGGGGGGGTTTCCGCGGCCAGAAGCAGCTGTGGCTTCTTCTTAGTAATACACGGGTGGGGCCGTCATCCCCCAGGTCGTGTTTTTTTACTTGTGCAGTTCATGAGCACTTTGCCAAGTTGAATTTATCATAATTTCAACCCTTTGATTTAAAGCATAATTTTAATCCTTTGATTTAAAGCATTTCAAATGATCTGGTATATCTTAACTGAAGCGTTTTTAAGCTAACATGCACTTTAGATTGTGGGATTTTGAGGGCGGGAAGGGGAAATGTGGCTGGTTTGGAAATCTTTTCTGATGTTTGTTTCACAGGAATGGAAACAGGGAGGGAAAGGGTTAGG
The DNA here is from genome assembly GCF_019320115.1 of Miscanthus floridulus. NCBI lineage: Eukaryota > Viridiplantae > Streptophyta > Magnoliopsida > Poales > Poaceae > Miscanthus > Miscanthus floridulus. The sequence goes on along the minus strand of NC_089586.1, from coordinate 113,142,240 downwards.
GAAATAAGCGCATCATTTCCACCGAATGTATCCTGTTGGGAGGGTGGATTACAACCGGGATAGGATCTCCGTTCTCATTCGAAGGCATGAAGAAAATATTATATATATCCAATTAACAGTGCTAATAATTTTTCTGTTGATTTGGTGAGGGCATTTTGACCATTCAAAAAAAAAATCTCATTCCCTAACCCAGTGCAAAATAAAAACTAGACAGGAACAGAATATACATATCCTTATCCCTAACCCAACCTTTTATATCCTGGCCTATATTCTTATCCCTATCCCGCTGTGCATCCAAATGCCACCTAAATGTTTTCTTTGGGGTATTTCTCAACCAAGACTCTACTTGCTATTGTTCAGCACAGCTCTTAGTCTTATTACATTTATGCCCATCCAGAGCTCTAAGTCAAGAACACAGGAGACTTGAACTTGGAACTTATCTGTTAAACTCATCCATGAATACAATAAGTTCTGACTTTATTGTCTCATACGATTTGCAGTACAAATATTATTGCCCAAATAAGTGAACATGAGTAGCAGCTGGACAATCCTGAAACCTCATCAACTTGGAATCACAAAAATGATCCCCATATGCTCGGTTGCCCTAAGTTCAGGAATCTTTTAGTTAACTGCAACGTTGAAAACTACCCTATATAGAAACCAAATCACCAGATTTGTCATTAGAGCATCTCGAGCAGTATCCCAATAATCTATCCTCCAATACTATTTTGGCGGATATTGGGGGAGTTTCTACAGCAGTACCCCAATATATCTCCCCCAATACCCATATAAAAGGTGCCCACAGGCCACAGGCGTGTAGGGGAAAAGATGGCTGAAAAGTTATGGCTGGGGTGGGCCACACGCTATTGAGGATTTGGGGGAGACTGCTGGAGTAAGAAAAAAGTATAGTTAGCACCAATATGGCAGTTTTATGAGGATAGGGGAGGTATTGGGGGACTGCTGGAGGCTCTTAAACAACTTTATGCATTGTTTTGTATTACTTCCTCACATTTTTAAGTTGCAAAAGTATAACTATAAGAGTCACATCTTGGATAATGTTGTGACATAGATACAGAGATTAGATTGCTTCAGATCATCAAGGAATGCATCTGGTGTTACTGGAAAGCAAGAATAACCTATTATGTCTTAACGAAATCCCTCTTTGAAGCCTCGTACTCTAAGTCTCACTACATTGCTAACAAAAACTGAGCCAGGCACTGAACATTCATGGTTTCTACTGAAACTCACCGGGGAATAGAAGCTCCCCTGATTGATATGTATGAACATTAATCACTTGAAAGACAAAATCATATTATCATAGAGAAGTAGAGCGAAACCTGATCCAGCGGCAGTAATGGCCTGGCGATACTTCTTGTCCTGCACGTCGCCAGCAGCAAAGACCCCCTTGACACTGGTGTGAGTGGAACCTGGCTTGGTTGCCACATATCCATCTGAATCGAGTTCGAGCTGCCCGCCCAGGAATTTGGTCGCCGGCTCGTGCCCGATGGCGAAGAAGAGGCCGGCCACCTGAAGATCCGAGACCTCACCATTCAGCAGGTTCTTGACCTTGACGCCAGCCAATGGGCCGCCGTCTGCGCCGCCATAGGCCTCGACAACCTCCGAGTCCCAGACGACCTTGATTTTGGGGTTGTCGAGCGCCCTGGCCTGCATGATCTTGGAAGCACGGAAGGTATTCCGGCGGTGGATGATGTAGACGTGGGAGCCGTACTTGGTGAGGAAGTTAGCCTCCTCCATAGCGGAGTCGCCGCCGCCTATGACAGCGATGGGCTTGTTACGGAAGATGGGGGCGGCACCGTCGCAGACGGCGCAGGCGGAGATGCCTCGGTTCCAGTATGCATCGGACCCGGGGAAGTGGAGGCGCCGCGCGACGGCTCCCGTGGCAACGATGACCGCATCGGCGAGGACGGTTGTGGAGTCGGCAGTGACGCGGAAGGGGCGGGCCGAAAAGTCGACGGCGGTGACGGTCTCGGAGAGGATGTTGGTGCCAAACCGCAGGGACTGCGCGCGGCAGTTGTCCATGAGGTCGGCGCCCATGATGCCGTTGGGGAAGCCCGGGAAGTTCTCGACGTCGGTGGTGGTGGTGAGCTGCCCGCCCGCGGCGATGTCGTTGGCCATCCAGCCCTCGAAGAGCACGGGCTTGAGCTCCGCGCGGGACGCGTAGATGGCTGCCGTGTGCGCCGCGGGGCCGCTCCCGATGATGCAGACGCGCGTGCGGAGCGGCGCGGCGGCGGATCCCTCCATGGCTCTGCTTACGCGGTTTGGCTTGGCTTCACGGCGGCGGCGGCGGCGGTCGAGACTGAAGAGGGGCGCCTGCTGTCAGGTGACACTTATCAGGCGCAGAGCTCGGCTTCAGCTGGAACGCTGGCTTCAGATGGGGCCACAGGAAGACAGGCCGAAGAGGCCCAAGACTGGCGATCCACGCTACGCCGGGCCGAAATGGATATCCAAGTGACCCAGCAACAGAGGGCGTGTGCGGCGCTGCTTCTGAAACCGTGTGGAGTGTTTTGCTATATAGGCTAGTAACTTCTTGTAGAAGGGGTTATCAGCTATTGTAATGAAAACCATCTGCTACTAAGAACTCGTCGTTATTCCTGTTTCCCTTTGCTGTTCTTCCCTGCCTAGATTCCAATTCCTCTGTTCCTTCCTAATCTATTGTTAACAAAATTTGTACTAGAGCCTACGAATTCCTCAACCCACCCTTTCTATCCACCGCATTTTTTCCCCGCCCGCCCTAGAGCCGCACCAAATCAACCACGAATACTTTACTCGATTTCGCAAGCAATCGGGCGCCATGGATCCCAACTTCCAGCTACTGCTCGATGAGATCAAGTCCGTGAAGGCCGCGGTGAACGGTGTCGAGAGCCGTGTCGGCGCCATGGAGACTTCCCTGGGCAGCCGGATCTCCGCCATGGACCGTTCTATCTCTGATCGATTCGAACGCGTAGAGGATGTCGTCTAGGTGTTCGACGATTGGCAGCCTTCCGTGGATGCGTCTGTGGAGGAACTCCGATCCGAGGTCAGCACCCTGCGCAAGCAGGAGGGGCGATTGAGAAGATGCGCGAAGAGATGATGGCATTACGCAAGTCCATCAGTCGAGTGGTGCTCGAAGCCACATCGACCATGGCCACCGGCATCCTGGCGCAACCGGTGGTGACCGCGACGACTTCGTCCGCTGGACACCCAAATATAGACCCTGTTGTCGGGCACCGCGTCGAACCACGTCACCGGGAGTTTGAGTCTCTGACTCCACTCCCGGTCAAGGGTACGCTCGATTTCAAATCCCACCCAGTCCCCGTTTGCGTCGTTCTCTTTCGAGTCCACATATTACTACTGATGGTCATTTATTTGTTGGTGACATCGAGGGAGTTCGTGATCGATATACACAGTTGGGTCCTCAATACTCTAGTAGCAAGTTGCCGAAGTTCAATTTTCCTGTGTTCTCTAGGGAGAATACCAAGCTCTGGATCACTACCTGTGAAGATTACTTCGAGCTCTATTCTGTGGAACCACACATGTGGATCAAGGCGGCAACTATGAATCTCTCTGGTGCTGCCGCGAGATGGGTGCAGTCGCTAGACCATTGTGGCCGTCAGTTCAGTTGGGAACAATTTTGTAAGTTGGTGCTTGATCGCTTTGGGAAAAGCCAGTATGAAGCTCTGATTCGGTAGTTGTTCAGGATTCATCAGACATCCACAGTCTAGGAGTATATTGACAAGTTTTCAGAGTTGGTCGATCAGTTGTTGGCTTATGCTCGTCACACAGATCCACTATTCTTCGCTATGCGGTTCATGGATGGACTCCGTGATGACATACGCAATGTCGTTCATATGCAAAGGCCAAATTCTTTTGATGAAGCTTGTGTGCTGGCATTACTGCAGGAAGAGTTGTTGGAATCTACTCGGCGCAAAGAAGGCTGGCGTCCTGAAACTTTCACTCCCAACAAGTTTGCAGGCGTCCAACCTAATGTGGCACAGACCCCATTGACCACTGATAAGAATGACAAAGCTGCACCGACGGCTGGAGCTGAGCGTCGTGGCTGTGGTATTGAAGATCGACTTAACACTCTCCATTCATACCATTGTGCACGTGGCCTCTGTATTCATTATGGAGAAAAATGGTCCTGAGATCACCGCTGTTCTTAAAACATTCAGTTGCATGTTCTACAAGAGTTTTGGGATATTTATCACAACGAGGCCAGCTCTGATGACAGTCAGCCTAACGAAGAACCAGCCAAAGCTCAGGTACTCTTGGCAGTGTCTCTAGCACCTCTGAATGGCAGTGCAGCAGCGAGTACCATGCAATTTTAGGGAGCTATTCAAGGGTTACCAGTCAAGATTTTGTTGGACTCGAGCAGCTCTCATACATTTGTCAGTCTTGTTCTGAGCTCTAGGTTGACATGACAAACTTCTCTATCTGTACCTCTCCGTGTTAAGATTGCTGATGGCTAGATTCTGGACTGTGCTGCCACTTTTCTACAGTTAGAATGGGAGGTACAGGGTTGCTCTTTTGGTATAGATGCTAAAGTACTACCTCTAGCACACTATGACGTGGTGGGTATGGATTGGTTGGCTCAGTACAACCCAATGTAGGTCGATTAGGCATAGAAATGGTTGCTCATTCCATATGAGGGTGCTTCCTGGGCATTGCAGGGGGAGTTACATAGCTTACCTCCTGGTTCGGTCATCCAGGTGACTGTTGTAACTGATGACAGCATTAATTCTGCTACACCCAATCAACCGCCGCTATAACTCAGCTATTGCAAGAGTTTTAGACTGTGTTTGAGCCACTGTAGGGTTATCCCCTGGAGCGTGCTTTTGCCCATGATATTCCGCTTATACCGGGTGCTGCTCCTATCAATGTTTGCCCCTATCGTTACCCCCTACTATAAAGGATGAGATTGAGCGTCAAATCACTACAATGCTCAACTCCGGCATTGTGCAACCTAGTCAAAGCCCCTTCTCTTCTGTACTCCTTGTCAAGAAGAAGGATGGGACGTACCGGTTTTGTGTGGATTTTAGGCATCTCAACGCCATCACAGTAAAGGCAAAGTACTCGGTGCTGGTGATTGAGGAACTTTTGGATGAGTTGCATGGGGCGTCCTAGTTTTCAACCTTGGACTTGATAGCAGGATATCATCAAATTCGTCTCAAGTCGGGTGAAGAACCTAAAACGATGTTCCAAACTCATACAGGACAGTATGAATTCCGCGTGATGGCGTTTGGATTGACTGGAGCGCCAGCTACATTCCTAAAGGTCATGAACATCATATTGGGCCGTTATTGTGCAAGTGTGTGCTAGTATTCTTTGACAATATCTTGATATTCAGTCGGGCTTTGGAAGAACATCTTGAACATGTACGCCTAGTGCTGTAATTGCTGCAACGGGACAGATGGCAAGTTAAATTCTCCAAGTGTGTCTTTGCTCAGCGACAATTGCATTATCTAGGACATATTATCTCTGCCCAAGGAGTTGCCACTGATCCGGACAAAGTGCAGGCAGTGTTATAATGGCCAACTCCTTCCTCTATCAAGGAATTATGAAGCTTCTTAGGATTGGTGGGCTATCACCGTCGCTTCGTGCACCATTTTGGTATGCTCTCTCGGCCCCTCACTAATCTTCTTAAAAAGGGACACTATTCATGTGGACTGAGGTTCAGGAGCAATCATTTTCGGCACTCAAGAAAGCTTTGACCTCAGCTCCAATTTTGGCCATGCCCAACTTTTCCAAGCCCTTCGTCATCGAGACTGATGCTAGTGGAACTGGTGTCGGTACAGTATTGATGCAACAGGGCCATCCTCTAGCATTCCTAAGTAAATCTCTGAGTCCTCATTTACAGGGCCTGTCCACTTATGAAAAGAGTATATGGCAATTCTAATGGTCGTTGAGCAATGGCGCAGTTACCTACAGCTGGCTGAATTTTAGATCCTGATAGATCACAAGAGCTTAGTATAGTTGGACGAACGTCTTCATACTCCATGGCAGCAAAAGATTTTTACTCGGCTCCTTGGCCTGCAATATCACATTGTGTGTAAGAAATGCATTGATAATGGAGCGGCCAATGCTTTGTCATGAGTTCCAGTAGTGCAATGTGCTGCCATGTCTGTCTGTCAACCAGCATGGTTGCTTGAAGTACTGCAGTCTTATGATAGTGACCCTGTGACTCAAGAATTATTGGCCAAGCTCTCAGATACCTCTGTGTCTCCACCTAATTACACTCTTTAAGATGATCTTATTCGTTACAAGGGTCGTATATGGGTTGGAAATGATGCCACCTTATGTCTAAAATTAGTGCAAGCGATGCATGCCAGCGCAGTTGGAGGACACAATGGGGTACCAGTCACTTACCGGCGTATTAAGCAGCATTTTTATTGGCCTGGTTTGAAGGCTGTAGTGCGTGCCTTTGTGGCTGAGTGCCAAATATGCTAGCAGGCGAAGCTGAAAGCTCTAGTTTGGTTTTGATAAATTGATGAAACCCTAAGTGCTAACCTAGTTTATCAAGTGATCATGAGATAGTTAGCACATTCCAAGTGGTGAAGCAAATGAAGATCATGACATGATGATGGTGATGCCATGGTGATGATCAAGTGCTTGGACTTGAAAAGAAGAAATAGAAAAACAAAAGGCTCAAGGCAAATGTATAAGTTGTAGGAGCCATTTTGTTTTAGTGATCGAGACACTTAGAGAATGTGATCATATTTAGGATCGATAGCCTTACTATTAAGAGGGGTGAAACTCGTATAGAAATGTGGTTATCAAAGTGCCACTAGATGCTCTAACTCATTGCATATGCATTTAGGATCTAGTGGAGTGCTAACACCCTTATAAATGTTTGTGAAAATATGCTAACACATGTGCATAAGGTGATACACTTGGTGGTTGGCACATTTGAGCAAGGGTGAAGGAGATAGAGTCAAAAAGGAGTGAGTCGCGCTGTTTACAGAGTGACCGGACACTGGGGTCCTGCGTTCGGTCAGTAGAAGCAGTGAAGACGCTGGCGTCGGTCTTCGACCAGATGCTGGGTCACTTAGTGACTGGATGCTGATGGGGTGCGTTTGGTCCTACTAACGTGGCAGCACACAGTTAAGAGGGTGACTGACTAGACGCTGGGTGAGTCTGGTCAAGGGTGACCAGACGCGTCCTATCGTGAAAAATTGTCTTTGGATGCTTACTGGAAATGACTGGACGTTGAGGTCCTGTGTCCGGTCACTTCGAAGCAGCGTGTCTGATCACAACTTAAATGTACTAATGACCGTTGAGATCGGACAATCAGCGTTTGATGTAGGGGCCACGTGGCGTGCATCGCGCGACCGAACGCTAAGGTCCAGCGTTCGGTCGATCTAACCGGTGTGTCCGGTCGCCCTATTTTTCAGTGGACTGAGAAGCCAACGACTCTATTTCGTGGGGGCTTCTATTTAAGCCTCGTGGCCAGCTCAAGCTCACTCTCTTGGCCATTTGCACTGATATAGCAACCTTGTGAGCTTAGCCAAAGCCCTCCCACTTATCTTGATCATAGATTCAACATCTTTGTGAGATTGGGAGAGAATCCAAGTGTGTTGCTTGAGTGTTTGCTTCTAGAGGCACTTTGGTGTTCGTGTTTCGCTACGGAATTTGCTTGTTACTCTTAGTGGTTGCCGCTACCTAGACAGCTTGGAGCAGCGAGGATCGTCGAGTGGAGGTTGGTGATTGTCTTCGGCTCTGATCGTGGTGATTATGAGGGGTTCTTGACCTTTCCTCGACGGAGAGCCAAAAGGTACTCTAGTGCATTGCCCGTGGCTTATGTGATCCTCATCTTGTGTTGGTTGTGCGACACTCTATTAAGGGTTTGGCGTGTGATGCCAATTAGCTAGTGAACCTCCAAGTGAGTGAATCGCCTCAACGAGGACTAGCTTGCCGGCAAGCAAGTGAACCTCAATAAAAAATTATTGTGTCATCATTTGATTCCGAGATGATTGGTCTTCATTTTTTCATTCTTGTGAGTGATTGACTCCTTCCTTGACATGGCAGTATAATCATCTTGCTCACTCTCTTTATATTATCGCAAACTAGTTGTCAAGCTCTTTAGTGTAGCTAGTTGTGAGAGCTTATTAGTTTGGTTAGTGTGGCTCTTTAGTTAGCCTTTGAGAGCACACTAACTTAGTGTAGTGATATAGCTATTGTGTGGATAGAAACTATACAAACTAGAATTATGGTAGATGGCTTGCAATTTACTAGGCTAGCGCAACACTTGCTTCGCCTCATAATTGTCTAACCGGTTTGTTAAGTGTTGTTGTAGAAATTTTTAATTGGGTATTCATCCCCCTCTAGCCATTAGGACATTTCAGAAGCCCGACCGCAGTAAGCTTCTAGGACTTCTTCAACCATTGTCAGCGCCCGAACGTGCCTGGAAGGTGTTATCTTTGGATTTCGTGGAGGGATTGCCTATGTCTGAAGGGTACAACTGCATTCTGGTGATCATGGATCTCTTCAGCAAGTATGCCCATTTTCTAAGTCTGCGTCACCCCTTCACCGCTGCTACAGTTGCCAAGCTCTTCATTTCTCAGGTCTATCGCCTTCATGGTATGCCTACTGCCCTGGTCTCTGGTCGCGATAAGATTTTCACCAATGCTTTATGGCGTGAATTGTTCAAGTTGGCCAAGGTAGAGCTTCACATGAGTACTGCCTACCACCCTTAATCAGACGAGAAGACCGAGCGGGTAAATCAATGTTTGGAGACCTTCTTGCGTTGCTATGTTCATGCTTGTACCAAACAGTGGCATCAGTGGCTTGACTTAGCCAAGTTTTGGTACAACACGAGTTGGCATTCGACACTAGGGCGATCTCCTTTTGAGGTGCTTTATGGATATGCTCTTGCCCATTTTGGCATCAGTTCTGCGGATGAGCAGCCTGTTACTGGCATTGCTAGTTGGTTGCATGATCATGAGCTGATGTCTGCAGTTATACGACAGCATTTGCTCCGCGCCAAACAGCGTATGAAACATGCTGCTGACAGTCATCGTTCGGAACGCTAGTTTCAAGTTGATGATTGGGTCTTCCTCAAGCTTCAACCCTATGTGCAAACGTCAGTTGCTGATAGAAGCAGTCAGAAGCTCGCTTTCAAGTTCTTTGGACCTTACAAGGTGTTGGCATGTGTTGGCTCAGTCGCGTACAGGCTTGAGCTCCCACCTTCATCTACGATGCATTCCGTCTTTCATGTTTCGTAGCTTAAAAAGGCGGTGGGTGCTCGCCACACTGTCACTACAACTCTACCTCTGACGTCTGTTCAATGGAGCATTCCTGAGCGCATCCTCCAACGCCGTCAGGTGGCGCGTGGTAAGAAATTCATTCGGTAGGGTCTTATTCAGTGGTCTCACATGCTAGTTTCTTTAGCCACTTGGGAAGACCTGGAGTATCTGCATCAGCAATTTCCTTGCGCCAATTTGTGGCTACAACCTGGCGCGCAAGAGAGGGGGAATGTCAGCACTACATCAGCTGACACTTATCAGGCGCAGAGCTCGGCTTCAGCTAGAACGCTGGCTTCAGATGGGCCACAGGAAGACAGGCCGAAGAGGCCCAAGACTGACAATCCACGCTACACCGGACCGGAATGGATATCCATGTGACCCAGCAACAGAGGGCTTGCGCGGCGCTACTTCTGAAGCCGTGTAGAGTGTTTTGCTATATAGGCTAGTACCTTCTTGTAGAAGGGGTTATCAGCTATTGTAACAAAAACCATCTGCTACTAAAAACTCGTCGTTATTCCGGTTCCCCTTTGCTGTTCTTCCCTGCATAGATTTCAATTCCTCTGTTCTTTCCTAATCTGTTATTAACACCTGCGCCCTCTGAAATTACAATTCACACCCCGTCGGTCTCTGGTCACTGGAACACCAAAAGTGTACAAGTACAAGCCCACACCAGCTGACCAGCCAATCGGTGACCGCGTTGCTTTTTCTTTTTCTTTTCGAAAACACGATGCTTCATCATGGTCGAGGTAACCATGTAACATCTGCCAAAAAAATATCAAACATTTTTGTGGGCTAAGTAATATGATATGTTGGGTGACTAAAAAATATGTTTGAAGTTTTAGAAACGTTTAACAATTTTTAAACTACTAGATATATACTCGTGCGTCGCACGGGGGCTATGAATTTTTGTCTATGCCTACAGCAGGGTGGTTTGCAGGTCAGAAGAACATTTTAAGAAATCTACAAATCTAATTACATAGAAAATATAAAGCTCATTTCACGATATCTATCACCTATATCATGTAGATCAAGTTTACAGAAACACAATACTTGTTGATTTATTATTGACTAGCAAATATGCACGTACGTTGCAACGGGATCCAATACATGGTGAGTTGTATCACAGGTCATCAGTTTGAATCAAAAATTAAATTTACTTAGTGGTAATCTTTATTTCTTAAGGAGTCAAAAATTAAAATGGATTTGATTTCTTATTTATTGTTTGTTTTTGCTTTTATTATATTTATTAGAACAAGAAAAAATTTGGTGGAGAAAACAATGAAAACAAAATAAAAAAAAGTCGAGCTACTGGGAGCAAGTTAAAACAGACAAACTAGAAAAGGTGAAAAAAGATCAGAAACTAAACTAAACAAAGAAATTTTACCCTTAACGGACTTGCTGTCTTCATTCGTCTGGGCGGGACATTCCCAACTCTGAATAAAGGAACCAAATCAATTTATTTTCTTCTCCATGCACGTAGACCATTAAGAAGCGTAGTGATGCAAAAACGTAACGGAGATTTCTTTTTAGATTTTTTTCCTTTTAATTTTTTTCTAGAGTCTGATCGCAGTAATCTGCCAGTCTTGGATCTGCCGGTGGACTTTAGTTGTAGAGATAGATATTTCTATTCTTTTATTTTTGTATTTGGATTAAGATTCCTATTCCGATTACTTGGAGTTGAAGAGATCTAATTGGATTAAGATTTCTAGTTGTTCATATTATTATATTTTTTCTTTTTGATTAAGATTTCTATTCACCTGAAATTGGAGAGATCTAATTGGATTATGATTCCTAATAATTATATAAAGAGAAGGGCTATAGACAGTTTTTCACGTTCACAAAGTTAGTCAAGTGATGGCCGGACAAAAAAACAGGTGGAGAGAAATTTTGCCTCTTTATTATTAGGTAGGTATATTTTTTATAAGTTTATAAAGTGATTTCATCATTTAAAAAAATAAAAGGCTATTAAATAATTTTGCATTGGAATCATAACTTATTTTCAAATTTATCCGGGTCTTTTCTTTTTTTTATTTTATTAGTGCCGGCCCTGGAGACGTTGCTCTAGGCCCAAAATCAAATGAGACTATTTACAATCGTTAATAATTGCTAATAATAGCCTGGCCCAAAAATGCAACGCAGTAGACGTTTCGTGATTCTGTCTGTCGCCGTTTGGTCTTCCGTGAGACCGCACTGAGGCACGCCGCGTGAAATCGCCTGTCCGTGACGTCTAATCCGATTCGTATCAGACTCCGAGTTCGGAGTTTTCACGTGAGGTGCGCGCTCGGAGTTCCACACAGTTTTGAGGGGGCGCGCGCACGAAACCTTCTTTGACGAAAGCGTTTCATATGTTTTAGGTGTAAAAATAAGTAACAGCGTCCCGCGGGGCACGTCGTAGATGGTCACGTTTTATGTTGTTTGTTCCGAGGTTGTGTTTTAGATCCGGTGAGCAACGGGGTGTTTACATGCTTTTCGAATGGTAATTTTTTTTTTGCCTTTAATCTTTTGCTGTAAACCATTTAAACTTTTGACATTTGGTGTTTAGATGCATGGTAAAACTTTAGCTATGCAGATACAACATGCGCCCCAAGATGTTTTTCCTAATTTTTTTTACCATTTGACCATTTTTTTGAAGAAAATTTACGTTTAGCCTCTAGGAGATTTAAACTCATCTTTGGACCCTTGGGGTCAGCGCCATAGGTCCTGACGCCGCGGTAACACGTCTCAGCGCCACAGATCTTAGCGCCACAGATCTTGACGTCGAGATGCCTGGTCGTATATTGTAGGGAATCCTATGTGATGTTGACGTGGCCAGTACCTCGGCACCGAGCTCGACGTCATAGATCTTGACGTCAAGCTCGACGCCATGTATTCTGGCGCCGAGCATGCATTCGGCCCCCACGTAAATGTTGGCATATGTGCGCACACAGTGTTGATAGCAGGAGTCAGATCATCAGCAGGATGTCTGGTCACGTCGGCCTTTTATTCATCAGCAGTAGCTGTGAGATCGCTCGGCTGGCAAGGCCCGGTGGTTGGGACCTTGCCGACCGGAGTTCGAGCTCCTATGGCTGTAAATTTTCGGTCTCTTAATGATCTGGTATAGTTGTAGGTTTGTTTGTGCACGCGTGGTTTGAGTATAATATACGTGGTAAGATTGATATGCGTCCGTACATAAACAGAGACTATAACTTTATCTAGATGAGAGGCGTCAAACAAAAAAGTAGTTGTGAGATTGCTTGTGTCTATAGCACTGAACAGCAGGAAACAAGGTCACGGAGCTCTTAGACTGTCTCCAACCAAGATAACCCAAACACAATACCCATTAAACAATATAGGTCGTCTACAGTGAAAAAATCACGGACGCAGATCTCACCTTCTCCAACCGGATACCCATTCAATCATTCATTCAAGTGAAGCAGCCAGCACTTTCCACTGTGACTCCGTGAGCTGCCAGCTTGCCCCGCTGCACCGCACACTCCCCGCACAGCCGCACCAGCTCAGCAATCATGGCTCGCCTAGGCCTACTCCTCCTCGCTGCGGGCGTTCCTGGCCGGAGCTGGCGCGCGCCGCGCTGTCGGTGAGCGCGGACCGCGCGCGTGCCGCGTCCGCGTATGTGGGCCGCCTGTGCGGTGGATCCGGCGCCGGCGCGAAGGGCGCGAAGAAGGGGTCTGGGTCGCGGCCGGCGGCGACGGCGGGCCCCGTGCGCGACTTCCTGGAGAACCTGGCGGACAACGTGGGCCACCTCCGAGACTCAGCGCAGGAGATCTAGGCCAACCTCGGCGGCATGGACTGGCGAGATCCAGGCCAGCCCCGGCGGCGCGGACCGGCGAGCAGGGGCGAGTGCGGACCGGTGAGCAGGGGCAACCTCCACCGACGGTGCGGATGCAACCTCCCCCGCGCGGAGCTTCCAGGTGCAGGCGCGCCTCGCCGTCGTCGCTCGCTATAGTTTTGCGTCGTGGAGACTGAGGACGCTTTTTTGCCTCCCCTCTCACCTGGTACGCAAAATGCCTGCTTGGTTTGCGTCGCCTGTTGGAGCATATTCTTGGAACGCAAATCACTGTACATTACGCATTTTGCGTTTGGGTCGCTCTTTGCCTCGTCCGTTGGAGACAGTCTTAGGCGTCCTTTGAATTTTTTATGATGTGCATTTATGACGCACAAGATTCCCGGAGCTCTCGTTTAGGCCCTCTCCAAAACCTAAAAAAATTTACACAATACTCGTCACATCGAATCTTACGACATATGTATATAATACTAAATATAGACGAAAAAAAACTAATTACATAGTTGGGTGAGAAATCGCGAGACGAAACTTTCGAACCTAATTAGTCCATAATTAGACACTAATTACCAAATACAAACGAAAGTGCTACAGTACCCAAAACCCAAAAATTTTAGGATCTAAACGGGGCACAGTTGTGAAATTTTTTGGAAAAATAGTACTGTAGCACTTTCATTGTTATTTGGTAATTAGTGTCCAATTATAGTCTAATTAGACTTAAAAGATTCGTCTCGTAAATTTTGTCTAAACTGTGTAATTAGTTTTATTTTTTATTTATATATTTAATGCTTCACGCATGCGTTTAAAGATTCGATGTAACGAGGAATCTTGAAAAATTTTGTAAAATTTTGAAAACTAATGGCCTCACGCCCCAGCTCGCTCATGCCATGCCCATGCAGTCACGCACCATGGTATGGAGTAGGAGCTACTGTACTTGGCATGGCATGCGTACACCAGCCTGTAAAAACAAATCCTCTGAATTGAAGTAGTACAACCTCTCGTCGTGTCAATGCTGGGCCAAAGGTTGGCAGGAGAAAGATATCATATTGCACTGTAGCACCTCCCACTCACTCATCTTTTGTATGTTTCAATTCAAATACAGTATGTTCAAACAAAATTCAAATATACGTACTGGTAATTACAACTTACAACCAACTGTCCTGAACATTTCTTTTTTTTAAAAAAAAAAGAACGAACTATTCTGATCATTACCATTGAAATCTATAAGTTTGCTGTGCCCATTTCTGTTTAACTATTCTGATCATAACATGTGGTGGCAGTGCCGTTGGTTTACCTCATCATTGACATTACTAGCAACATTTGGTTTTTTTAATTGTCTTAACTAGTCCATGGCTCGTAGTAATATCCCTACTGAAATTATTTTCCTTGTCAAATATTCAAACTGAAACCGATGAATGGTTCCTATGCCTTCTGAATTTGATTTCGAAAAAATTCCTTGCAGACATCGAGCAGCGGGTGCGCGCGCTGGTGGTGGACGAGGCGCGGCCCACAGAGCACTCCTTCGCCGAGAACTACTACCACAAGCGGCCGCAGCTGCTGTCCCTCTACAGCGACCTCCACCGCCGCTAGCTCTGCCTGGCCGACCGCTACTCCCAGTCGCTGTCCACTCTCCACAAGCACCACTCCTCGCTGCCGGCGCCCGCCGTCTCCGACCGCTGCTCCGACGACGCCGACAGCTCGCTCTCGTACCAGCACCCGCCGGGTGCCGGGGTCAGCAGCGGCACTAGCACCTGCAGCGGGTTCTCCACACGCTCCGTGTTGGCCACCTTCTGGAAGGACTGCATCATTTGGAACTCCCCGGTGATGAACACAAGGTCACACTACGCGCTGTCACGCAGCTTCGCCTCCTCCGCGATCGTCGCCTGGGCCTTGCTCAGTGTCCCCTCGACCACCGATTTGGCAAAACCAACAGCAAGCTCCGCCATTCCGCTTTTCCTCTTTAGGACCCGTTTCCGAATAATGGGTGTGTGTGTTTCTTATCTAGCTAGCAAGTGCTGGAGTGAGCATCCGCTGCAGACTGCACATGGGATTCTTAGACTGTCTCCAATAGAGCATGCATTCCAAGACCTAAACGCAAAATAGGTTCGCACAGTGTTTTGGCTACCGAAACCACGCTCCAACGAAAGACTCAAACACCTCACCCATTTTGGGTATGGGGTTCGCCGAAACGCAAATCTGTGTCGTTCTAGAGAGAACGACGCAAATCTCTGCCGACGCGCAAGGAGGGGGGGGCGCAAGTCACCTGGAGGCCGGCTGAAAGGTCCTAATGGCTAGAGGGGGGGGGGGTGAATAGCCTAATAAAATTTCTACAACAACACTTAACAAAGTGGTTAGACAATTATGAGGCGAAGCGAGTGTTGCGCTAGCCTACTTAAAATGCAAGCCACCTACCACAATTCTAGTTTAGATAGTGTCTATTCACACAATAGCAAAGACACTATCCTATGTTAGTGTGCTCTCAAAGACTAACTAAAGAGCCACACCAACCAAGCAAGCAAGCTCTCACAACTAGCTACACTAAAGAGCTTGTCAACTAGTTTGCGGTAAAGTAAAGAGAGTGATTAGGATAGTTATACCGCCGTGTAGATGAAGTACCAATCAATCACAAAGATGAATAACAATGGAGACCAATCACCTCGGAATCAAAGGATGAACACAATGATTTTTACCGAGGTTCACTTGCTTGCCGGCAAGCTAGTCCTCGTTGTGGCGATTCACTCACTTGGAGGTTCACGCGCTAATTGGCTTCACACGCCAAACCCTCAATAGGGTGCCGCACAACCAACACAAGATGAGGATCACACAAGCCACAAGCAATTCACTAAAGTACCTTTTGGCGCTCCGCCGGGGAAAGGTCAAGAACCCCTCACAATCACCACAATCGGAGCCGGAGACAATCACCACCTCCGCTCGACGATCCTCGCTGCTCCAAGCCGTCTAGGTGGCGGCAACCACCAAGAGTAACAAGAGAAATCCGCAGCGAAACACGAACACCAAGTGCCTCTAGATGCAATCACTCAAGCAATGCACTTGGATCACTCCCAATCTCACTATGATGATGAATCAATGATGTAGATGAGTGGGAGTCCTTTGGCTAGGCTCACAAGGTTGCTATGTCAATGAAAATGTGCAAGAGCTATCCCTTGAGCCGGCCATGGGGCTATAAATAGAGCCCCCATCAAATAGAGCCGTTATACCCCTTCACTGGGCAAAACGCGTTCTGACCGGACGCTCCAGTCGTGTTGACCGGACGCTGGACCCCAGCGTCCGGTCGCTCGCAGACGACCACGTGTCCTGATTCCAACGGTCACTTGACCTGACCGGACGCTCCGGTATAAACTGACCGGACGCTGAAGGCCCAGCGTCCGGTCGTTTCCAGTAAGCTCCCGAGCATGACCGGACGCGTCCGGTCGAATGCGATCGGACGCAGCCAGCGTCCGGTCACATTCCAGCTACTGTGTCACCGTACGTCAGCGCGACCGGACGCAGCCTGCCAGCGTCCGGTGCATTCAGATCTAGCGTCCGGTCAGTTGACCGACGCTGGCATCTTTGCGACCAACTCGTTTTCACTTCTAACTTCTTCACCCTTGCTCCAATGAGCCAATCACCAAGAATTTTGCATCCGGCGCAATAGAAAATAGACATTTCATTTTTCCAAAAGCGCCGAATCCCGCCTCGCAAGCTCGGCGGGAGGGAGAGAGGGACCCAAACCCATCTCAACCCTGCAAGCACCTTGTGCACATGTGTTAGCATATTTTCACAAATGTTATCAAGGGTGTTAGCACTCCACTAGATCCTAAATGCATATGCAATAAGTTAGAGCATCTAGTGGCACTTTGATAACCGCATTCCGATACGAGTTTCACCCCTCTTAATAGTACGGCTATCAAACCTAAATGTGATCACACTCTCTAAGTGTCTTGATCACCAAAACAAAAATAGCTCCTATGGTTTATACCTTTGCCTTGAGCTTTTTGTTTTTCTCTTTCTTCTCTTCAAGTTTAAGCCCTTGATCATCTCCATGCTATCACCATTGTCATGCTATGATCTTCATTAGCTTCTTCTACTTGAAGTGTGCTACCTATGTCATGATCACTTGATAAACTAGGTTAGCACTTAGGGTTTCATCAATTCACCAAAACTAAACTAGAGCTTTCAATCTCCCCCTTTTTGGTAATTGATGACAACCCTTATACAAAGATATGAATTGAAATTCAATTGAATCCATGTTGCTTGCCCAAGCATATTTACTATGTGTAAAAGGATATGGACAAGTTTCATGAGCCCTAGGTGGTAGCAATTGCTCCCCCTACATATGTGCTAAGAGTTTGGATTGAAGCTTGCACATATGCTTAGATAGGAAATGTAGGAGTCAATGTGTACCAAATGATGCTAAGGTATAAAAGATGGACCTTTGAAGCGTGATACCAATCGGAGTGCACCAATATACCATCCTTAGCATCATGGTTAGCTCAATACCACTTAGAAATATTTGGAAGTGAAATCACTAGATATTCTATACATGCTAGTTTGCATTTCATCATTCAAATCTACAACTAGCATACATCACACAAGCATGGATATTATAAATATGGAACTTATACCATGCAAGCAAACATATGAAATGCACGTTCAAATGCACCATACAAGTTCATGAGCTTGCTCCCCCTACTTGTGTGCTCAAAATTTTAGTTGATCCCTTTCCTTTGTTTCTCTCCCCCTTATCCCCTTTATCTTTGTTTCTCTCCCCCTTTGTCATCAATGACCACAAAGGTTCTAAATAGAATTACTTGAAGGGCCGAGATTATCAATGTCAATCAATGGGGTGAGGGTCATTTTCCCAAATTTGGTTCAATTCTAGATTATTTCCCAAAGATATTTAACTTGGTTTGATCCAAGGACAAGCTTCTTCACACCTCCAAATAAGGGTTATCTTGTACCATGTTGAGTTAAACACTTATAGTTCATTTTCTAGATTAAACACTAGGTTTGCAAGCCCATAAACATGTCATATGCCATCACTAGATCAAGTCAAGCATAGAAGCAATAGTGATACCATATTGACATCAAAATTCATTTGATTTTCATGAATGAGCCTAATAAAATAGAACCATATGCAAGATCCTAATGAGATTGAAAATATGACTAGATGCACTAAACATGTCCTTAGCAAGGATGTATGTCATGCCAATCAACTTTTACCTTAGATTGCTCGAAGGAGAGGCATGTCATATGAGTGGGGGTGCATCAACACATATTTGAGAAATCCAATATGTTCAACTCATTCCTTAGCTTGCAAAACCTTTTCTCATCCAATGGCTTGGTGAATATATCGGCAAGTTGATCTTCGGTGCCTACACTCTCAATGCAAATGTCCCCTTTTTGTTGGTGATCTCTTATGAAATGATGGCGGACATCAATGTGCTTTGTTCTTGCATGTTGCACCGGATTGTTTGTCAACTTGATTGCACTCTCATTGTCACATAGCAATGGCACTTTCTTGAACTTAATTCCAAAATCACTCAAAGTGGCCTTCATCCAAAGTATTTGTGCACAACAACTACCGGCGGATATGTATTCGGCTTCGGCGGTTGATAATGCAACACTATTTTGCTTCTTTGATGACCATGAAACAAGTGATCTTCCCAACAATTGACATGTGCCCGATGTGCTCTTCCTTTCAACCTTGCATCCCGCATAATCCGAGTCGGAGTAACCAACTAGCTCAAACTTTGCTCCTTTGGGATACCACAAACCAACATTTTGTGTATGCTTCAAGTACCTCAATATCCTCTTTGTAGCCTTCAAATGACTTTCTCTTGGTGAGGCTTGAAATCTTGCACACATGCATACACTAAACATGACATCCGGCCTTGATGCGGTCACATAGAGTAGGCTTCCAATCATAGACCGATACAACTTTTGATCCACCATGTTTCCACTTGCATCACTATCCAAGTTGCCATTGGTTCCCATTGGTGTGCTAATAACTTTGCTATCAATCATTCCAAACTTCTTGATCATGTCCTTGATGTACTTGCCTTGACTCACAAATGTACCATTCTTCAATTGCTTGATTTGAAGACCAAGGAAGTAACTCAACTCTCCAATCATGGACATCTCAAACTCATTAGCCATCATCTTTCCAAACTCATCACAAAATTCTTGATTGGTTGATCCAAATATGATATCATCAACATATATTTGCAACACAAATAGATCTTTTCCAATCTTCTTGATGAAAAGAGTGGTGTCAACCTTGCCCATGGTGAACCCTTTAGAGAGTAGGAAGTCCCTCAATCTCTCATACCATGCTCTAGGTGCTTGCTTCAAGCCATACAATGCTTTTTTCAACTTGTACACATGGTTGGGCTTCTTATCATCTTCAAAACCGGGAGGTTGCTCAACATATACTTCTTCATTGATATAACCATTGAGAAATGCACTCTTGACATCCATTTGATAGAGCTTGATGTTGTGGGCACAAGCATAGGCTAGCAAGATTCTAATTGCTTCCAATCTAGCAACCGGGGCATATGTTTCTCCAAAGTCAAGACCTTCAACTTGTGTATAGCCTTGTGCTACCAATCTTGCTTTGTTCCTTACAACTATCCCATCTTGATCTTGCTTGTTTCTAAAGACCCATTTGGTACCAATCACATTGTGTCCCTTTGGTCTTTCCACCATTTCCCATACTTGATTTCTTGTGAAGTTATTCAATTCTTCATGCATAGCATTCACCCAATCAACATCCTTCAAAGCTTCATCTATCTTCTTTGGTTCAATGGATGACACAAAAGAGAAGTGTTCACAAAATGATGCCAATCTTGATCTTGTTTGTACACCTCTTGAGATATCTCCAATGATTGTATCCAAAGGATGATCTCTTGCAATACTTGTTGGTTGGAGCAATGGAACTTGATTGCTTGCACTTGCTAGATCATTTGGTTGAGATGATGTACTAGCCACTTGATCTTGATCAATGTCATGAGAGTTACTTGCACTAGCTTGATTTGTATCATCTTGCACATTTGAGTTGGAGAGCACTTGCACTTGATCATCTTCATCATCATTCACTTGCCTAGGCCTCAATTCACCAACATCCATGTTCTTCATGGCATTTGAAAGTTGAATGCCTCTAACATCTTCCAAGTTCTCATCCTCTTCTTGTGAACCCTTGGTTTCATCAAATTCAACATCATGAACTTCCTCAAGAGTACCACTATCCAAATTCCAAACTCTATATGCTTTGCTTGTGGTGGAATACCCAAGTAGGAATCCTTCATCACATTTCTTGTCAAACTTGCCCAATCTTGTGCCTTTCTTCAAGATATAGCATTTGCAACCAAAGACCCGAAAATATGCAATGTTGGGCTTTCTACCATTCAAGAGCTCATAAGGTGTCTTTTCTTTCAATCGGTGACAATAGAGGCGGTTGCTACAATAGCAAGCCGTGTTGATAGCTTCGGCCCAAAAAGATTGACTCACATTGTACTCACTAAGCATAGACCTTGCCATATCAATGAGTGTTCTATTCTTTCTCTCAACAAGGCCATTTGATTGAGGTGTGTACTTGGCCGAGAATTGATGTCTAATTCCAAATTCATCACTTAACTCATCAATTCTAGTGTTCTTAAACTCACTACCATTGTCACTTCTAACTCTCTTGATGGTTGTTTCAAATTCATTGTGAATGCCTTTGACAAATGATTTGAATGTTGCAAATACATCACTTTTGTCCACTAGAAAGAATACCCATGTGTATCTAGTGTAATCATCCACTATCACAAATCCATATTTATTTCCACCGATACTAGTGTATTGTGTTGGCCCAAACAAATCCATGTGCAATAACTCAAATGCTTTACTAGTGCTCATCATGCTTTTCTTAGGATGGGTGTTTCCAACTTGTTTGCCGGCTTGACAAAAACTACAAAGCTTATCCTTTTCAAACACAACATCTTTCAAGCCTTTAACTAAGTCATGCTTAATCAATCTATTCAATTGTTTCATTCCAACATGACCAAGCCTTCTATGCCATAACCAACCCATGCTAGACTTAGTGAACAAGCATGTAGACAATCTAGCTTCACTAGCATTGAAATCAACCAAGTATAGATTCTCATATCTAAAGCCTTTGAAGATCAAGTTAGATCCATCTACACTTATGATTTCTACATCATCTACCCCAAATATGCATTTGAATCCAAGATCACACAATTGAGCCACGGATAGCAAATTGAAGTTCAAGCTCTCTACTAGCAACACATTGGATATGCTCAAGTCATTGGATATTGCAATCTTACCAAGCCCTTTGACCTTGCCTTTGCCATTGTCACCAAATGTGATACTATCATAGCCATCATTGCCATTGGTGTTGATTGAGTTGAACATTCTTGCATCACCGGTCATGTGTTGAGTGCACCCACTATCAAGAACCCAATGCCTTCCTCCGGCTTTGTAATTGACCTACAAAAGAAGATCAATTCTTTTTAGGTACCCAAACTTGCTTGGGTCCTTGAAGGTTAGTAACCAAGCTCTTTGGCACCCAAATGGCTTTCTTCTTTGAGCCCATCCATGGTTTGCCAATGAACTTAGCCTTCACACCGTTTGTACCCTTAACAAGCATGTAGGAAGAATTAAGCTTAATGGAGGATACATTAGCATTTTTGCTTTTGTTGGTGCATTCATGCTCTCTATGACCAACTTGCTTGCAACTAGTGCAAAACCGACCATTGTTCTTCACAAAACTTGTCTTGTGAGGACCAAAGGCCGCCTTGCCTTTCTTGGGGGTATAGCCCAATCCCTCTTTGTAGAGAGAAGCTCTTTGGCTACCCAAGGCCATAAGCAAGCGGTCCTCACCACCATAAGCCTTAGCCAAGGTGTGAGTGAGCTTAGTTACCTCCTTCTTGAGGTTCTCATTCTCAACCACTAGTGAGGTATCACAAGTGTGATCATCACTACTAGATGAGGTAGAAGTGGAAGCGCTACAAGAAGGGTTAGTTGGAGGAACAATGATAGGCATAGATAGTGATGTATCAATTAAATCACAAGTTAAACCTACATCACAAGTTTCAACATGCTTCTTTTTATCTTGTTCATTAAGCAAAGTGGAATGAGCTTTTTCAAGCTTTTTGTGAGCCTTGCCAAGCTTCTCATGGGCATCCTCTTGCCTCTCATGAGATGCACTAAGCTCATCAAATGCTTGCTTAAGGGCTTTTAGTTCCTTACGCAAGCTTTTGCATTCCTTTCTTGAGATGTCAAAGTGTTCTCTAGCATCTTCTAGCATGTCAATTAATTCATCTTTTGTAGGTTCATCATCATCATTACCACTATCACTATCATGTTCACTATCACTTTCATCATCACAAGTTTGTACCTTGGTGGCCTTAGCCATGAAGCATGATGGAGAGTCGAAGAGAGAAGGCTTCTCATTGATTGCTATACTTGCAAGAACCTTCTTCTTGGTGGTCTTGTGATCATCACTATCATCATCATCATCACTTGAGGAAGCATCACTATCCCAAGTGACCACATATGATCCACCCTTCTTCTTCTTGAAGAATGTCTTGCCCTTCTTCTCCTTCATTTCTTTCTTGTCCTTCTTCTTGTTCTTCTTGTTGTCATCATCATTTTCACTATTGTATGGGCATTGAGCAACAAGATGATCTTTGCTTCCACACTTGAAGCATCTTCTTGACTCATCTTTGTTCTTGGATGAAGACTTCTTTCTTCTTGCACGGTAGCCTTTCTTCACCATGAACTTGCCAAACCTCTTGACAAAGAGAGCCATCTTCTCATCATCACTATCATCCCATGAATCATCATCCTCACTTGATGTTTCTTGCTTTGCTTTGCCCTTGGATGATGTGGCCTTGAATGCCACGCTCTTCTTCTTGTCATCCTTCTTCTCATCTTTCTTCTCCCTCTTTTCTTCCTTCTCATCATCATCTCTATAAGCATCATCGGTCATGATATCTCCTAAGATTTGATTTGGTGTCATTGTGTTCAAACCACTCCTCACTAGCAAGGTGACCAACATTTTAAATCTCCCGGGCAAACATCTCAAGAACTTGTTTGAGAAGTCCTTGTCCTCTATGTTCTCACCAAGTGCTTTGAGATCATTTACAATCACCTCCATTCGGTGGAACATGTCTGGCACACTCTCATCCTCCTTCATCTTGAAGCTTGCAAACTTTTCTTTGAGGATGTATGCTTTTGCACCCTTCACGGCTTGAGTACCTTCAAATGATTCTTCCAACTTCTTCCAAGCCTCATGTGCCATCTCAATATTTTTGATTTGCTCAAATGTTCTTGCATCAATTGCATCATGAATGGCACTTAGAGCAATATCATTATTTTGGAGAAGTACTTCTTCGGCGGCGGTGGGATTTTCCGGATTACCAATCTCAATTTTGGTTTCTACCACCTTCCATACCTTTCTATTGATTGACTTGATATGTGTGGCCATCTTTGACTTCCAATAAGAATAATTTGAGCCATCAAATTGGGGTGGCTTCTTGGTGTTGTTGATTTGAGCCATTTTAACACCGAAGGTTGTTAAGCCTCAAATAACGGTGACCTCGGCTCCGATACCACTTGAAAGGTCCTAATGGCTAGAGGGGGGGGGGTGAATAGCCTAATAAAATTTCTACAACAACACTTAACAAAGTGGTTAGACAATTATGAGGCGAAGCGAGTGTTGCGCTAGCCTACTTAAAATGCAAGCCACCTACCACAATTCTAGTTTAGATAGTGTCTATTCACACAATAGCAAAGACACTATCCTATGTTAGTGTGCTCTCAAAGACTAACTAAAGAGCCACACCAACCAAGCAAGCAAGCTCTCACAACTAGCTACACTAAAGAGCTTGTCAACTAGTTTGCGGTAAAGTAAAGAGAGTGATTAGGATAGTTATACCGCCGTGTAGATGAAGTACCAATCAATCACAAAGATGAATAACAATGGAGACCAATCACCTCGGAATCAAAGGATGAACACAATGATTTTTACCGAGGTTCACTTGCTTGCCGGCAAGCTAGTCCTCGTTGTGGCGATTCACTCACTTGGAGGTTCACGCGCTAATTGGCTTCACACGCCAAACCCTCAATAGGGTGCCGCACAACCAACACAAGATGAGGATCACACAAGCCACAAGCAATTCACTAAAGTACCTTTTGGCGCTCCGCCGGGGAAAGGTCAAGAACCCCTCACAATCACCACAATCGGAGCCGGAGACAATCACCACCTCCGCTCGACGATCCTCGCTGCTCCAAGCCGTCTAGGTGGCGGCAACCACCAAGAGTAACAAGAGAAATCCGCAGCGAAACACGAACACCAAGTGCCTCTAGATGCAATCACTCAAGCAATGCACTTGGATCACTCCCAATCTCACTATGATGATGAATCAATGATGTAGATGAGTGGGAGTCCTTTGGCTAGGCTCACAAGGTTGCTATGTCAATGAAAATGTGCAAGAGCTATCCCTTGAGCCGGCCATGGGGCTATAAATAGAGCCCCCATCAAATAGAGCCGTTATACCCCTTCACTGGGCAAAACGCGTTCTGACCGGACGCTCCAGTCGTGTTGACCGGACGCTGGACCCCAGCGTCCGGTCGCTCGCAGACGACCACGTGTCCTGATTCCAACGGTCACTTGACCTGACCGGACGCTCCGGTATAAACTGACCGGACGCTGAAGGCCCAGCGTCCGGTCGTTTCCAGTAAGCTCCCGAGCATGACCGGACGCGTCCGGTCGAATGCGATCGGACGCAGCCAGCGTCCGGTCACATTCCAGCTACTGTGTCACCGTACGTCAGCGCGACCGGACGCAGCCTGCCAGCGTCCGGTGCATTCAGATCTAGCGTCCGGTCAGTTGACCGACGCTGGCATCTTTGCGACCAACTCGTTTTCACTTCTAACTTCTTCACCCTTGCTCCAATGAGCCAATCACCAAGAATTTTGCATCCGGCGCAATAGAAAATAGACATTTCATTTTTCCAAAAGCGCCGAATCCCGCCTCGCAAGCTCGGCGGGAGGGAGAGAGGGACCCAAACCCATCTCAACCCTGCAAGCACCTTGTGCACATGTGTTAGCATATTTTCACAAATGTTATCAAGGGTGTTAGCACTCCACTAGATCCTAAATGCATATGCAATAAGTTAGAGCATCTAGTGGCACTTTGATAACCGCATTCCGATACGAGTTTCACCCCTCTTAATAGTACGGCTATCAAACCTAAATGTGATCACACTCTCTAAGTGTCTTGATCACCAAAACAAAAATAGCTCCTATGGTTTATACCTTTGCCTTGAGCTTTTTGTTTTTCTCTTTCTTCTCTTCAAGTTTAAGCCCTTGATCATCTCCATGCTATCACCATTGTCATGCTATGATCTTCATTAGCTTCTTCTACTTGAAGTGTGCTACCTATGTCATGATCACTTGATAAACTAGGTTAGCACTTAGGGTTTCATCAATTCACCAAAACCAAACTAGAGCTTTCACCGGCGCGGGCCGAATCAACGCAGATCGAGGGGCGAATTGGGCGGATCTCGCCGCCGATTCGAGAAATCAAACGACGAATCGCACGAATCGGGGCCGAGTGGGTTCGGATAAGATGGAGGCGGGGGTCAGAGCGCGGCGGAAGCCCCTGATGGCGGCGTCACGGGGCGGGAGCTTCTTAAAGAGGAGCAGCCACGCGGCGGCCGGGCCACCGCCGCCGGAGGACGCCGAGGAGAGGTGGTAGAGGCAACGGAAGTCCCAGGAGGAGATGAGGCTGGAGAGCGGGTGCGCCACGGAGTGCACGCGGAAGAGCTCCGAGACGACGAGGCGGAGCAGGATCTCGTGGAGGAGCTCCGATGGGAGCAGCAGTGGCGGGCCCTGCACCGTGGCGCCCGAGGTCGCGGGCGATGGGTGGGGGTGCTCGCAGGCAAGGGGGTGGTGGTCGGCCATGGGAGGCGGGGAGCCCCCACGGCGCCGTCTCTGCTTGGCCCCCGCGGCACCTCCTCCTCGCCCGCGACTGTCGATTGAGACTGAGAGAGGGACGGACTTTAGTTTAGGCTGTTGGAGAATAATGAGTTTTGGGTGCGAGACATCTTACTGTGTATGACCTAAAATATGGAATGAATCCTTGATTTGGGTATATGTTGTTGGAGATAGCCTTAAAAGGCAGGTAGTCAAAGAAATCAATGAGTAAAATTAAAATAGTTTTTCAAGGGGAGGGAGGACGCGTCGTTCGTGGCTTTTTTCTACGGCCCGTGCGTGCATGAGGTACAGCTGCCATGTCATCAATTCATGCTTCCTCCTCTCAACCAATTAGAATGAAGCACACTGATGCACCTCCCTCCAAATCCTCCAATCAACCAATCAGGTTGAAGCACATGGATTGTGTGTTTCTTTGATTTGCCACCACCCGTGATTTGAGAAAGGAGAAAAAGGCTGCAGCAACGGTCTTTTTCGTGTAGCCGGTCACAACATCCTTCCAGCGGGACACGCAACGTCGAAGATTGCATTGAGTTCGTCGTCCACCTCCATGTTGGCCACCGGTGATTTGAGACATAGTGCGTGTTTAGTTTGTGACTTTTATAAATTTGGCTACTGTAGTACTTTTATTTTTATTTAATAATTAGTGTTCAATTATGGACTAATTAGGCTTAAAATGTTTGTCTCGTAATTTTCAACTAAACTGTGCAATTAATTTTTTTTCGTTTACATTTAATGCTCCATGTACATATCGTAAGATTCGATGTGATGGCTACTGTAGCATTTTTTGAAAAACTTTTTAGGAACTAAACAAGCACATAAGAAAAAAGGCTGCAGCCGTAGACGTTCATGTTCGGCGTCAGAGTGCGTGACGTCGACCTCTGCGCCGTGTATTATGGCGTCGAGGTACCGCCTACGTTAATCTATGATTTCGGCCGGCCACCTCGATGTCAAGATCTGTGATACCGAGACGTGTTACCTCAGTGTTATGAGTCCTGGCGCCGACTCCCAGGGTCCAAAGATGAGTTTAAGTCTTCCAAAGGGTCAAACGTAAATTTTCTTTAAAAAAAGACTAAATTATAAAAAATTAGGTTTGCAGTCCAAATTTTGTTGTTTTTACCTATGGTGTTTATATCCATTTTATCAAAAGATGAGATAAAACAATAAAAGTTTTGGTCAAAATGCAGAACTAAACAGACCTTCGTGCTTTTTCATGTTTTGGCCCGTGTTTAGTTCCAAAGAAAGTTCTAAAAAAGTGCTACAGTACCCACCACGTCGAATCTTACGATATATGTATGGAGCATTAAATATAGATGAAAAAAACTAATTGCACAATTTGGTTGAAAATCGCGAGACGAACGTTTTGAGCCTAATTAGTCCATAATTAAACACTAATTGCCAAATAAAAACGGAAGTGCTACAGTAGCCAAATTTTAACTTTTCAACCCACTGAACACGGGCTTGGTAGAGATCGATGCCTTTCTCCGATGCGTGCGTGTGCTGGATTTGTAGTGTATTCTGATGTGTCTCTCGCCGCACCGTGTCTTCCCCGTTTTATTATGGCCCTGAAAGTCTGGAACGTATTCTGATGTGTCGCGGCACCGTGTGTTCCTCGCTCCCACTGCCCACCGTGTCGGTCTTCGCTCACATCCGACTCGGTTAATCGTCGTTCCAGTAGAATACGTAGAATACGCACACAAGACAAAATCTCATGTACACGTGTATTACCTTTCCATCTTTGTATGATTCCCTAACAAACACGATATGCATGTCTCATGTACACGTGTATATATATTACCTTTCCTCTTTGCATTGATTCCCTAACAAACACGGCATGCATGTATTGTAGATCAGAATCCGAGTCAACTTGCTATCCTGCAGCGTGGTTCGTGCACAGGAGTAAAGTTGAAAACGAACGGAAAATCGCTCTATCATTTTAGTTTTCATATTTTTAGATGAAAACAGGAGCGAGAGCTGAAGAACCAGATACGAAAACGGTAGTGGGATAAATAGAAATACAAAAATGGGTAAATATGATTGAAAAATAGACGAAAATGAATGGTAAGCCAAAACTTAAGCCGAAACATGTATGCCGCATATGATAGCTCAAATACAGAGACCAAAGTACAATACCAAATACCAAATATGCACTGACCACATATAAATATTAGTACAATACCAAATATCCATACATCACACAAATATGAACTATCTATACATTACATGAGACAAGAGACATGACACATCACGTGCACACAAGTCACAAGTCACAAACAGCATATGTTCAACACAAATAGGCAAACAACAATACGCATGTGTTCACAAACAGAAATTACACTAGTCCACCGGCACCCATATAACATGCTTATTTAATGGTTCACCAACAGTACAGAGCACACACAGCACCACGACACATCAGTTTTTCGCAGCCCACTATCTTCATTCATTGCATCTGGAGCACTTTGCCATTCTCCCTATAATTTTCAGCACATATATTCATGATTAATTGGAAATGTAAGTTCATGTTATTGTCTTTAGCTATTACAGAACTGTTTCAGAAGCCAAACTAAATACCTCATTATCATCCGTGGTGGGGGGGACTAGCACTAAGAGATACCGTCTCCGGAGGTGTCAGTTCAACCACAATTGTAGGAATGTATTTGGGATCTTAAAAATCAAAATAAAGACCACGCAATATTGTACTTTAGATTGATCAGCTAGGAAAATTATATGTGACAATTAGATTGAAGAACTAAGGAAAATATTACCTTTGCTTGCTGCATGTATCCAGTCCTTGGTGCAAATCAGTGCGTGTACCATCTCAGGATCTAGACGATTACGATGGGGATCAACAACTCGTCTAGCCCCACTAAATATAGACTCAGAAGCTACTGTTGACACTTGTATTGCCATCATATCCCGAGCAATTTGTGCAAGAATTGGATATTTATCTATATTGTTCTTCCACTAAGCTAAAATATCAACTAGATTTTGCTTCAACAGTGGCTCTGCCATGTATTTGTCTAACTCATTTACTTCATTTCTATCATGCCCACAATCATCATATAAGAAACTCTCAAGTTCAGCGTCTTGCCTTATCTGCTCTGCCTGATTCTTGGGTCCTCACAGAGCGGGCGTCCCCGGTCGGTTGTTCCCAGTCGGCTCCGACCGCGCCAGTCAGAGAAGAGCTATAAGCAGAGGTTCGGTGTATTCCCGGTCGGAAAAGTGGGTCAGAGTCAGAAGCGAGTGTTGTCCCCTCCTTGGCCAGGCCTTTCGGTCAGAGACTAAATTGCTCTTCCGGCCTGTCATTAGGTATCTAGGCCGGCCCAGGAGTCGCGCGTTTGTTGTAATGACGTCTACTGGGCTGAGCTTTTGCTAGAAAGCAGGCCCATCGGGGACCCTGGGTTTATGAACCTGACAGGAGCCCTCAAGCCCTTTTGGGACTTCTACGAAGTCGTGAAGGAGTTGTTTATACTCGTTGTACGAGACTCTCATGATCCATTGGGCTGACCAATTCATTTCTACTCACAACACCCTTTGCCTTTGAGGATTTAGGTGTAGAGGTAGCATAAGACTTATACAAGTCATTGAGAACACTAATAAATTCATCAAGTTTAATTTAAAAGTAGTCACCATAGAACTTTCTCATGTAATACTCTACAAGTTAGTGATTATATCTTGGATCAAGGAATCATGCTACAACAAGAGCAGTATTGGAAGAAGTCTAATATTTCTCAAAATTTTCACTCATAGATTTGGCCATTTTCCTAATAATAAAATCTGGACTATAAGACCATTTATCTAACAACTTTTTTATCTCACAAAAACCTCTATAGAACAGATTTGCATATTTTGGGCCACATTGGACTTGTAGGCTATGTTGGGCTGCCTATCCCGGGTTGATGAAAAACGGGATATCCCGATCAAAAATGGGATTCTGCAAATACGGACGGACAAACGCTCTACCATTTTCGGTCCCGCTCCTGTTTTACATCGTCCCATTTTCGGTCCCTATCGGTGCAGAAAGTGACCAACACGTAAATATTTGTAGTTTTGCCGTACATTGTGATCGGAGGTGGCCTAGCACTCAATGACACAGGGTTTATACTGGTTCAGACAACATGCCCTACGTCCAGTTTGAGTCGGTCGGTGACTTTATTCCTGAGCCTAGGTGCTTGAAGTTTGCAGTGGGGTTACAAACGAGAAGGAGAAAGATGGGGGTACAAGAGGTCCGGTCGGCTCCAATCGGAAGGGCCGAGAGCGACAGGAGCTCGACTATGACCTAAGTGCTCAAGCGTGTGCTTGAGGTCCAAACCTAGCGGTCCTGTGGTTGTGAACTAATGAATTTGATCGATCTAGTGAAAATGGAATGACTTGTCTGAGCTTGAATCAACTGGGGTTCACTATCCCTATTGAAAGAGAGTGCATCCCCTTTTATAGATAAAGGAGATGGCCTTACAAGTGAGTGGGAGAGAGTTCGTGTGTTTCTAAGTCTTGTTGCCTACGATGGCGGGTATAGGACGACTGTAGACGCCCACAACACTGTTGACATTACTGTTGAATGTTAGATGCATGTGGGAGGTTTATGTCATCTTCTTTGGGCATGGCAGACGTCGGCGCCCGCCATACTATTGATTCTCGGAGGCATGCAAGGGGTTTTACCATGTTCCCGGTACGGTAAAAGCCGGCGCCCACAACACTGTCGATGCCTAGAGACATGTGGAGGGCCTTACCGTATGGGAGTTTTAATGGCGCCCACAATACGTAGGGAAAATGTCGGCGCCTACAATACTATTTGTGTCAGGGCGGTTGCAGAGCACTGTTCTTACAGGTGGATAGGGTATAGTCCCTGGTATTGTGGTTTGACTTGTGTGCTTACCTCGCTTTCTCCATTTGTTTCCTGGTCCCTTCTGAGCGGGCGTCCCCGGTCGGTTGGTCCCAGTCGGCTTCGGCTGCGCTAGTCATAGAAGAGCAGTGGTAGGGTTTTGGTGTACCTCGATCAGAGTCGGAGGTAGTGTTTTGCCAGGCCTTTCGATCGGAGAGGTGGGCCAGAGTCAAAAAGCGAGCACCGTTCCTCCTTGGCCAAGCCTTCCGGTCGGTGATTAGATCACCCTTCTAGCCCATCGTTCTGATACTTGGGCCGGCCCATGAGTTGTGCATTGTTAGCTTGGGCCGAGCCTTTGATTGGGAAGCCGATATGTGAGGGACCCTGGGTTTATGAACACAACAGGAGCCCCTGAGCCCTCGGGCGATTCGGGCAGAATCGTTTGGGGGATTTTTGCTTTGACGGCGGGTGCGCGCGAGCGCACCCACGGGAGTAGCCCCTAAGCCCCCGAGTGGTTCAGGCATAACTGTTTGGGGGGTTTTTGTGTCGCCAGCGGGGGAGGTTTTTGTTTCGTTGGTGGGTGCGCGCGAGCGCTCCTGCAGGTGTAGTCCTCGAGCCCCTGGGTGGTTCAGGCGGAACCATCTGGGGGTGTCTGTTTTTAGCGGGCGTGTGTGCGTGTTTTTTCAGTTTGAGACGGATTTGTCAACCAAGACGTCGTTGTGCAGCCGAGGTGGTTAGTTTTGTTAGTTTAGGGATCAATTTTGAGATGGAGCTCACTTATCCTAGTGTCAATGCGCGTCGTGAGATCGAGCGAGGCAGTTAGTCAAGGGATTTGACGAAATGGAGCTCACTGATCCTGACGTCGGTGCGCGCCGTGGGATCAGACGAGGCAGTTAGTCAAGGGACTGGATGAGATGGAGCTCGTTGATCCTAGCATCGATGCGCGCCATGGGATCAGACGAGGCAGTTAGTCAAGGGATCGGACGAGACAGAGCTCGCTGATCCTGGCGTCAGTGCGTGCCATGGGATCGGGTGAGTCAGATTCGTGGATCCTAGTGGAGCGAGTTCAGGGTCGCAGACCCAGGCATTTTGGTGTGTAGTTAAAGCGTAGCCAGATGGGGCGAGATCGGGGTCATAGACCCAGGTACTTTTGGAGCACAGTCGAAGCGTAGCCAGATGGGGCGAGATCAGAGTCATAGACCCAGGTGTTTGGAGCACATTCAAAAGGGGCGAGTTCAGGGTCGTAGACCTAGGAATTTTGTGTCTTGAGCCCCCGAGCCCCATTGGGCCTTAGTAGGGGTCGGTATGAGTTGTGTGCGTTACCCTGTCCTCGGTTCCTCATAACCAGAGGGACTAAGTTTTGTCGCTTGTCCCGATCGCTCAGGCTCGAGTGATGCGCTCGGTGAGTTCGCTAATGGGTATGATCGAGTGGAATCCAGGTCCGTCGTTTGTGATGGGGTCAGCATAGCCCTCTTGTGACATTCTGCTGCTCCTTTACCTGCAACCCGGTAGATGTCTAGGTTGTTCTGGAGACTGACCCGGATGGCCTAACGACCTCCCCTCGATGAAGATTCTGTGGGCTTGGCAAGAGGTTTAGGATCAAACAAGAAGGTTGAGATGACCCTATCTGTCAGACTTGGCGAGGGCCACACGGGGCTCATCTGTGTTTTTCTCCCCTGGCTCTGTTGTTGCTCATGTCGAATGAGGCAACTGTCGCTTTGTGACGCAACACGGAGCATTGTGATGCATTTCGCTGCATGTGCGATGCTTAGTTCTTGAGCCCCTAGGTGGTTTAGGGCCCGAATCATCTAGGAGGCATGGGCATATGGAATGAATGCGCGTATGGATGTATGAAATGATTATAAAGAAATAGAGGGGGTTGGTAGTGTTTACCTTGATAACTTGAGTGACGGGATTTGGAGAGCTTCAGTCAGAAATGTCCGACTGGGACCCATGCTCGTCGTTCATGATAGAGTCGGCATGGCCTACATGGGGCATCCCTTCGCTTCCTACCTATCTCTTGGTGTGTTTTTCTGAGCCATTCGATCGACTTAGGAAGACCAATGGTCTCTCCGAGCGGAGATCTCGTTTTGGGTTTTTCCATGTCCTGCCTAGGGATGCGGAGAGCTGCTTGGTCGTGCCCGATCGTGCGATAGTGGTGGGCCATACCCAAGCCATATTTTGTCTCACCAGGCGGCGTTCCGTCTGACCCGGCGTTGTTTCATCGGCCAGCGTGCGTCCCATCGGTTAGGGTGTGTCCCATCATTTCCCATCCACATTGAATGGGATAAGGGGGAGAGTTTTTTGCTCTAATTTTTTGCCCCTCTTCAGCCATTGTGTCCCTTCCTTAAATAGGGGGAGGGAGAGGGCTTTCCATCGTAGTCCTTTGCCTGTTCTCCAACTATTGTCTGTCCTCCTCCTTACTCACTGAGAGTGCATGTATGTCGTGGCGGTTCCTAAGTGAGATAGGGGGTGAGCGAGGGGGAGGACTTAGAGATTCTTTTGTGAATCCAAAGCGTTATGTCGAGCTGGAGGCTGCCTAGGGTGGTGCTGGCCGTTTTTGCCTAAGAAGGGGCAGGTTCCACCGAAGAGGGAGGTGTGCTGGATTCATCTGTGAGGCCTTCTTTGGGATGGAGCCATGCGTGGACCTTCTTCGGTGGATCTTCGCCGGGTGAGCCTTATCGGAGGGGTAGTCGCTTAGGATCGTGCCGGTGGAGGGTTTTGCACCTACAGCTGCTCGGGTTAGCCAGTTAATAAAGTTTGATGAGATCTATTCCAGCCATGGTGGCCATACCCCGATGGCCGCATCCCTGCCCAGGAGCTCTCTCGACTGCATGAGAAGGTCAGGAGCCCCTTGCTCTTCTACTGAGCATCTATGGGTGTGATGCCCTTGAGGTAAGTGTTTTGCTCGTCGAAGTGGATGGAGCGAAACAGGGCAGGCCACTTGAGGTACCCGTTGCACTCACCAAAGTCAAGGAAGTGGAACCAGGTAAGTCCATTGAGGTACCCGTTGCGCTCACCGAAGTCAGGGGAGCGGAACCGGGCAGGCCCCCAGCGGTGGTGGTTACGTCCGATGGCGTTCAGGCGATGTTGTCAAGCGGCCACAGTAGTAGAAAATGTAATAGTGGGTGAGTCCCCGTGTGAATAGTTTTTTATATTAATGAATACATCAGTATCGTTTTTTGATAGGATCACTATTTGTTCCTTGTTTTTATCCGAGCATATCTTTTGTTTTTTGTCCTTCCTTTTTCATACCTGGCCATTAGTTCCATAGGCTGTAGCTTTTTTAAGAGCCTAGGCATGGCCCACGGGGCTCGGCTGCTCATAACCGTAGGTCATGGCGGGGTGCGTTCAGTTAGGAGTAAGAACAAAAGTTACTTAGGGCAATCAAAGGAAAAGGAATGCACTCCCGTTCGAGGACGAAGTTGTTTACCATGTGATAGTAAGAAGGAGAGTACAAATGAGAGGTAGTATTCAATATTGTACCCTTATGGAGCCCCTGAGCGACCCAGGCTAAAAGTGTTCGGGCTGGGGTGCTTTATAGGGGCAAGTGTTGACTAAAAATCAGTTAGACCAAATTTAGGGGGAAAATGACGTAGTTGTTCAATGTTCCAAGTGTTGGTGAGAACGTTGCTGTTGCTGTCCTCCAGTCAATAGGTGCTCGGTCGGATTACTTTGGTCACCGTATAGGGCCCTTCCCATGGTGGAGAGAGCTTGTGTTTTTCCTTCATTGATTGGGTCCGCTGGAGTTCAAGATTGCCGACTTCGAGTATCTTCCCTCTGATCTTCCTTTTGTGGTACCTACGGAGGGTTTGTTGGTAGCGAGCAGAGTGGATGACGGTCGCCTCACGGGCCTCTTCGAGTAGGTTGACTGCGTCTTGTTGAGCCTCCATGGCTCAGTCGTGGTCGAAAGCCTTTACTCTTGGGGCGCCGTGGTTGAGGTCAGAGGGCAGCACTGCCTTAGCTCCATAGGCCAAGAAGAAGGGTGTGAACCCTATGGATCGGTTTGGGGTCATTCTTAGGCTCTAGAGGATCGCTAGGACCTCTACAACCCATCGCCCAGCGTATTTGTTGAGTCAGTCAAAGATGCATGACTTAAGTCCTTGAAGGACCATGCCATTGGCATGTTTGACCTGACCGTTAGTTCATGGATGTCTGATCGAGGCCCATTCAATCCTGATGCTATATCCATCACTAAAGTCTAGGAACTTCTTTCTGGTAAAGTTAGACCCATGGTTAGTGATGATACAGTTAGGAATGTTGAACCGGTAGATGATGTTGAGGAAGAATTTGACTACATCCTCCGAGCAGATGTTGGTAATGGGCTTGGCCTCTATCTACTTGGTGAACTTGTTGACTGCTATGAGTAGGTGAGTGAAGCCGCCTGGGCCCTTTTTGAGGGCCCCACCATGTTGAGGTCCTAGACCATGAATGGCTAGGTGATGAGGATGGTTCGGAGCTCCTATGCCGGCAAATGGGTTTATTAAGCGTAGAACTGGCATCCTTCACACCTATGGACGACATCCTCTGCATCTTGTAGTGTGGTGGGCTAGTAAAAACCTTAGCAAAAAGCTTTTTTAACCAATGACCTTGGGGTCACATGATGTCCACAAATCCCGGCATGGACCTCGAGGAGGAGTTGCTTCCCCTAGTTGGTAGGGATGCACTTCATGAGTACTCCTGATGGACTCTATTTGTAGAGCTCATCACCGAGCGTGACGAAGGTCTTGGCGCGTCGAGCGATCCATTAGGCTTCAGTCCTTTCAGGTGAGAGAACCTCCTCGAGGAGGTAGGTGAGTAGCGGTGCTCACTAGTCGATTTGATCAAGTGCCAATATGGCGACGTTTGTGGGTGACGTCGTCATGAAGGTACTGGGATCGAAGCCCTCGAGCGCCGGCTTGTCGTTGGGGTTGAAGCCCCTGGGTGCTGGCTAGGCATCGGGGTGTGTCTAGATTGGACCTTCTTGGATGTGGGCAGATGACTTGTGGACATCGTTGATGAAGACCCCGCTTGGGGATGGATCCCTCCTAGCAGCTAATTTTGTAAGAAAATCGGCGGCATCGTTGTCCCTTTGAGGGACGTGATGTAGCTTGATCCCCTAGAATTTGTCCTTGAGCTTGTGCACCTCTTGGCAGTATGCTACCATGAGGGGGCTTTTGTAGGAGGACTCCTTCATGACCTGATCAATGACTAGCTTCAAGTCACCATGAACATAGAGTCACGTAGCACCGAGCTCGATGGCGATGCATAGTCCGTTGATGAGGGCCTTGTACTCCGTGATGTTGTTTGAGGCTGAAAAGTGGAGGTGAATGGCGTAGCAGAGCCTACTCCTGTCCAAGGAGATCAGAACCACTCTAGCCCTCGAACCAGGTGCCATTACGGACCTGTCGAAGTACATTGTCCAGTACTCGTGGGTGACATCTGGGGTCGGTAGCTGTACCTCTGTCCATTCAATGACAAAATCCATGAGCGCCTGAGATTTAATGGTGGTATAGGGGATGTACCTCATGTCGTGGCCCATCAGTTCGAGTGCCCACTTAGAGATCCATCCCACGGTGTCATGGTTGCAGATGATGTCCCCGAGTGGGTATGAAGTGATGACCGTGACTTCGTGGTCGGTGAAGTAGTGCAGAAGCTTCCGAGTCGCCATCAGCATGGCGTATAAGAGTTTCTGCACCTAGGGGTACCAGACCTTGGGGTCGGTGAGTACTTCGCCGATAAAGTATACAGGCCACTAGACCTTAAGTTGGTGTCCTAGCTCCTCCCTTTCAATGATCAACATGGTGCTTACAACATGGTTGCTGGCCGCGATGTAGAGGAGAAGGGGTTCTCCTCATTCGGGAGCGATGAGGATTAGGGCTGATGTCAGGGATGCTTTGAGGCTCTTTAGGGCCTGCTAGGCTTCCTCAGTCCAGACAAAAGTGTCCATCTTTTTGAGGAGCTTGTAGAGTGGCATCCCCCATTCGCCGAGCTGGGAGATGAATCGACTCAGGGCAGCCAGATAGCCGGTGAGCCTTTGCACGCCCTTGACGTTGCGTATGGGACCCATGTTGGAGATGGCCATGATTTTTTTGGGGTTGGCATCGATGTCGTGCTCAGACACAATGTATCCTAGCAGCATTCCCTTTGGAACCCTGAAAACACATTTTTCGGGATTCAGCCTAATGTTGAACCTTCGGAGGTTCATGAGCGTTGCGGCCAAGTTTGCGATCAGGTCATAGGCTTGAGCTATTTTGACCACTATGTCATCAACATAGACAACGATCATTGGTCTTGGCCGCATGGTTTGGTCAGGCTGATCGAGTGGGTCAATTTGGTCAGTGAAGCATTGCTGCATGCACCTTTGGTAGGTGGCGCCAACGTTCTTCAAGCCGAATGGCATGGTTACATAGCAATATGAACCATACGGGGTGATGAATGAGGTTGTGAGCTAACCAGACTCTTTCATCATGATCTGGTGTTAGCCTAAGTAGGCATTTAGAAAAGAGAGGATCTCGCAACCCGAGGTGGAGTCGACTATCTGGTCTATGCGCGACGGAGGAAAGTGATCCTTCGGACACGCTTTGTTGATGCCAGTATAGTCAACGCACATTTTCCACTTCCTAGTCTTCTTTTTAACAAGAATGGGATTGGTAAGCCAGTCAGAGTGGAATACCTCTCGGATGAATCTGACTGCTAGGAGTTTGGTAATCTCTTCGCTTATGGCCATGCACCTCTCATCGTCGAAGCGACATAGGCACTGCTTGGCAGGCTTCGAGCCTAGGATGAGGTGCAGTGCATGCTCGGTGACCCCCTATGGTATGCCCAGCATGTTAGAAGGCTACCATGCGAAGATATCATGGTTGTCGTGCAGGAAGTCGACAAGCTCGCATTCCTATTTGGTCGGGAGCTGGGTCCTGATCCAAATTGTCTTGGTTGGGTCGGTGGGGTCGATTCCCACCGCCTTGGTTTCCTCGTGTGGTCGGAAGGCCATCAAGAAGGTTGGTTTGTTGGAGTCTAGGACTACCGGGATCAATGATTCCCCTAGCCATGGGATCTTGGATGAGTTGATGATCACAGTGGCGAGCTCATAGTGCTTGCGGTCGCACATGAAGGCCTACAAGAAGGCACTGCTCACGGTGATGATGTTGTTTGGTCCTAGCATCTTCAGCTTGAGGTAGGTGTAGTTGAGGATTGCCATGAATTTGGTGTAGCATGGCTACCCTAAGATGGCATGGTAGGATCCTAGAAAGTCCACCACTTCAAAGGTGAGAAGCTTTGAGCGAAAGTTGGCTCGGTTATCGAACATGACGGGCAGGTCAATCTTCCTAAGCGGGTATGCCCGCTCTCCCAGGATCACTCCGTGGAAGGGAGAGCTCGCTAGGCAGAGCTTAGATTGGGGGATGCGCATTGCGTCGAGGGTGTTGATGTAGAGGATGTTGAGACCGATGCCTCTATCCATTAGCACCTTGGTGAGGCGCTTCTTGCCTCACGACATGGAGGGATGGTCTCTCTGATCGAAGGTGATCGGAGATTCTGACCAGTTGAGGTAGGAGGGGACAGCTGTCTTGGTGGCGCATGCCTCTCTATAGCGTACCTTGTGCTGGCGCTTGGACCAAATGACGTTGGATCCACCAAAGATCATGATGCATTCATCGGCGTCGAGGAAACCATCTTCGTCCTTACCCGTCGTGCCTCCTTTCTTAGCTGCCGCCTCTTCGCCACCCCCTTCTTTTGGCCCGCTGGTCTATCATAGGAAACATTTGAGGAGCTCGTAGTCCTTTGTAGAGGTGTTTGATGGGGTAGGTGTGGTTGGTGCATGGGCTATCCATGAGTTTGTTGAAGTGGTCAGGCAGGCCCTGTTGGGGCTGCTTGCCCATGCGGTCAGTTGCGGCAACCAACATGGTGTTGTCCGGTCGGCACCGATCCTTTTTATTCTTCTTGCCCCTCTGTGTGGAGGGGCCCTTGTCTTAGTCCATGTGCTTGGCCTTGCCGTTGTCTCGGTCTTCGTTGAAGACCGCTCCGACCGCTTCCTCATCGAAGGCGTGGTTAGTGGTGACGTCATGCAGGTCGCGGGTGGTACAGGGCTTTAGGCATCCAAGCTTGTGGATTAGGGACTCGTGGGTCATCTAGGAGAGGAACGTGCTGATGACATCCACGTTGACGACATCAAGGAGGGAGTTGCATCGTTGGGAGAACCTACAGATGTAGTCCCATAGGGACTCGCTGGGCTCCTGCCAGCAGCTCTTGAGGTCCTAGGAGTTCCTAGGGTGGACATATGTCCCCTGGAAATTCCCGATGAAGACCCACTTGAGGTTCGCCCTGTCGTAGATGCTATCATGTGGGAGGAATTCAAGCCATGCCCGAACATGTTCCCCCACACAGATGGGGAGGTACTGAATGATGAAATAGTCATCATCCACCCTTCCTGCTCGGTAGACAAGCCAAAAATCTTTGAGCCAAATACTGGGGTTTGTCTCCCTGGTGTACTTGGTGATGTTGGTGGGTGGTCGGAAGCGCTGTGGGAACGGCACTCTTCGGATACGCCGGTCAAAGGCCCATGGCCTTGGACCCTCAGGGCTAGGACTTTGGTCGTTCGGTCGGCGACCGTACCTAGGGCCTGTTTCACCACTCTCCTTGATGGTTGGGCCAGGATCCGTGTCGCCTACTCTTGCCACCACCCGGTGCACATCATCATTGTGCTGGGCCTGATGCTGGTTGCTTATGATGCTACAAGCATCCAGGTGCAGACTGGACCGCTCGTGTACCAGTGGTCGGTGTGGGGCAGGCGCCAGGTCAGACCATGGTGCAGCTGCTGCCCCCAAGCCACACCTCGCAGCTGTAGTGGCGAGTGGATGGAGCGATCCATCTGGTGCGTCCCCGTTCCCCTAGTAGGGAGAGAGGACGTGTGTTGGAGTCATGATGCGGAGCTTTCTACCTATTGAACAGCGGCGGCTTCTACTAGAACCTAGAGGTTCCAGTGGACTGCCTGCTCCTAGGGGTCGACAGGCTCGAGAATGCCATGCTGAAGCATTGCCGCATCAACGATGTTCTTGCCAGCCCGAGCAAACTATAGGAGATCGTTTCCCTCATTCATGATGTCGTGTCAGACCTGGTGAGCGTGACCCCGGGTGCCACCCGCCGGGCCACACGCATGGGGCATAACGTGCTGTACTGAGCGCGTCGGTGTAGGTGGCTGCTGGTTCTACCACCATTGTCATAATTTATCAGCGTGCGCTTGCGCAGATGTGAGGGCCCCCGTGCGTGGGTCTGGAGGGGTGTGAGTCTGCATGGATTCCACAACCACCAGCAGCTGTCCTAGAGCGTCTACCATAGCGCACTCTCGGGATAGACGGTGGCAAGGTGCCACATCACTGATGCTAGAGCCATCGCTCACAGCCTCGTCATCTAGGAGTTCATGGAAGGTGGCAGAGGCATAGCTCGCCATTCCCTCAAATTTAGATGTGAGGGGGGATGGCGCCGGCATCCTTTGGAGCCCCCGAGCGTACGCATCCATGGGGGACATGAGGCCATAGGGGAACCGATAGTACGGTGTTCGTGGCATGGGCAATACGGTCCCTCCAGATGATCGGTGGGAGATAGTAAGAGTAAATAACAGTATGCATATTACTTACAGTATGGGAGTTTTAATGGCGCCCACAATACTATAGGGAAAATGTCGACGCCTACAACACAATTTGTGTCAGGGCGGTTGTGGAGCACTGTTCCTATAGGTGGTCAGGGTACAGTCCCTGGTATCGTGGTTTGACTTGTGCGCCTTACCTTGCTTTCTCAG
This sequence comes from Miscanthus floridulus, assembly GCF_019320115.1. Lineage (NCBI taxonomy): Eukaryota > Viridiplantae > Streptophyta > Magnoliopsida > Poales > Poaceae > Miscanthus > Miscanthus floridulus. Next base: position 113,101,618 of record NC_089586.1, on the reverse strand, counting down.
TTTGTTTCCTGGTCCCTTTTGAGTGGGCGTCCCCGGTCGGTTGGTCCCAGTCGACTTCGGCTGCGCTAGTCATAGAAGAGCAGCAGGTAGGGTTTCAACATACCCCCAGTCGAAGATGTGGGGTTAGAGTTAGAGGTAGTGTTTTGCCAGGCCTTCCAGTTGGAGAGGTGAGCTGGAGTCGGAAAGCGGACGTCATTCCTCCTCGGCCAGGCCTTCCGATCGATGATTGGATCACCCTTCTGGCCTGTCGTTCTGATACTTGGGCTGGCCCATGAGTTGTGCGTTGTCAGCTTGGGCTGAGACTTTGTTTGGGAAGCCGGTCTACGAGGGACCCCAAGTTTATGAACCCGACAGTCACATTTCCGTTTATCCCAAAAAAATAAAAATGGACGGGAAAATATTGTATACGGTTGCGGACAAAACGGGATTTATCCCATCCGTTTTCAACATTGCATAGGAGGATTTTGGGAAAGTCAAAAGAGCGATTGGCCTGCAAAAATAAAAGATTTGTTCTTGTTTGTTTTGTAATTAGAACAAACATAAACTAATTAGATAGAAAAGGAGCGGAAAAAGTTCTATGGATTAGACTCCCTTTCTTTCCTGGGTTTGTATTATGCAACACCTTGTTCTGACCATATTGCACTATGTATCATCATTTGATAAACCGAGAAATGCTTTTTTCTCTGATTCAAGTAGAAATACAAATGGAAAAATTCGAAGGGTATTCAGAAAAACAGAAATCTCGTCAACACTACTTCGTCTACCCACTTCTCTTTCAGGAATATATTTATGCATTTGGTCATGATTATGGATTAAATGGTTCCGAACCTGTGGAAATTTTTGGTTGTAATAACAAGAAATTTAGTTCAATACTTGTGAAACGTTTAATTATTCGAATGTATCAGCAGAATTTTTTGATTAATTCGGTTAATTATCCTAACCAAGATCGATTGTTTGATCACCGCAATTATTTTTATTCTGAGTTTTATTCTCAGATTCTATCTGAGGGGTTTGGGATTGTTGTAGAAATCCCACTCTCGCTAGGGCAACTACCTTGTCCAGAAGAAAAAGAAATACCAAAGTTTCAAAATTTACAATCTATTCATTCAATATTTCCCTTTTTAGAAGACAAATTTTTGCATTTACATTATCTATCACATATAGAAATACCCTATCCTATCCATTTAGAAATCCTGGTTCAACTCCTTGAATACCGGATTCAAGATGTTCCCTCTTTGCATTTATTGCGATTCTTTCTCCACTATTATTCGAATTGGAATAGTCTTATTACTTCAATGAAATCCATTTTTATTTTGAAAAAAGAAAATAAAAGACTATTTCGATTCCTATATAACTCTTATGTATCAGAATATGAATTTTTCTTGTTGTTTCTTCGTAAACAATCTTCTTGCTTACGATTAACATCTTCTGGAACCTTTCTGGAACGAATCATCTTTTCTGGGAAGATGGAACATTTTGGTGTAATGTACCCGGGGTTTTTTCGGAAAACCGTATGGTTCTTTATGGATCCTCTTATGCATTATGTTCGATATCAAGGAAAGGCAATTCTTGCATCAAAAGGCACTCTTCTTTTGAAGAAGAAATGGAAATCTTACCTTGTAAATTTCTCGCAATATTTTTTCTATTTTTGGACTCAACCACAAAGGATTCGTCTAAACCAATTAACAAACTCTTGCTTCGATTTTCTGGGGTACCTTTCAAGTGTACCAATAAATACTTTGTTAGTAAGGAATCAAATGCTGGAGAATTCTTTTCTAATAGATACTCGAATGAAAAAATTCGATACCACAGTCCCTGCAACTCCCCTCGTTGGATCCTTATCAAAAGCTCAATTTTGTACTGGATCGGGGCATCCTATTAGTAAACCCGTTTGGACTGATTTATCAGATTGGGATATTCTTGATCGTTTTGGTCGGATATGTAGAAATCTTTTTCATTATCATAGTGGATCTTCGAAAAAACAGACTTTGTATCGACTAAAATATATACTTCGACTTTCATGTGCTAGAACTTTAGCTCGTAAACATAAAAGTACGGTACGAACTTTTATGCAACGATTGGGTTCGGTATTTTTAGAAGAATTTTTTACGGAAGAAGAGCAAGTTTTTTCTTTGATGTTCACCAAAACCAAAACAATTCACTTTTCTTTCCATGGATCACAAAGTGAGTGAAAGGATCAAGATGCCCAACAGGGGGGGTGAATTGGGCTAATTCTAAATTTCTTTACAATAATTAAACCCTACAGTTAGCCCAACTTCACCCCTTGTGCCTAGAAAGTGTTTCTAATGTTCTGCCGCACAAAAAGTCTTGCAACCTAAGTTTCAATCCTACTCTAGCATGGCAATTCTATGAATATAAAGACAAGAATTAAATTGCTCAAAGTAAAAAGAGAAGAAGGAACACGGTGACGTTTTATCGAGGTATCGGAGAGTCACCATTCCCCACTAGTCCTCGTTGGAGCACCCGCGCAAGGGTGTAGCTCCACCTTGATCCGTGCAAGGATCAAGTGCTCTCTACGGGTTGATTCTTTGATACTCCGTCGTGGTGAATCACCCACAACCGCTCACAACTTGAGTTGGGTCATCCACAAACTTCGTCGGATGATCACCAAGCTCCCAATCACCACCAAGCCATCTAGGTGATGGTGATCACCAAAAGTAACAAGCACGAACTCTCACTTGACCACGACAAGCCTAATGAGAAGGGTGGATGCACACTTTGCTACTCTTGCTTTCACTAATGAGGTCTCACTCTTGGATTCTCGAATCTCAATCACCTCACTAGGACCTTGCTCTTTTTGGCACTCTCAAGGGTGTTTCTCAGCTGTTGGAATGAGCAAAAGTACCCCCTCATATAAATGGAGGAAGTATTTATACACCCATGTTCAAAACAAACCGTTACGTGTCTCTACGGGGTGACCGGACGCTCTGGTCAAGTTGATCGGATGCTCCAGTCAGTTCTCCCTGACTTCTAGTGTTTAAGTTGTGACCGGATGCTAGACAGCGTCCGGTTAGCACTGATCGGACACGTCCGGTCATGATTTTCCCTCTCTGGAACCTTACTGGAGTCGACTGGACGTTGGCACCCAGCGTCTGGTCACTCACCTCTCAGTGTCTGGTCGTGCCAGATGATTTCACCTTGATCAAATGAACTGACCGGACTCTACGCCAGTGTCCGATCACACTGGAACCAGCGTTCGGTCAACATTTGACCCTCCATTCACTTCCAACTCTCAATCATATATGAATGAAGTTCGCTCCAATTGATCTAAGGGCTTTCTAGGAGCTACCTAGTGCTAGATTTAACAAGTGTGCACCATACCTAACTCACTAGACTCACCTAGGTCAAGCTACCCGTCCATACCTCCTTTAATAGTACGGCCAAAGGAAAAACAAAGTCCTAAACTACTCTAAATATCTCTTCAACTCCAAACAACACTTAAAACTAGTCCATCCTTAATCTTGTCGTCCATTCTTTGAAAACCGAAATGATTTCTATCGTAGGGGCATGAAAACCATGATTGCCCAATCAATCTCCATTACCATGACCTAACTTAATTGCCTCTGCAAAACACATGTTAGTCATAGTAATTACGTATTGTCATTAATCATCAAAACACAACTAGGGACCTAAATGCTTTCAGTGAGCGCATTTGGTATTTGGATATTATCCGTATCAATGACCTGGTGAATCCTCTTACTCTTAATTAATCATTAGACAAAATTAATAAACTAGAAAAGATCGATATCAAGATAAAACTTGCACATTTTCCATTCTGAAATGTTCCATAGTAGGTGAATCACTTTAACTAATTAAAAATTCTAAAAATTAGTGGACTTCCTCTTCGGAATAGAAATTGGCTATTTCTACATAGGGAAAGTCGTGTGCAATGAAAAATGCAAGCACGATTTGGGGAGGGGTTTTTTTCTATTGTAACAAGGAAGAATTATCTACTCCATCCGACTAGTTCCGGGTTCGAGTCCCGGGCAACCCATATGGAAAATAGAAAAGAGCAATCTGAGTTTTGAATTTTGACTAACTTCATTTCCAAAATTTTTGGATTTGGTAAATGAAGTTATACGAAAATACAATCGTTGGGGCTAGCTTGGTTGACATTGGTATATGGACTATGTTATACTGTTAAATAACAAGCCTTCTATTATCTATTTTCTTTCTAGTTAATACGTGTGCTTGGGAGTCCTTGCAATTTGAATAAACCAAGATCTTACCATGACTGCAATTTTAGAGAGACGCGAAAGTACAAGCCTGTGGGGTCGCTTCTGCAACTGGATAACTAGCACCGAAAACCGTCTTTACATTGGATGGTTCGGTGTTTTGATGATCCCTACCTTATTGACCGCAACTTCCGTATTTATTATCGCCTTCATCGCTGCTCCTCCAGTAGATATTGATGGTATTCGTGAGCCTGTTTCTGGTTCTTTACTTTATGGAAACAATATTATCTCTGGTGCTATTATTCCTACTTCTGCGGCGATCGGATTGCATTTTTACCCAATTTGGGAAGCTGCATCTGTTGATGAATGGTTATACAATGGCGGTCCTTATGAGCTAATTGTTCTACACTTCTTACTTGGTGTAGCTTGTTATATGGGTCGTGAGTGGGAACTTAGTTTCCGTCTGGGTATGCGCCCTTGGATTGCTGTTGCATATTCAGCTCCTGTTGCAGCTGCTACTGCTGTTTTCTTGATTTACCCTATTGGTCAAGGAAGTTTCTCTGATGGTATGCCTTTAGGAATATCTGGTACTTTCAACTTTATGATTGTATTCCAGGCAGAGCACAACATCCTTATGCATCCATTTCACATGTTAGGTGTAGCTGGTGTATTCGGCGGTTCCCTATTCAGTGCTATGCATGGTTCCTTGGTAACCTCTAGTTTGATCAGGGAAACCACTGAAAATGAGTCTGCTAATGAGGGTTACAAATTTGGTCAGGAAGAAGAGACTTATAATATTGTGGCTGCTCACGGTTATTTTGGTCGATTAATCTTCCAATATGCTAGTTTCAACAACTCTCGTTCTTTACACTTCTTCTTGGCTGCTTGGCCTGTAGTAGGGATCTGGTTCACTGCTTTAGGTATTAGTACTATGGCATTCAACCTAAATGGTTTCAATTTCAACCAATCTGTAGTTGATAGCCAAGGTCGCGTTATTAATACTTGGGCTGATATCATCAACCGTGCTAATCTTGGTATGGAGGTAATGCACGAACGTAATGCTCACAACTTCCCTCTAGACCTAGCTGCTCTTGAAGTTCCATCTCTTAATGGATAAGGTTTTTCTCTCCTAAACATATAGGAATTTTTGAAGGAAGGAAAGCCGGAAATACCCAATATCTTGTTCCAACAGGATATTGGGTATTTCTTTGTTTATTCTGAATCTTTCTATTCTGAATTCAATTAACGACGAGATTTAGTATCCTTTCTTGTACTTTCATAACTCGTGAAATGCCGAGTAGGCACGAATTCCCCCAATTTGCGACCTACCATAGGATTTGTTATGTAAATAGGTATATGTTCTTTTCCATTATGAATCGCGATTGTATGGCCAACCATTGCGGGTAGAATGCTAGATGCCCGGGACCACGTTACTATTATTTCTTTCTCCTCCTTCATATTGACCTTTTCGATTTTTGCCAATAAATGACGAGCTACAAAAGGATTCGTTTTTTTTCGTGTCACAGCTGATTACTCCTTTTTTTCATTTTAAAGAGTGGCATCCTATGTCCACTATCTCGATCGAGGTATGGAGGTCAGAATAAATAGAATAATAATGAATGGAAAAAAGAGAAAATCCTTTAGCTGGATAAGGGGCGGATGTAGCCAAGTGGATCAAGGCAGTGGATTGTGAATCCACCATGCGCGGGTTCAATTCCCGTCGTTCGCCCATCGCATTATTGCAATTTCCAAAAATGCAATTTTCCATATTCCTAGTTACGTATTTACTTACGGCGACGAAGAATAAAACTATCACTATATTTTTTCCTTTTCCTAGTTCTTCTTCCAAGCGCAGGATAACCCCAAGGGGTTGTGGGTTTTTTTCTACCAATGGGGGCTTTCCCTTCACCACCCCCATGGGGGTGGTCCACAGGGTTCATAACTACCCCTCTTACTACGGGGCGTTTACCTAGCCAACACTTAGATCCGGCTCTACCCAAACTTTTTTGGTTCACCCCAACATTACCCACTTGTCCGACTGTTGCTAAGCAGTTTTGGGATACCAAACGGACCTCCCCAGATGGTAATCTTAAAGTGGCCAATTTACCCTCTTTTGCAATCAGTTTCGCTACAGCACCTGCTGCTCTAGCTAATTGCCCACCCCTTCCACGTGTGATTTCTATGTTATGTATGGCCGTGCCTAAGGGCATATCGGTTGAAGTAGATTCTTCTTTTTTATCAAAAAACCCCTTCCCAAACTGTACAAGCTTCTTCCAAAGCATACGGCTTTCTAGATGTATATGACGATCTCTAGACAGATGGATCTTATATGAATCGTATGATGAAGTACCACATGAGTGGATATATAGAAAAGGAATCCAAATCCGCCGAATCGCTCATGTTATGATCTTCTACATCCTAGGTCTCCGCGTTCCGTCATCTGGCTTATGTTCTTCATGTAGCATTCAGATCGAATGACTCTATGAAATTACGTCGATACTTCCACATATTATGGGTAACGTAGGAGACATCCCTATTTTCACCCGGGGGTCTTAATTACCACTGCTTAGCTTTCAATTCGCCTCTGACCATCAAATTAAATGTGAATAACCCGTCCTCCTCTCTTTGAAACAAGGGGCGCTTCCGGTTCTGTGCGTGCTTCAAACAATTTTGTCTTCTCCATATTACCATATCTCTAGAGTCAATAATTTTCTATGAGGAACTACTGAACTCAATCACTTGCTGCCGTTACTCAACAGTTTTCTGTTGAGGTCTATCCCGTAGAGGTAGTCAAATTGGATCAGTGATCGATTTCTAGGTTTCGTCGTAAACCTAATTGGTTACTTCCAATTACGTAAATCAATAGTTCAAACCGCACTCAAAGGTAGGGCATTTCCCATTGATATAGGAACTTTTGTACCAGAAACAATAGTATCTCCAATTATAGCCCCTCTGGGATGTAAAATATATCTCTTCTCACCATCCCCATAGTGTATGAGACAAATGTATGCATTTCGATTAGGGTCGTATTCTATGGTTACGATTCTACCAGATATGTCTTTTTGATTCCGTCGAAAATCGATTTTACGGTATAGGCGCTTATGACCTCCCCCTCTATGCCTTGCGGTAATGATTCCTCTGGCATTACGACCTTTACCACAACGGTGCCGTCCATGGATCAATTTATTTCGTGGATTGGATTTCACTTGCCTGTCTACGGTTCCCTTGCGTGTGCTCGGGATAGGTGTTTTGTATAAATGTTTCGCCGTATTATTAAGTATTCTCCTTTAGTTCGTTTCTCTATCTAGAAGTGGAATAGAATAACCCGGTTGAAGGGTAATGATCATACGTCTGTAATGCATTGTATGTCCCAGAATAGGTCCCATTCTTCTACCCTTTCCGGGTAGTCGATGGCTATTCACAGCTACTACCTTAACACCAAAGAAGAGTTCGACCCAATGCTTTATTTCTGTCTTAGTGAATCCCGATTCGACATTAAAAGTATATTGATTCTTTCCCAATAAACGAAGACTCTTTTCTGTAAATACTGCGTATTTGATTCCATCCATAAATCGACTTTCCCTCCTATGCTCTGAGTTCCAGTATCGATAAGAATTCGAGTTCTTATTGTTCTTATGTTATGGTATGAATATACCATACCAATTCGTTATGTATGGATGATGGATGAGATTCCATGGATAGAGAGCCAGTTACAATAGACCGTTCCAGTTCGCGTGCATCCAGCAGGAATTGAACCCGCAAATTTACCAATTATGAGTTGGGCGCTTTAACCATTCAGCCATGGATGCTTAACAGGGATCATCGTACATCGTAAATAACCAATTTTCATATAGAAAGACATATCATAGAAAAATGAAATCGAAAATATTCGGAGATGGCAAATATTCGGAGATGACTATGAAAAAACCTCTCCGGAATCCTCGAATTGAAAGAGAGATTGAGAGGGATCAAGAATCCTAATTCTCGCTATTTGGAATGGATCCAATTCTATTGAGTCTGACCCATAGTGATCATTTCTCTTTAGCAAAGAATGACCTTGGTTATCAAAGGATTGAACAACCGAGATCCATTTACTTATGATACCTAGTTGACATTGCTAACAAGGATCTAATGAATTATGAGTTTAATAGATCCTCTTTAGCAGAAAGACGTATATTCCTTGCTCATTATCAGACAATCACTTATTCCCAAACCTCGTGTGGGGCTAATCGTTTTCATTTACCATCTCATGGAAAACCCTTTTCGTTCCGCTTAGCCCTATCGGGTATTTTAGTGATAGGTTCTATAGGAACTGGACGATCCTATTTGGTCAAATACCTAACGAAAAATTCCTATTTTCCTTTCATTAAGGTACGAGGGCTTCTTATTCCACAAGAACGAAAGCACCTTTTCATTCTTTCATATACTAGGGGTTTTTACTTGGAAAAGACAATGTTCCATACTAAAGGATTCGGGTCCATAACCACGAGTTCCAGTGCACTAGATCTTGTAGCACTTAGCAACGAGGCCCTATCCATTAGTATTCCACATAAGAAATCCATTATAGAAACTAATACAATTAGATTAGCTCTTCATAGACAAACTTGGGGTTTGCGAGCCAAGATAAGACCGGCTCGGGATCATGGGACCCTTTTCTATCAGATAGGAGGGGATCTTGTACAAAATAGACTTCTAAGTAATAACCCCATAGATCCTATATCTATCTATATAAAGAGGCAATCGTGTCAGGAAGCGGCTTTTTCTTTGGCCAAACGGTACTTCGAACTTGGAACGAGCATGAAGAGATTAACGAGACTTCTTTCTCTTTTGAGTTTTTCTAGGCGGACCAGGTCGCGCAAGATCTTTGGTCTTCCCCCGGAACCGATGAAAAAGTGGGTCGCTTCTTATGGACTCGCTCAGAATGATTCTTCTCTATCTATAGTTCATGGCCTATTAGAAGTAGAAGGTGCTCTGGTGCAATCCTTACCGACTAGAAAAAGATTGCAGTCGGGATTGATAATAATCGAGTGCCATTACTTAGTCGGTCCGAACCAAGGAATCCGTTAGCAATGTTTTGAAACGGATATTGTTCTCTCTTTGATTAGGGATGCTATATGAAAAGAAGTGGAGTTTGAAAAAGGGAACGGAATGGTCAAACCGGAAATGGCTAGAGGAACTGAATTTTCAATAGCATAACTTGGGCTCCTAGAATATGGGGCCCTTGGGACAATCTATTTGATTGCAGGGACAGGTACGCTGAATATGAACTGGGGATTTTCCTATGGGTATTAGGAGCGGGTCCAAGCAGATTAAAGAGGATGAGTTGTCAGAGACTGCTATTTATTCGAATTATTTCTGGTATATTTATTATAAAAAGGGGAGGTGCAAGAGACTGATTCAGACTTCTTATAGAGTGGAACAATGCAGTACCAAACACGAGATATATCTTTCAAAGAAGAAGGCTTTTTTTTGAATAAGCCAATTGATTTGGGACCTTCGGATCCATTATTTTTCCTATTCAAATATCAGGCCTTTATCTCTGTGTTTTCACGTCGAGAATTCTTTGCAGATGAAGATGAAGAGATGGCAAAGCGGTTTAGTACCAGTACCCGGAGAAAAAAAACCTCATAAACATATGGCTAGCAACTGGTTCACCAGGAGTACGCAAAAAAGGCAAAAGCACTACGATTTAGTGATTTAGGAATTAGAATGGGCTAGAACCCTGGGTTCTTCCTTATATATTTAATGGTCTTTTCGTTCAGAATCCGAGTCAACTTGCTCTCCTGCGGCGTGGTTCGTGCATAGGAGGATTTTGGGCGCGCGCACGAAAAGTTTTTTTGACGAAAGCGATTGGTATTTTTTACGTACTAGTACTAGATAAGTATGCGTGTGTTGCACCAAAAAATAAATAATCCTATAATAATATAAATATGGACGTGTGTTATACTATTACAAAAAATGATGCTTCTACTGTGATGATCGCAACATCACTATTGCATGAGTCTTCACAAAAGTTGAACAATTAGAATAGAATTCAAGTTTTAATGTGGAATTCAAACAATCTAGTTCATACCATAAGTGCATTTATCATGACTGTTTATTCTACCGCTTCCTATTTGTAATAGGTTTGAGATAGTCTTGAAGCCCTTTGTCGACAGAGACATATATTACTTTGGAGGTGGTCGTCCTGACCTCGATGTCCGACAGCCGAGCCACGACCAACTTGTCAATCATGAAGATAGGCTTCCCCCTAGATTTGTCCAAGAGGGGTAGAAATTCAACCTTTTTTTCACCCCTGTGAGGCTTAACGGAAGGCCCAGGTATTTGATGGGAAAAGTTTGTTCTCATGGCCGGCAGGTTTTCGAGGATCACATCAAGGTCCAGCCCCCGGCAATGAATCAGTGTGACTGTTCTTATAAGAGCATATCTAGCGATACTCGTCATGTTCGCTTGCTTATAAGTCATACTTTTTCAGTCAACAAACAGTATTTCTCTCTCACAACAAATCAGCCAACAGTACTTTCAGCCATGGCTTATCAGCCAAGCGAACAGAGCAACTGTCTACAACGGACTACATACTTAGCCACCCATTTCCATACTTCCCATATTTTATTGTTGTCTCCAGCAATACTACCTAAATCAGACCATCCAAATCCATTCTACTACAAATGACACGTGGGACCCAAATGTCATCCACTCATCGTCGTTGATGAACTCAACCATGTCAACACGGAGATGGAGGGTCATGCTCGGGGGTGCCGGTCGAGGCCTCAAGGGTCAAGGAGGATGTGGCGGCACGACCAGTGGGGAGGATGCGACGACGTCGGCCGGTGGGGAGGAGACGACCCCGCCGATCAAGGATCGTCGGGAGAAGGCGGCCTCGCCAGTCAAGGACCGTGGGTGGGGGCAACGATGGGGGGCCGTCGAGTGGCACCAGCGAGGAGGAGGAGGCTTCGCCGGTTGAGAGGCGGCGGCCTCGCCGGTGAAGAACAGATGGGGAGTAGGAGGCGGGCTTCTGTCGAAGAGGACGAGGAGCAGCCGTGAACCGGTGACCGCGGCGAAGAAGAGCAGCATCGGGCTCCCTGCTGGCCGATGGTGGAGAAGATTGAGCGCATGGTGGGAAAAATATTTGGGTAGTGACCTGTTTACCCAATAAGAATGGAAAGTGGAAGGGAGGGTTTGGGTAGCTAATAAATCTGAGGGTGCAGTAGGTACTCTGCTGGAGTGGATTTTTTTGCCCTCCGTTAACTAAATTGGGGATAGGTAGTGAGATAGGTAGTGTTACTGGAGATGCTCGAAGATTATACAATTATAAAATCGCATTGTAAATTGAGATTTTAACAACTTTGTTTTCCAGGCATTGATGGTGAGAGCAGTGGTGCTTTTCATTCGTCTTTCGCATGGAAATTCAACAACAAACGTAGCAACGAGAAGCTTCCATGGTATGGCTCGAGACACTCGGGAGATACTGCTCATTGTTTTTGTGATCCGTCTTGCCCTTTATTATATTTTGGTAATGGTACGCGCATTTGCTTTATTTTTTTTTTCTATCAGGAGTCAGGAGGACCTTCTAATGATGCTCTTTTGGTTACAGATGGGAGAATCACAAACACGCGCATAGGAACACGCAGCCGACTGCGGATTGCCCACCTTTTGTCTCATGGATGATGGAGCAAAGAGACCGCTTCCCTTTCTGTTCGCAGAGATGGTGCGGATGCAGCGTTTTGTTCGAATGGACTGGAATAAACAAGACTATCGCGTGGCCCATTGGTTGATTTCAGTAATCCACTTCCGAGCCATGCTGGGCTTTTCTATTGCCTATGGCCCAACCGATGTCCACAGTCATTTCCATCAGACTAGTTTGCATATATTTATCATGTGTGCACCGGTTACCATAAATAGAGAAACATGGTAATAAAACTTTCATGTACAAAATTTTTTGGAATGATACTGGTGCCGTTCGTCTGGTCACAAAAGCCGACTTGTTCGACTTCTTTTTTCAATCGAAACAGTATTTTTCTCTCACAACAATTCCACCGGAACAATATTTTTCTGCCAAATTCAGCCTAACAACGGGGCGGCAATCACGCCAAATCGCCAACTAGAATCGTGATATATACACCCGAGGCCGAGGGACCAATACTGCAGTAGAGTAGCTAAGACCACTAGTCCAATACAGAGTAGCTAAGACCAATGACAAACCGGCGTTATCCACAAAACTCCAACCAAATCCTTTACTTATTTCAAGAAAACCGATAAGAAAACAGAGTACTGGCAGGCTAGACCTTGTTATTTACTTCTGGAATTGCATTGGTCGGAACTCGGAAACCACCCCGTTTTTAGCTGGACACATAAACGAAAAATTTTAAGAAGCTTCGTCAAAGATCACTCGCGTCGTCATCACTTGCTTATTGTTTAGGAAAAGAATAACGCACACGGGTCATGGGGAAATTAAGAAATGGCTCCAGTCCAGCGTCGATTGTACTACCATCGATCGTACTACCACTCCTCTCTACACGCCGCTGAACGAAACTGAGTTTGAGAATTCATCGATCATTCGAGTCCCGTCCTTTTCTCCCAAATTTAATCACCGAGACCTGAATGCTTGCCCGCCGAAATAACACTGTCATCATCAAGGTTTAAGGTCTACTACTCTCTAATAACAAAATATTAATCAAACGCGGGAGATGGAAAATGTGGTAGCGTGCGCAAATGAACATGTCATCAAGAAAAGTTCAACATTATTTGCAACTCTAAATTTCAAATGCCCTATTACATCCATCCGTGTGGTACGTGTAGGTATCAGATTCACATCTTTAGGCTCCGTTGGGAACACGCATACATGGCACGCCATTCGGGTAGCGTTTCTGCTTCGATCTTGTGTCCCAGCTCCCTCCGGGCGCTGACGCTGCCGTAGTCCTCGACGGGCACGGAGTTCCGCTTGATGAACTCGAGGCAATCGGCGATCGCCTGCGAGTAGAACGAGTTGGACCGCGCGATGAACGGCCCAGGCTTTCTGCTGGCGGCGGCCGCCGGCGCCTTGTCTCTCCCGGTCCCGGTCACGACGAGAACCCTTCTGCTGCCGCTCCGTGCGCAGCCGCCGCTGCCGCCTCTCGTGGTCGACAGCTTCCGCACGAGCAGGCGCACGTAGCGGCCGACGAGGCCCAGGAACGTGAGCAGCTCGGCCCGCAGGCGCCGCACGGAGAACCGGTTCCTCGGGCACAGCCGGAACCCCCTCGCCCCCCGCCGCCACCGCCGGCCCTGCTGCAGCCTCACGTAGCTCTCCGGCGACTGCGAGTGATGCAAAGCACCCATCTTGCTCCTGCTTGCTTGCATTATTGCCACGCTCGCACAGCAGCTGGAACTTGATCTTGTGTATCAGTGTATGACACGCAGAGGGCGGCAAGCCGGCAATGTCTCTCTGTCCGGTTCCTGTGGCTCGTGTGAGCTATGCGTGCGTGGTGCTGTTGGTCAGGTCAAGTGGCCGGCCAGCCAGAGGCCTCTTATATATAGAGCGCGCTCGTGGCCAAGGGAACACGGCAGGAAGGTAGGTTTGAATCGGGCCTTTTCTGAAAGTTACGGGGGATCCCGGGACATGACAGGATTAGCTTATGGGTTTAACGCGATAGGGTGCCGGGGCGAGCGCATTACGGACAAGCAAAAGCCAGGGACAGCGACCTGGCCCTGTAAAATGTGAATCGGGCTCGTGCGCTGCCATGCCACTCTGCCGTCTCCTTCCGCGTAACTGGCTGGGCGATCGTCGACCAACCTTCCCTCCCCATGCACTGGGCAGTAGTCAGTAGACAGGGTGAGTAGCAGACATGTATATGCGTGCGCCCTGCGCCCTGCTGCTTTGTATTTGTATACTCCTTGCTTTTACGTGCCGGCAAGCACGGTACATACGTAACTGCATGTCTGCATTACGTATTGAATAGTGCCGCAGTTTGGCCGGTCGTGTGGTCAATGGACAATGGAGTAGGAGTACACTGCTCTGACAAAAGTATAGTAGGGGGTATATTGAAGCTACCAGCCATCTGGCAGCAGAAAGTTTGTTTGGTGGCTGACCAATTAAGCGCAGTTTAACTAGTACTAACCATTGGGGATTTGTCACGAGATCTCTGGGCATTGGGTACACGAGGACGTGGTTTTGTGCGGAGAAACAGGAGCGTGCTTGTTTGTTTGCACCGCCAGCCCCCTGTTGCAGACAACCTAGATTCCCTTGCCTCACGAACGAACTGGATAAACTAGCACGCTTAGCATCTGATGAAGTGGTGGTGTGTACGGATACGCGATGCGATTTTCCAGCGGGGTCGCCTTTGCCCGGACCTGTGAACAAAATATTTTGGTGCGATCGCTCGCCGCTGCCCCTCACTGTCACGTATATTCCGCTCAACGAACTCGACACCAAAGCACACACAGAGAGGCGTCTGCCGCCCAGCTAGCAGTGCTGCAGTGGTACCTGAAAACTCCCCCCTCGAATTGACATTTGACGCCCATTCTAGAATTTTCAGGCCCATTGGCGGGCGAATCCGACGCTAAATCTGCGTTGTTAGTCTCAACAGAAAATCTGCCCGGAGGTGACGGGCTCGATCGGCAGGACCAGGCCAGGTCACCACGCCACCGCGCCACGGTCGCCGTCGCGCCCGCAACGCCCGCCCCAGCGTGGCCGCTCGCTTGCTCGCGCGACGGGAGCTGTCGCCTGTCACAAGGGTGGGAGGGGGTTAGGTGCGGCGACGCTGGAACACATGGCGCCCGGCGCTCGAGGAGAGGCCGAGGCGACGACGACGCGTCGCGCGCGCGGGATTTCCTCTCTCGCGGTCGCGCGCGCGGCTTCGCGGGCGCTGCGCCGGAATCTCGCGGCCCGGCACGACCGCGCGTGTCCCGGTGGCCGCTCACCTACGACCGCGCGCGTCGTCGCCCATCCCCGTGTGAAGGGGACACGCCTTCTCAGAGCCGGGGACGTAGGAGAAAAAGGGAGGAGAAGCTAGCGTGGCCACGGGGGGACGCGTGCGGTGGTGGCGCCACGTTTGCCGTTCGTTCGTTGGGGGTGGGTTGTTGTTCGTCGGGCCAAAGGTTTGTTGATGCAAAACTAATAACAAAGTAGTATATGCTACACGTGTTCTTTCGGCACGTGGTGGCGTGCCATTAACAAAGACATTGCAGGAGTTTGGTTGAAGTTGAACCAGTAGGTGACTGCCAATTTAGGTGTGTGTAGCTGCAAGAACTTGCATTTGTGAACCATGTCTCGTGACAATCTAACTTGTACTCGACAGGAGGGAGGACTAGCTCACTTGCAAGGTGGAATACTGAAATGTAACCTATTGCACGAGAAGCCACTTGCCCTTGAGGATTAGAGATGCTGGAACGTCCATTCTCAGAAAACGCCACTCAGCAGAAAGCCAGAAACACTCGCTCCTCGCTCACACGGTGATGAGTAGTAAATTACGGCACGTCTTCATCGTTATACACGTCATTATCGTCCTTGATGGGCCGTGATCACTATCGTTGGAATTTGGATAAGGCCCTCGATAATAGGAAGGAAGTCCATCATGCCTCCATGGGCCTCTGACGCCCAGCAGGCCATCATCACGATTGAGTGGTTGGAGTTGATCAGTGGATGTGAAGCGGAGCCCAAGTTATGGGGTTTACCAGCCCGTGTCCACCTAAGTTTGGAGCCTTAGCAGGGTAAGGCTGGAGCCCAATAAACTGAGGCCTCACAGGTGGTGCGCGGGCCTAGTGATTGTCCGCGAAGCCAGCCACCGATGTCACGTTTGTTTCGCTGAAATTTCGCCAACGCTAATGTTTGGTTTTTTACGAGAGAAAAACACTGTTTTTTTAAGTATTATTAAAGTAGTGTTGAAGATGCGGAGGAACCGGGGATCAGGTTCGGACGTACTCCCTTATGCCAAAAATAAGTGAGTCTTTTTTTACTTTCATACATCTTGTTTGATTATTATTAAAGTATCCTAACTTTTAGACATCTTATTTGATCATTATTAAAGTATCTCTAATGATAAAATAAGCCATACTAAAATAGATAATATTTATAAAAAAAAATTTAATACGAGGAACGGTTAAATGAGATGTGTTGTAGATTGTCATTTCTTTTGAAAAGGTAAATGAATACTGCCGAGTAGAAGGATAAAAGCGAACACAGGAGCAAGCATGTGCGTTCAAACATTCAACGAATCAACGTTGACTAGGAAAAAACATTGACGGTACAATGATGTAAGAGCTACCAGCGTAAGCAAAATTGTGTCAGTATCACGATTCTAGCACAAAAAAGGCAGCGTTCACATCTTGCGTGGCCCAACAGCACTTTGGAGGGTGTATAACCTAATGTTTCAATGTAAAAGTAGTTATCAGCGGATCATCAAATCCTATTGTGTAACAGCAAGCAAGTAGCCAATTTGCGTTGTATGCCACTTAATGTCTCAGAAGGAGACAATGAGTGTAGCCAGAAACCACAGAGCAGTTGGGTTACAAAAACCAGAACAGCTCTGTGGTTCCTGGCTACACTCATTGTCTCCTTCTGAGACATTAGGTGGCGTACACGTAAATTGGCTACTGGTACACAATAGGATTTGATGATCCGCTGATGGCTACTTTTACATTGAGACATTAGGTTATGCACCCTCCAAAGTGCTGTTGGGCCATGCAAGGTGTGAACGCTGCCTTTTTTTTGTTCTAGAATCGTGATACTGACACAATTTTGCTTACGCTGGTAGCTCTTACATCATTGTACCGTCAATGTTTTTTTCCTAGTCAACGTTGATTCGTTGAATGTTTGAACGCACATGCTTGCTCCTGTGTTCGCTTTTATCCTTCTACTCGGCAGTATTCATTTACCTTTTCAAAAGAAATGACAATCTACAACCTTAAGTAACTTTATTTGTTGGGACAATGGTGTTGGTGCCCCTTCTTTTGAAGAGAAAAATGTGATTTTCCCTCATTTTTCCAACTGTGATATTTCCAACAATGCTTTGGGTTTGAAAACGCACAGGGCAAAATCACAAATTCACAATCGACCTTCAAAAGCAGGGGCACTAGCACTATAAAAATGGCCTTCAAACAAAATGACTGGATGGTGACATTTGACAGGATTGCTTGAGTTTTGTACTTTTACTGTTAATGCCATAAATACTATATGACTGAAGCACTTGATCAACAGCAGTTTAATGCGCCGCTTGTCGTTTAAGAATTTCATTAGTACAGAAAGTACTTAAAATATATTCTACCTTTTTTTCTGGAATCAGGAGGGGGTGATCCTCTACTGCTTTATTAAAAGAACAGTTTCACCAGAGAGGACTAGGAAACCAAAAAGGAAACAAAGAAAATAAAGAAGATTACAATTGGGCTTCTAGTGGTTCTCCTACTGCTTAATTGAATATGTTCTACTTGTTCTAGTGGTTCTCCTGCTTACCAAGTTCGTATCATAATTCCCTAGAAACTTAAGTTGGACTTATGGTGGAAGCTTTTGTTCAATCGGTCTCATCCTGCATTGGGTGAGATCAGCTGGATCTGAATATATGATGTTACTATAATATTAGCCTAAAAATGCTGGTTTATGTTTTTGAACACAAGACAAAAGGGAAGATCCTTCTAGTAAGGTAAATTGACCTGCAAACTGGTGTCTGTTGTGAAATTCAGTTCCCACTTTGGGGGAACAAAAGGTTTATACTGTCTGATTATTCGAAATCCAAATGACTTAAACATACTACAATGGTAGCTAATCGTTAATTAGCAGTGATCTAAATATGACTTCTCACGCCAAGATATTAGTGCTGTGTTCACATGGAAAGCTGCTTTCTTTTCTGTCACTCTAATAAGAGGCATCTTCTGTAGGTGCTACTGCTATTGTTAAATGTCCACTGGCAAAGCGTGTATTATTGCTGTTGTACATCTGAATAATTATCTTTGAATGTTTATGGAAAGATATACAGATTTCCCACGTATTCTAGAACACAATACGAACGGTTGCGTTGAATGGTAAATCGTCTCGTAATGTGTTGCCGCCATCTGATGTACAGCCTGTTTGTTTCGTCGTAAACAATCGTGGATTATTTACTGCTGGCTGGTTTGGTGTGAGAAAAAAATATTGTTTCAGCTTATAATCCACGATCGTATACGAGCAAACGAACAGGCTGATTCATTTCCTGATGCTAAATGAAGATTGTAGTCTCAAAAAAAGGAAAAAAAGGAGGTCGATTTGTGTCTCATAAGCATACAGTGTTTGCCGGGTGAACATGACTAGAACAGTGACCAGTCCGTTGCCCTGTTCGCTTGGCTGATAAGCCATGGCTGTTGGTTGATTTATTATGAGAGAAAAATATTGTTCGTTGACTGAAAAAGTATGGGTTTTAAGCCAAGCGAACAGGGCGCATCTTGACGTAATGAATCTTCCTGATTTGAGGGGATTGCTTGTTAGTATTGGGAAATTTGCTTGAGCAGACTAATTTAAAACAACCTATGCAAGTCTGAGTTGGCACTGAATTCTTATTATACAGTTGACACACTTTTAAATTGTTCTTTTGCTGTCATGCAGGAGAACGGAAATAATTTCAGAGAGTCCATTTGTATAAGAGAACAAGAAGCATCGTGGAATTCGGGCTGATGCTTCTGATGAGCAATGGATAATCTGAAATATGATCAGTTTACAGGTGTATGTGGTGACCTAACCTGATCAATCAGTATGCGTCTTAAGGTACAGTACGTTTTACTCCTGAGAGCAACCTTACTGTAAGAACTAGTTGAACATGCTGTAGATTTTGTCAGTGACAGGGGTTTTCAGAGTCCATTCGCAAAGAGTAGTTTTTCAAAGATCAGTGCTAAAACTATACGGTCAAATCTTGTGCTCAGCAAAACTACCCTTTTATATAAAGTAACATGCCGGACCTGTAGGCTATCAGCCTGTTTACTTGGTCGTAAACGATTATAAATTTCTCGTTAGAACAATATTTTTCTCTCATACCAAACCAGTCAGCAGTAATAATCCACGATCGTATACGATCGTATCAGCACCAGCCGAACAGGCTGTATAGCTGTGCTTTAGAATTATAACAGGAAAATGGGTAAGCTCTGCTAATGCTGTGTTTAGTTCGCGAAATGAAATTTTTTGGATATCACATCGGATGTTTGGGGATGTCGGAAGGGGTTTTCGGATACTAATAAAAAAACTAATTACATAGCTCGCCTGAAAACTATGAGACGAATTTATTAAGCCTAATTAATCCGTCACTAGCGCATGTTAGTTACTGTAGCACTTATGGCTAATCATGGACTAATCAGTCTTAAAACATTCGTCTCGCGATTTTCCAACCAAACTGTGCAATTATTTTTTTTTCATCTATATTTAATACTCCATACATGTGCCGCAAGATTCGATGTAATAGTTTGGGGTAAAAATTATTTGGAACTAAACCAGGCCTAAAATATACCGGTACTCTGGTAGTGTGAAAACGGCGTCTGACAATGCTTGGTATACACTGTTACTGCTGTCGTGCGCACCACCAATGAAGACTAACACATAGATTAGCAAATGTTGAGACTACTATATACACAATGCAAACAATTATTACTTGTGGTTTGTAAAGAAACTTTTTCTTTCATCATACATCACATTTATTTCATCTTCCTCTTTTTTTTTTAGCATGTATTACCTTCTCTCTCCCCAAACTTACGCAGCTTCTGCAAATCATTATAATAAGTATAGAGCATCTATTTTTTTTTTATCAATCCTACATGGTATCTGGGGTTACCGGTAAAAAAGCAGCTTTGGGAAAGCCCCTAATAAATGATATGAAAGCTTAGGAATCTGGATAAGCAAGCATCGGTAATAACACATAAATACAGTTCAAAACGTTGGAAGAAGTGTCCATTTATACCGTGGAGTCCAAACTGCCCATTTGTCCCCGGCGCACCCCCATCTCCTCCGCAGTCCTTCCGCAACACACCACCCTTTCTTCCCCTGCGGCTCTGCACCTCTGCCAATCTTCTCTTCTTCCTCCTGCAGGCTGCAGGCCAGCACATGACGACGGGGCCTTGGCGCCGTGGCGGCCGCGCCACAACCACGACGAGCCTCGCGCTCCTCCTGCTGCTCGCGTGCGTCGCCGTTTGCTCCATCCCGGCGGTGCTCGCCCAGGCCACGACGTCCACCAGCACCGTCGCCGGCAGGGACTTCACCACCTTCTCCTTCCCCGGGTTCGACAAGAACCCCGCCGACCTGACGCTCTCGAGCAACGCCAGCGTCAGCCAGAACGCGCTGCAGATCACCGCCGACACGGGCAACAGCGCCACGAGCTTCCTAGTCAACCAGTCAGGTCACGTCTTCTACGCCACGCCGTTCGTGCTCTGGGCCGCCAACGCGTCCAACTCCACCGCCGACGGCCGCCACGTCGCGTCCTTCTCCACGGTGTTCAAGGTCAATCTCTACCGCCAGAACAAGTCCGTCAAGGGCGAAGGGTTTGCGTTCGTTGTCGCGTCCGGCAACGATGGCCCGCCCCCCGGCAGCTACGGCGAGTACCTCGGCCTCACCAACGCGTCCACCGACGGCAACGCCACCAACGGGTTCGTGGCCGTGGAGCTGGACACGGTGAAGCAGTCCTACGACCCCGACGATAACCACGTCGGGCTCGACCTCAACGGCGTCCACTCGATCTCCGCCATCCCGCTCGCTCCCTACGGCATCCAGCTCGCTCCCAATGACAGTAGTAGCTCCGGCGACTACATGGTCTGGATCGACTACAACGGCACCACGCGGCATGTGTGGGTGTACATGTCCGCGGACAATACCAAGCCGGACACCGCTGTGCTCAACACGTCGCTGGACCTCTCCAAGTACCTCCTCAGCAACAAGGGCTATTTCGGCTTCTCGGCGTCCACCGGCGTGGACTACCAGCTCAACTGCGTGCTCATGTGGAACATGACGGTGGAAGTGCTCCACGGAGAAAGCGTCCCCAAGAAGCTGTCGGGCTGGAAGCTCGGGCTGGCCATCGGCGTGCCGTGCGCCGCCGCGCTGGCGTTCGGGCTGCTCGCGGGCCTCTACTTGATGAAGAAGAATCGGAAGAAGCAGGTCGGGGACGACCCGAGCTCGGTAGTGTTCCACAACGCCATTGACCTGAGGAGCATCCCGGGCGTGCCCAAGGAGTTCGACTACAAGGAGCTGAGGAAAGGGACCAACAGCTTCGACGACAAGATGAAGCTGGGGCAGGGCGGGTACGGCGTGGTGTACCGCGCCACCGTGCCCGGGGACAACGGCCGGAGCATGGAGGTGGCCGTGAAGCAGTTCTCCGGCGCCAACACCAAGGGGCAGGAGGACTTCCTCGCCGAGCTCAGCATCATCAACCGCCTCCGCCACCGGAATCTCGTCAAGCTCGTCGGTAAGAAACTCTTGTCCTGCCTTTCCTGCTCATTACATTATTATACATCGTATTATATTTTGCTTATATGAACTTATTATTATTATCAACTTCGTCTACTCTGCCGTGGCCGTTCTTATCGACAGTAATGTCAAAATTAGTTGGATTTATTTGATATAGATAGTTCACAAAATATCTGATTTAATATTCCACCAAGCACTTCACTGCAAATGCCAATCCAAATTAGAATATCAGCACGGGGCTTGGTACAGAGACAGCTCCGCTTTGATTTCTTGTTGTGGACGGTTCAGCGAGATGCTTTCCCCGGGGTTCAGGTCGTACCCTGAATAGAGAATTAGAGACAGCAGCTTTCGTAAATTGCAGCGCTTTATCCCTGTCATTGTTACATTCTCAACAACCATTTCCTGGATGGTTGCGTCAATGGAAATGTTGGAAATGAAATGCTTCCAGGCTGTCGGATATGTCAAACGCAACCTGTAAAATGTCAGATTTTTCGTATGGCACCAATGGGGAGATAGCTATCCAGAGAGCGACTATTCAACCCTCATTAGTCTACGTTTATAAGATTTCAAGCCAACCGAAACATGCTCTCGTTATTAAGAATAAAGAATGCTTAGAATCGTACGGCCCAGTTGGCGCCTAGTCACAAAAATCAAACTAGGACTAGTTTGTGGTGATGGTTTTGGCTGTATATTATTTTAGTTTGGGCTCTGTGATCACGGTTGGATCGTGAGCAGTGTACCCGGCCGGATAGCATTTTGACAACGCAAATTTTTACCTGGCTTGCTTCCCACTTACTCGAGAAAAAATATTTGGTAGTTGTTGAACAATATTTCACTCACCGACTCTAGTGACCTGGAAATGCTGAACAACCACAGAAGCACAATCGCGGAGGGGGAAATAAATACGTTTTAGTTCATTTCCATCCTTCACGTTTCGAAATCGAAATGAGTAAAACAAGCTTTCTGAAACCCAACGAAGTAATCTGAAATTGGAATGCCACGTTTGTTGCAGGCTGGTGCCATCAGGACGGCGTGCTGCTGCTGGTGTACGACTACATGCCACACGGCAGCCTCGACAGGCACCTCTTCGGCGGCAAGGACTCGCCGACGCTGGACTGGAAGCAGCGCTACAACGTCGTCGCCGGCGTGGCGTCGGCGCTCAACTACCTCCACCACGAGTTCGAGCAGACGGTGATCCACCGCGACATCAAGCCGTCCAACATCATGCTGGACTCGTCGTTCCAGGCCCGGCTCGGCGACTTCGGCCTGGCGCGCGCGCTCGAGTCCGACAAGACCTCCTACACGGACAAGATCGGCGTGCCGGGCACGCTCGGCTACATCGCGCCTGAGTGCTTCCACACGGGGCGGGCCACGCGCGAGTCGGACGTGTTCGGCTTCGGCGCCGTCATCCTGGAGATCGTCTGCGGCCGCCGCATCTCCTGCAGCAACCCGGCCGGGTGCAGCCAGCTGCTGGAGTGGGTGTGGAAGCTCCACGGCGCCGGCCGCGTCCTGGAGGCCGTGGACCCGCGGCTCGCCGGCGGGTACGACGAGGAGGAGGCCGAGCGGCTGCTGCTGCTGGGCCTGGCGTGCAGCCACCCGAACCCGCGGCAGCGGCCCAAGGCGCAGGCCATCTTGCAGAACCTGCAGACGCGGTCCGTGCCACCGCTCCCCGTGCCCATGTCCAAGCCCGTGTTCATGTGGCCTGTGCCGCTCGCCGACGGGGAGGAGGACGAGACGCAGACGTACATGTCGCACAGCGGGGTCACAAGCTCTGACGTGACCTCGTCGTCGAACTATCCCTACACGTGGTCGTCGGGGTATACCACCCAGACATTCCAGGTGAGCAGGGAGGCGCACGACGCGGCGGGGAGGGACGTGTCGACCGTTTGAGTGAGACGGGATCGAGCTCAGCATTGCAGCCGCCGGCAGGACGGGTCAACGACGGTGGTGCACGTGGGCAAGTGGAGCCCGGACCAGGCGGATTTCGGGCTTTCATCAAGAGTCAAAAGGCCGCCCATGGAGCTTGTGGACCCGTGGGTAATGAATCGGACAAAATAAAGACGTCAACAAAGTGCACGCGAAAACGCGGACAAGGTTTTCGTCGTTGGAGAAGTTTTCCATTCCAGCATTGAGTGAGTAGCGTAGTTGATCCTTCTTCTGCAGCTGTTGCTTGGTTTGCTTCGCGATCGGAAACAGCAGATTTGCCGAGTGCAAAAATGTTTGCCGAATGCATTCTATCAGGCACTCGACAAACAAGCTTTTTGTCGAGTACTGTAAAAAACACACTCGGCAAAATAATGGCACTCGGCAAACAAACTCTTTGTCGAGTGCTGAAAAAAAACACTCGGCAAATTAGAAAAAAAAACACTCGGCAAAACAAAGACACATGGCAACAAACCGTCACGTGGACATCCATCAGTTAGTGTGACGACTGTTAGGAGTTTGCTGAGTGTCCGTTAGTGGCATTTGGCAAAGAAATAAGTTTGCCGAGTGGTTTTTTTTTTTTTTTTGCACTCGGCAAAGAAACAAGTTTGCCGATTTTTTTTTTTTTTTTTGCATTCGGTAAATAAATAAGTTTTTTTCTCTTCTGACCTTGAAACTTTTTGTACTCTCCACATACAACATGTGGCACTCCATGTTAAGATTTAGAATATTTCTGGATATGTTTGCTATATTTAATTAATTTATTGCATTTCAAGGAATTTTTTTAGTATAAGTCAAATTTGAATTGCAAATGATTCAAATAATAGAATAAAATGAGTAGAAAAATGATATTCATATTATTGAGTCCAGTGTGAGGCCTTAACTAGGAAATGAAAAAAAATTCGAACATCTTATTCAGGAAACACGACCACGAACGTGTGGTCGAATGGTTTTGAAATTCTAAAAAAAAAGCAAACGAAGTCTGAAAATCATGAGATTTTTCAAAATCTCATGATATCATACGTGGAGGCTGTGGTAAAAATTTGAGAAGGTTTCGCACAATTTTTCATGTACGATGCTTAAAAACCGAAGCATCTCCGAAAAAGAATCGTAGTGTTGAGAGGATCCGGTAAGATTTGAAGTCAAAGTGACGGTCGAATTGGGGTTTGACTTCAAAACTTTTTTATAAGCAATAGAGAACATAGATTGTTACACGTGAAATTTTGGTAAATTTTTTTTATCCGTTTGATAATTTTAATTTATCAAGTGTAATTATAGAATTTTAATTGATATAAATTAAATTTGAGTTGTAATTGCATAAAAATGGAATAATATTCCTAGAAAAATCAAATATATATTGTTGAGTGAATTTGACCAGGTATTTTCAAAGTACATCGGAACAAATTTAGAAAAAAACACGTTATGGAAAAGGAGGAGAAGAAGAAAAATAAAAAAAATAGGTTTGCTGAGTGCCCCTTGTCTGGCACTCGGCAAATTTGCAGTTTGCCGAGTGTCAGACCTGGGACACTCGGCAAACCCCCTAACCACGCCAGCGATACGTGTCTCCAAAATGGAGCCCTCCCATCGGCCAAAACTCCTCTCCCTGGATCTCTCCCCTCTTATCCCTTCCCTATCCCCCTCTCTATCTCCTTATCCATTCCGGCGGCCGTGGCGGGCGGGGCGGCGCGGGTCGGTCGAGGCACGTGGGCGCCGAGTATTTTTTTATTTTCACAAAAATATCTGCCAAGTGTCAGGTCCTGGACACTTGATAAAGACATGCATATTTGCCGAGTGTCAGGGCCGGGCACTCGGCAAACAAGGTCATGTTTGCAAAGTGCCGAGGCTGTTAGACACTCGGCAAACACGCCGTGACCATCTCCGCGCCGTCACGTTATTTTTTTTTTGCCGAGCGTTGGTTTCAGCATTCGGCAACGTCTTTGCCGAGTATCCAATAAAAAATACTCGGCAAATAAACTTTTGCCGTCACTGTGTACGCCGAGTGCCGTTCACTCGGCAAAGCCTTTGCCAAGTGTTTTTTTTGGCTTCATCGTGTGTCGTGGACACATGGCAAACCTGGATATTCCGGTAGTGCTTCTTGGAAACCAACTGAATGTAAATACATCTCTGTGTTCACTTCGTCGGGCATTTTTACCTTTGGTGACCTGTTACGTGCAGTAATATCTCAGTTTAATGGTCGTGTTGATTTCTTAAATGTGCATTGCAGTAGTTATGGTGTAGATCCGAAGTATCATATGAGCCAATAGTTAGTCAAGGATTATAATGCTGCCAATTGAGCATTCAACAGAGCGTGCATCAACCCAGTGAGCCACTCTGTATTCCTCCTACAATTCCCAACGGGTTACTCTACGTAGTTTTCGGACAAACTAGTAAAGAAATCGTCGATTCTTGCCCGAGACGGACCCCAACGGGCGGGTTACTCTACGTCGGCCAGCAAGTATAATCTCGGGTAAGAGTCAAGAGACAAATAACAACATGGAGTTGAAAAGGTGAGACAAAGGAGAGGTAGTAAATTTATTTTCGTCAATTGAATGTTAGATACCGTAATGTACCCCATATTTTATATCGAGTGAGCATGGTCTTATCCCGTTAGAAACCGATATGGTGCTATTTTCCTGTTGTTTCTTAGAGTTTTCTTTTAAATTAGGCTAATACTAACATAGCCCGATTTTAAACTAGCATGGGTCTAATTTAAATGTCAACATAGGCCTATATATTGTTGAATTCCGCGAGGATTATTCCATGCTGTCTTGTTCGGCTGGACAGGTTCACGGTAATCTTCTCCATTGAGCCAGTTGATAGCCTCCTCTCCATCTGATCAAATTGGACGATGCCAAACAATCCACGTGATCGCTTCGCATCCAATGCAAGGCGGCGCAGGCTCGTGCTTGCGCGATTTGGTGCACGCGATGCAGCCTCCAGCTTGGCGCCGGACAGGATATAGGCCGTGTTTGGGACGGCGTTGGATCGCGATCGAGCGAGAAGAGGAATAATCCTGCTGAACGCACCGCGACGAACACATGTCTGGCACTCGCGACGTGGAACGTGAGAAAATGAACTACGCTAGGTGATTCCCAAAACGCGGCTTCGGCGTGCGATTAAGCGTCCCGGTTCTAAACACGGTCATCATGTTGGATCCTTGTGCGTGCGTGCAGATCACGAATCGAATCGGTGTCGCGACCAGGAGTCGAACTCAAATTTGAGTTCGGCCTCTGCGGTTTTTGACTTTTTGCGGCTTGGCCAACAGGTGGGTTTCAGCAAAAAACGAGATGAGAGCGCGGCTTCATCTGAGGAAAGGAGAAAGGAACGGGCCGAGTCCAGGAACTGCGAGGATCTCGGGCCGAAAAGAGCTTTGCAGCAGAAATCAAAGAGAACCTATTTTCCTTTTGACAGAATTTCAGAACAGTATATAGAACGATTTTAAGCAAAACTAACTCAAATAAATTACACTAGGCATAAGTGCAACAAACTTTTGACATCATATAATTCTGTTTAGAAAATAATATTTTCTGAAGAAAAAATTCAACCTATTAACATATTGGCAAAATTTTAAAAGGCTGAAAACATTGTTGCTTCATTTTGTTCCACAACCACAACCACATCTCAAAATCCAATTTTTTTTGGGGGGTGTGACAACATTGACGAATTTGGAGACTTGGCTTACAATGAGGTCTACACATTGGGGTACATCATGGTGGGTCAAGTTAATGTCAAATAGGGAAAGGATCATGCATCGAATTTGTCCTACCCCATGCTAAGGTAACGTGTGCTTAACTTGATGCTTACACTTGGTATGCTCTATGCATCATATAGCATTACCATATTTGTAGGATCGCATTGCATGTTTATATTAATTTCTTATTCTTTGCCCATGCTATAGGACTTGGTCCCTAATTGATTTCATAATCAATGTGCTGGTTTTCAACAGGACATTCTTTAATTGGTATCTATTCAAGTGATTCAATCATTTCATGTACACATTTTTGGGGGAGCTTTCTCCATGGCTTGCGGTTTTGAGATTAACATGTTTTTAACTTTATCTTATGTAGCCCCTTTAGAATGTGGAGTTAGATGATCATGGTGGTGAGGCGAATATCATCATAACCAACCCATGGAGATTGGATAGGTGCCATAGGAAAAGTTGTGGAATCAAATTGAATGTTGTGTGCTCCTAAGAGTATCAATTGTAACAACTCCGTACCATCCCCTATGTGTCTTAGAATCTGACTTCGTAGCGTCGAGTCTAAGATATAGGGACACGACGGGGTGTAGTGCGAGGGCATCATCGGAAATAAAAAAAAGTAAAATGGAAGATAGATCCCTTCTCTCTTCTCTCTTTAATGTTAGACTAGCATGCGTTGTAGTGGAACGTACAACTTGCGTCATCAGTTCTAATATTTGATTCTACCGATAGCCTAAGCATAGCAGCAACTTGACCTATGCTAGTAGGACTCATAGGTAGGTTTATCTATGCATGTAGTTTCAACCATAAGCTTGTAACGTAAATGCACATCACATATATATATCCAGTGATTATTTAAAATAAAGGCACCGGGGCTTGCCTTGGGCAGGCGCGGTGTCAGCTCAGTCAATCAGTGGCGGGTCCGGGACCTCCTCCTATACGAGGATCTCCTCCTCGTACTCCTCGATCACCTCCTCGAACTCATGGTCTCCAATGGTCTCGATCTCTGCCAACTCGTTCTCTACATGCATGCGATGATGATGCAACACTTAGTATTTTAGCAACAGCAGTTCCTAAATTAAGAATACACATGGTAAACTACTAAGCTAGCTCTAATGACTAAGATACTAAGCTAATTATCATCTTCATCAAGTAAAGTGTTGGGTTCAACTAAGAAACACCTACCTTTACAAATGAAGGATATATCTTTATTTCTACTAATGATTTAATGTATATTTGAAACAAAGAGCATTTAACTACCCTTATGTTAAGTCTATTCTAAAGCTACAAAAATTACGGTGGGCACATAATAATACCATGAAGCTAATGTAAAAATTTCAAAGCTACAACTATCACCATATTGAAACAAAAATTCCTACAATATTTAACCTAATAATATTAAGCACACTCAAATGATTTAATAGTTCCTGGTATCAACATATATGAACTAAATACACCAACAGATAGAGCACAATTTTAGAAATTTAATAAAATTAGTTTCACAATTTTTGGATACCTACATGATTTTATATGATTTACCAAAGATCAACTCAGAAATACAATTGAAAAGTTATTTTCATTCTCCACGAAAAAGATAAACTGATTTCGGCGCAACGCGCGCGCGCACGAGCGTGCGGCGGTCCACAAGCGGGGCGGGGCCCATGTGCGGAGGCGACCCACGGCGAGGAAGCCTGCGCGCGCCGGCACTCTTGCAAAAGTGCCCTTGGACTATGAGCAAAACAACCCGTAGTCCACGTTAGTATTTCTATAGATAGCGACTTTGCAACGGAACTTTCGGATCTTTCTCCTCTTTACAACGGCAAGGTCCTCGGCCATCCCCCCGCGCTCCGACACAGCGAGCAGTGGCACTAGCGCTTGTGTCAGCCATACGAGACCCACGCTGACCTATCTACGAGGCCGACGCTCACCTAGAGTTTGATGCGAGACGATGGGTGGCGGTTGCATGAGTCAGGACACTGTAGAAGGACCTCTCCACGATTGTGGGCACCCTACAGCAATGGCGACGGTGTTCAGGTGAGCCACAACAATAACAAGGCGGTAGGGGTAGCGGGTGAGCAACGACAACTCACCAGTGACCTTACCGAGAAGCTGGCTCGGCCGGAGATTACTCGAGCGAGGCTGGCCACGTGCGCGCTGTGAGGTGAACGGTGGACCATAAAGGCATGGCCGTGTCAGCGGTGAGGCGGAAGCACTAGAGCTGCGACTAGCGTGCGCACGTCGAAGAGGGAGCCAAGACGAGCTAGTGGTGTAGAGGGATTAGCGCAGGGTGAAGTGGTGGAGACTAGCCACGACGTGGGTGGTGACGGGCCTTAACGGCACGGTGGCGGACAAAGCTCCAACATTGGAGCTCGACCAAGCCGCAATCAAAGCAAGGTGGGGTTGGCTGGAGAGGGGACGTGAAGGCAGAGATGCGAGCACGAGGAATTGATGAGAGGTGCTCGCTCTCTGGCTTCACCGTAACGTGATGTAACAACGGTGAAAAACAGAGGGAGAAAGAGGAAAAGGGAGAGGCGGCACGGTAGGTGGGCTCGGCTCGTCCACGCCTTGGCAGGACACGAGCGGTGGGCTCAGGAGGCCCACACGCCGACCCTATGGACAACGTGTGTGCGCGTCCGACTGGCGTGGCCGGCGCGCCGTAGTGCCATAAATGGCATGGCGACGGTGGCTCCCCATGTGTGCATGGCAGAGGCAACACGCACAGGGCCAACAACGGCGCAAAGATGCAGCGGACCGACGCAAACGCGACAACAATGCGACGGCAGCGGCAGTGTCACGACGCGAGGAGCATCGGTCGTGCGGACATGACGGCAGCGTAGCGCGGCCGCGGTGGCACCCAAGACGGCAATGTGAGGCAGAGCAGTAGGGCGCGGGGCCAGCAGCTCGCTACGACCAACCTTGGCCAAGCCTAGGCGGCTCGACCGGCCAAGCGTGGCGGCACGGTTGACCACGCGGGACGTGGCCATGTGCGCGGCGTGGGAAGACCGCGCAGTGACCTTGCACGCGGCGCCAACCAACCCGAGATAGTGACACGCACGAATTTTAAAGCGTTCAACACGACCAAACGGTTGCTTTAGGACCTAAACCATCTTCACCATGTACAAGATGGCACATGAGACTACCAAATTGAGCTATAACACTACACCACTCCTTAACCCAATCTCTCACAATAAATTGCTAAACATAGCAGTGTCTAACTGTTGGCAGACTTGAAAATTTCTAAGTTTTTGAGCTGAATTTGATTTCCATTTGCGATTTCTAAGCTAGTGAAAATATTAGCTAGTAATATCATTTTTCGACCGCAGGTATTTCATTATCATCTACAAAGTTTGTATTTAAGTATCACATACATGTTCCATAGCATTTTTGCTTAATAAAAATTAGTTTTAAACCCTAAGTGATATAACATGACTTTCGAATCAACTTTCGTTTTGCATTCTAATTGATCGTTTTGAGTTACAGAAATTTATCTACACACTTTATCACATGCATTAACACATAAACATGATGCTCATGACATATTTTAATAAATGATTTATGGTGTAACACCAAGGGTGTTACAAATCTAGCCCCCTTAAATAAAATCTCATCTCGAGATTTCATGTGCCTAGTGTGGAAAAAGAGATAAGAAATAAATTCTAATTTAAACAATTACCTCGGTGAACTAGAGAGAAGGTGGGGATAATGCTTCAAGATATAGCTTTCTTGCTCCCACGTTGTTTCATCCTCCGAGTGATTTTGCCACTGAACTTTACAAAACTTCATCACATTGTTCCTTGTCACTCTTTCTTTATCATCTAAGATCTTGACAGGGTGCTCAATATAAGACAAGTCGGGCTAGATGGGAAGTCCTTTAATTTCCACAGCTTCATCGGAGACCCCCAAACATTTCTTTAACTAGGAAACATGGAAGATATTATGCACTACTGACAAAATATCCAGAAGCTGGATACGGTAGGCAGCAGAACCACACCGGGCCAAAATCTTGTAAGGTCCAACATAGCGAGGGGCTAGCTTTCCCCGGACACCAAAGCGATGCACCCCTCTCATGGGTGACACTTTGAGATACACATGATCACCAACTTCAAATTTCAAGGGCCTTCTTCGCTTGTCCGCATAAGTTTTCTGACAGCTTTGAGCTGCCTTCAAATGGCTCTGAATAATATTGACTTGCTCTCGAGGTTCTTTAATAAAATTAGGCCCAAAATATCCATGATCACCCACCTCAACCCAGTTAAGAGGTGTTCTATATTTCTTGCCATACAGGGCCTCAAATGGTGCCATTTGAATGCTTTCTTGATAACTATTGTTATAAGAAAACTCAGCTAGAGTCAAGCATTCGTCCCACTTTTTAGGAAAATAAATGGCACAAGCCCTCAACATATCCTCAAGTACCCGATTAACTCTTTCTATCTGACCATCAGTTTGCGGATGATAAGTTGAACTTCTGAGGAGACTCATACCAAGACATTATTGAAGTTGCTCCTATAAATGAAAGACAAAGACTGACTCTCTATCAGAGACGATAGTAAGAGGAACTCCATGCAAGGTCACAATCTGGTCAAAATATAACTTGGCATACTTCTTGGCTGAATACCTTGTATCCACCGAAAGGAAATGAGCAGACTTTGTAAGGTGATCCACAATGACCCAAATAGAGTCATACCCCTTTGCTGTGCGGGGTAAACCCACAACAAAGTCCATGGAAATATCCTCCCATTTCCAAACAGGGATAGGCAAGGGCTGCAAAAATCTCGGTGTATGCATATGGTCTGCATTAACTCTTCTACAAGTGTCGAATTCCATGACGTACTTGGTGATATCATGCTTCAGATTTGACCACCAATACAAGTGATGCAAATCATGGTACATCTTGTTACTTTCTGGATGGATGGACAACTTGGAGTTGTGAGCTTCATCCAAAATTTTTATTCTAAGCTTCTCACTTGACGGAACAACCAATCCATTCTTGAACCTCACTACACCTTGATCATCAATACTAAAATATGGACCACACCCTTCGACAATTAACTCCTTGATATGTGGGATTTTCGAAACATCTTGCCTTTGCTCTATAATAATTTGCTCAAGTAAATCCGAGACTAGAGCAATATGGGCTAGCACCTCAGCATGGTTGAGAGACAAAGGTGCTTCTTCAACTTGATATGACTTCTGGCTTAAAGCATCAGCTACCACATTAGCTTTTCTAGGATGGTAATGAACCTCTAAATTATAATCTTTGATTAGATCCAACCATCTCTGTTGCCTCATGTTCAGCTCGGACTGAGTGAAAATATATTTGAGGCTCTTGTGATCTATATAAATATGCACTTTATTTCCCAACAAATAATGCCTCCAAATTTTTAGAGCGTGCACCACAGCAGCCAGCTCTAAATCATGGGTGGGATAATTTACCTCGTACTTTTTCTGCTGGCGTGAAGCATAAGATATAACACGTCCATCCTACATAAGCACGCATCCCAATCCAGTCCTTGAGGCATCACAATACACATCAAATGGCTTGTCAGTATCTGGTTGGGCAAGAACAGGAGCAACGGTAAGAAATTCCTTAAGGGCTTAGAAAGCTTCTTCACAAGCCAGACTCCATATAAACTTGACATCTTTCTAGAGCAACTTGATCATTGGTTGGACTATTTTAGAGAAGTCGGGAATGAAGCGCTGATAATAACCAGCACGACCAAGGAACTAACGAATCTGATGCACTGACTTTAGAGATTTTCAATTTAACACATCTTGTACCTTGCTTGGGTCTACAGAGATACCTTTAGGTGTTAGAACATATCCCAAAAACTACAATTGATCTAACCAAAACTCACACTTGTTGAATTTGGCATACAACTTGTGTTCCCTTAATCGAGTCAGTACTATCCGAAGATATTGGGCATGCTCTTCCTTGTTCATGAGATATTCATGAGATACCAAAATATCATCAATAAACACTACTACAAACTTATTCAACTCCAGCACGAAGACTGAATTCATGAGATACATGAAGAATGCAGGAGCATTGGTGAGAACAAAAGACATGACTAGGTATTCATATAGCCCATACCTAGTAGAGAAAGCTCTTTTTGGTATATCTTGTTGTCGGATCTTAATTGATGATACCTAGAACAAAGATCAATCTTTGAAAACACCTTGGCACCTGCCAACTGATCGAACAAAGTATCAATACGAGGCAAAGGATACTTATTCTTAATGGTTACCGCATTGAGAGGGCGATAATCCACACACATCCATAGAGTACCGTCCTTCTTTACAAAAATAGCTGGGCAACCCCATGGTGAAGAACTAGGATGGATGAATCCCTTCTCCAACAATTTGTCTAACTGCTTCTTCATCTCTACTAGTTCTTTAGGAGCCATGCGGTAGGGACGCCATAAAATAGGAGCAGTGCTAGGTTCTAACTCAATGGAAAACTCCACATCTCTATCCGATGGCAACCCGGGTAGATCTTTAGGAAAGGCATCTAGGAACTCACAGACCACAGGAATAGAGGCAAGATCAGGAGAAGCTTCAATATGAGCAACAACTGGTAAGGTTGGATCTAAGGGCATAAGAAGAGACATCCTATCCTTGGAAGAAGGAAGCCATAACTCAACAACTCTCTGATTAAGGTTCAACACTACCCCATAAACTCGCAACCAGTTTATGCCTAGAATCACATCTATGCCTTGCCCAGGCAGCACCATGAACTAGAGGCGGTAAGTGTGAGTGGCTAACACTAATCTAACTATGTCCATCCGAGTATTAACACACAACTATGCACCCAGAGTACTGATTCTATAGGCAATAGGAATAGCCATAAGAGATATATTATGTGTCTATGCAAACCCCATGCTCATGAATGAATGTGATGCACCAGAATCAAACAACATATATGCTGGGTGGGAATCAATGGTAAACATACCAGCCATCACAGGTTCATTCTGCAAAATCTCCTCAGCCTCAGTGAAGTTGACTTGTCTAGAGTGGCTTATGGGCACCTTCTTCTTGATAATTGTCCTCTTGATCAGACGGGAGTTGGCTGAAGGCCAGGAAGACTGCGTAGGATGGTTTTGTGGACACTCTTGAGCATAGTGGCCTTCCTTGCCACACTTGAAATAAGCACTTGGCTTGTTCCCCTGCCCAGATGAGGCGACACTTGCTATCCCTGAGGCTGCTGTTGCACCTACTAAGTAGTTGCACGATACTGGGTGGGAGGTGCCTGGTAAGTCTACTAAGGTTGATAGAACGGCTGTCCACCCAAAGACTGATAGGGCACCCGCCTGACCACCAGCACCTTCCGAGCCTGGGGGTGACTAGAAGATCTAGTAATCACCCGAATGCGCTTCCACTTAGCCTGAGAGTCATGCTAAAGTCCTTCCATGGCAATAGCAGTATTCATTATAGCACCAAAAGTTTGATAGTTCCCTGTGTATAGCTCCTTCTATAGACTACAAGAGAGGCCGTGATAGAAATGGTCCCTCTTCTTCTCATCAGTATCGATGTGGGTCCTAGCATACTGTGCCAGATGGTTGAACTTGTTCACCTAATCCATCATAGAGATGCTCTCTTGCTTCAGGTTTAGGAACTCCATCAATTTCCTATTTAGCACACCAGCAGGTATGTAGTACTCTCTAAAAGCAGCGGTAAACTCCTGCCAAGTCACACGGTGATTCACCGGCTGCAAGGTATTGAATGTGTCCCACCATGCACTGGCAGAACCCAACAGCTACTGCGCTGCAAAGCATACCTTCTGCTCCTCAGTCATAGTGAGTAGCTAAAACTTCTACTCTAGAATACGAAGCCAATGCTCTGCATCTAGAGGCTCAGCACTCGGCGTGAACATGGGTGGGTGCGTCTTCAAGAAATCCTGGTAAGAATAGGGCCCCTCAGGACCACAGGCACCACCCCCGTTCCCACCATTGCCACCGTGGCCTCCACAAGCAAAGCCACCAATGGCCTGGGCAAGCATCTCCAAGGCACGGGCAGACTCGCACCGAGCAGCCAGCATCTCTGCCATCATCTCTGCATGGGTCATCGGAGGTGGTGGTGGTGGTGGAGGAGGAGCCAGAAGTGGGGCCTCATGGCTCTCCCCATTGGTGTTGTGAATGCCCTCACCATGACCGTTATCATCCAGGCCTGCCCCAGCGTTGGTACTCCCATGACTCGACCTCAGGTTCATCTATAAACAGATATGAACCAACCATTAGGGACAACCCTGTAGATTAGGAACAAGAGACTTACAGAAATGATAAGACTTTTATTAAAGCATTCTTTTAGGTTATCCTATCAATTCACTAATCCATATTTTACATGTGGGGGAAGTTTAGTTTAAATAAGATTCTCTTTTCATGATGCATGCATTGGCCTACCCGTTCACTCAAGCCGAAATTTAGCGGCATTCGTAAATTTTTTTGGCACATCGCACACTCACATCCCGTACGCTAATGATTCTTACGCAGCATAAGTTAGTGTACCTACAGAAAATTGATTAGATAAAATTAGTGCCGCTATCCTAGATAGACCATATTACTAGGGCTTATACTTATTTACATAATTTTAGCGCATCCTACTTTTCGCAAAACTTTTGTTGGTGAAATTTTAGGTTTTGAAAAGAGTTATGAAACTCGTAGACTCATTATTGGCTCAGGTACCACCTGTGGCAGAACCACCTGAAATAACACACCTTCAGAGACACTTGTCTTCCACTAGACACTTGTAACACCCTCAGTGTTACTGCTTAAATAACTCACTAAACTATGTCATGATCATCTTGTTTATGTGTCAATGCATGTGATAAAGTGCGTAGATCCATTTTTGTAACTCCAATGAATCAACAAAAATGCCAAATGAAAGTTGATTCAATCTTCATGTTATATCACATAGGGTTTAAAACCATTTTTTATTAAACAAAAATACTATAGAACATGTATGTGACACTTATATAAAGTTGGAAGTATAAACTTGGTAGATGACAATGCAACTTTAACTTTTGGAAAATAGATGTTGTTAACTAGTGTTTTGGGAGCTCTAAAATCAAACATGATGTTAAGATAAGCTCTTTTCATTAAGTCGACAAGCACTTGAACTATTGTTAAAATACCATTTTGGCAAATTATATTGAGCAAAATAGTTAAATAGTGCTTAAATGTTTTGCTCCCATGGGTTAGTATAAGGTATGGACTCTGGCATGAAGTATTTGTTGGTTGAGGTTAGCAAGGTTTAGATCTATTAAAAATTACAACAAAAGAGTTAATGGTTACTTGGTCCTAACTAAAAACCTTAACGTTTCTAAGTATGAAGGGTGGTAGACAATGCTATTTTGGCATTTAATTTCTAACAAAAATGTTTAAACACTAGTTGCATGTTTTGGTATTACTGATTACATCAAAGTGAGTGCTTGAGCATGGCATAGGTCGACATTGTGTTGGATGTCATGTTGTCCGCTCTAAAATTGCCTTAACTTCACTAGAACACGCTGTCGGGGTTGTGTTGGGTTTTGTTCATGAACTGGCATTCTGCGCGACGAGCTCATGTTGGCATCCTTCTATTGCCCTCTCTGGTTGCTCTCGGGCCATGTCGATGGCTTTGCTGGGTCGCTAGTCACCTTGACTTTAGGATAGGGGAATTAGTTGGGCCTCAATTGTGATCGTTGGTAGTTTTCACTTCGCTTTAAAATGTGTGCACGTCACCTATAGCAGTCGTTCGGACTGGGTTTGCGGTCACCACGGGCACAGGGTGGTGGCGTCGAGGTCGCATTGCGACCATGCCACGGACACCGATCGCGCATGCGCCAGGGCTATGCCTGTGTGCCTAGGTCTGGCGTGGCCCGACCCGACTGGCAGTGGTCTGGTCTCCCGGTCGCGGTGTGCGCGCACCAACACTAGCCACCGAGCCATGCATAGGGCCATGTGTGGGACCATGGCGAGGCGATGGCTGTCACCGCTTTGCTGACGTGGCACTCGTCTTGCCCTTCATCCTACCTACCGCGTTGAATCTTTGGACATGTGTCGCTGCCGCCGCGCCTCGGTCGATGACCTCGGTTGTTTTGATGACGAGATGCTTCCTTGCCTCACCGCTAGCTAACGCTAGTGAGCCCTACTCGGGTGTTGCCGCTCCACTCAAACACGTCGCGCCAAGCCCATAAATCGTCACCGTGCGCACGTGTTTGAGCTACCATCATCAAATGGAGCCGCCCCGTCTTAATCTGCTCGCCCACGCTCAGGTGCACTCTCCACGGTAGGGTCGTGGCTAGAGCTCTACTTTTCCGCACTCCAATTGTCTAGCACCAGTGACTTCGCTGTTCAATTCCTTGCTCTCGCGGGAAGCTTAGGAAGTAGGCTAGCCGTATACTTCCCCTCAAGCTCAGTTATGCCATATCGACCGACAATTTGGTGTTTCACTCGCTGCCGATCGTGGGCGCCATCGAATCGGTTGGTTGGGAGGTAAGGCATGTAGGAGTGGTAGCAGTTTGATTGCTCGTAACCCTGAGCTCGCCTTGACTCCCCCAATCCAGTGCTCACACTGTTTTGGCCAGGGTGCTCATCATTAGTGGGGTGATGTGCCGGTGTCCTTCGTAGAGCACTACCACCCCACTCGATCGCCTGTGGCTAGACCACCGCAACGCTCCCTAGCTTCAACCATCAATAGGGCGTGCACCACGGTGAGCTACGGATGCTCTTCCACCATCTCTACCTTTCCATGAGGGCATAGGCTCTTCAAAACAGTCGCGTTACCACCATGGATCGCCACTCGCCGCTACAGCTCGCAATAAGGCATCTTCGAGTCCCTAACCACCGCCCATCCTTGCAAGTTTAGGTGTAGATGGTGGTCGGCCACTCACTTCTATCATATCAAGCCTAGTTTGCCTGGCATAACCGCCTTGTGTCGCCGGTCGCCGCGCCAGCGCACGCAGGGATCCTAGGGACCTCCTCGTGGTAAAGGCGAAGACATCCGAGGGTATAATTGCTAGATTACTGATGGTAGGAATAGTGCTCATAGTAGTCATGTTATTATGTAGAAGCTTGGGGGTTTTATGCAAAGTTGCCATCGCGCACAGGTGCCCCAGCCTTGGGCCATTGCTGGGCCACCATGGCACGCGCATAGCCACGCCGCGCTAGACTGTTGGGCCTAAAGGGTCACTGTCAGCCCTAGTACGAAAATATATATTTAATCAATCAAATGTCAAAAATAATTGGGGGTTTGTAGAACAAAAACATTTTTGGAAATGAGCCTCACTTGACCACGTGGATACATGGCTTAGTATGTTAGTCATTGGAGCTAGCTCGTTAGCTTGCGAGACATAATCGTATTTTAGAGTTGCGGTTGTCGTTGATTATGTATGTGGAGTCATCGGGAGTAGCAGAAGTAGATGGTGACTTGATGATCATGCCACCAAGATGAAAGCTAACTTGGTTATATCTTACACAGGCAAGCCCCGATGCATAACCCCTATTATTCTAAACTTTATTTTATGTTTGTGCATTAAGTTTTAAGGAGTTGAATGAAAACCCACTTACATATATATATCCTTATCCTAGGAGTCTTACTAGTAGGACAGGATCATGTAGATTGCTATGCTACAGGACTCTGGTAGAAGTCGAGTGATTGCCTGTCACTCGCGAGAGATAGGAAATATATTATTGTGGTTATTATATTACTATCACATGGAATATATATATGAATGATAAATGGGAGACTGGGTGGAATGGTACTTTGGATCTGGACTTGGTTTGGCATTCGAGCGAGGCTCATATTGTAATTGTTCCCCCTGTGTCGATTGAGGACCGTCCGTTGCATTAGATTCAAGTCAGGTCACAGACTTACTATCCTAAGCAAATACTTGCTTATGGGGGCGGGAAGGGTCATTGCTCTTTTGTCGTGGGTTCTGGCTCTTTCTAGACTAACTGATTGGAGGCGGGGATGGTGGAGGTCTAAGCACCACTCTGAGTCTAGGACTTAGGTGTGGGGGCTTGGAGTCTAAGTTTAGACGGGGACCTAGACCCCATGATAGGAGAGTGGTGGGTTTGTCTTGCTTATGCCTGGGTACAAGCAGGGCATGTGTTTCGAGGTACCCAGCTAGGATACATTGATTCATGAATCATCGTGTGATACGATACGACTTGGCTATGATCTAGCACCGTAGTAAAAACTCGAATGTAAAAGATGATAAAATGGTTCTGATTGCTTACCACCTGCTTGAAAGTAGCACATGTGCTTACTTAGAATGGTTAGTTAATGAACTAATGTTGACTACTAATGAAGTTAAATATAAGGATGCACATTTAGCAATGCTCATGTAGATGTAATAAATCCACAAGCCAGATTGCCTTGCATATCCTTTGAGTCTTTTCTTTTCTCTTGATGGGTAAGTCTTGCGGAGTACAATTGAGCACTCAGGGTTTGTTCTACCCTGCTGTAGGTGATAAGTGCCCCTATAAGTGAGTTATTTTGGGTGGTTCTGCCACAAGTGGTATCAGAGCATAAATGAGGAAATAAAGCTTCGAAACCCTTTTCTAAACTAAAATTTAATAACCTATTTTTGTAGAAAGTTAGGGCATTTGCTTACGAAGTATATAAGTAGCCCTATTGTTATTGTTAAGTAACCAGAATAGGTTTAACTAGGTTCTTTCCAAAGGACTGACTCTCGCGTAGTATACAATCTTCAAGTCAGTCATGCTAGTACTACCTTAGTTATCATGACCATATGGTGGGTAGATGCGCCTTTTATAGATGTCACGCATGTTGTATTATGCACAACTGACTCATCCCTGTTTAGGAGTTACTGCTAAACTATGGCTTCATGCTTGGTGTTCGCCTATGGTTCACGCCTATCGTGACCCACGTCTCCTTGTACTCTTTTATGTGCTCTTGTTAGACCCTTTCCCTATAGTCGTACTAGTTAGTAATGGCCTTAGACATCGCTCACCTCGAACGCATGAAAAATTCGGTCGATTCATTTGTAGTGATCCCAAGTAAGGAACCTTGGTGGACCACACCAGGACCACTGACCGCTCTACCATTATAAGCAGGGCTTGGCCTAGCCATTGGTACCACCCTCAGTGCACTCCAGCTCGCCTACCTTTTCCTTTTGAGCAAGCTTTTCGCTCAATCCTTCCTTGCAACCACCGTTAGGGATGGCAGGAGTCTAGGTTAGTAGTTACTGCCTAAACACTGAGGGTTTTCCCAAAATCTTGTACACCACCCTACAAAAGCTTAGAGTCAAAGATCATCCCAAGTATGAGGGTCGTGAGTATGAAAAGCATGGCACTGAGCGGTGTGAAGTTACCATCTACATTGGGAAGAGTGAGGAGTTCCCTGGCATCACTAAAGACTAGAATGTGACCGCAACCGGGTTTCATTTTGTCGACACCTACCAGGTTGTGGCCTATAAAGCCTTACGGTACCTTTGCTAGATCTATGAAGAGCCCATTGCTCGTAGCCCCATGAGGTTCTTTCCACCTTTGGGAAAGAATCAATGGGCATGGAGGGCTCGCATGGAGGCTTTACAAAGGCAGGAAGTGCAATAAGACAGTCCAACCATGGTGCACTTGACCACGTACCTGCTTGCTCTGGATGAGCAGTATGACTGGCAAGCCTTGGAGCTAAGGAAGTGCCTCTAGCGAGTCGAGGAAGCTGAGATCTTCTCCAGGATGCTCTAGGTGCAGCTTGCCGAAGCGCATGCCAGCACGACAGCCGTAGAGAGTTGGGAGACTACCATGTCGGAAGCCCTAAAGGAGGCTGAAGATCAACATATCCATCAATTGGGAGAGGCCTACCTTGTCACTAGGGCCAAGCAGAGGACGTTGGCTGCTGACAGGTAGGATTCTTTGATCTTGGAGGGAATTCCTATCCACCCGCCAGAAAGAAGAAGAACCGGTGTTGCAGTACTACTAGCGCCCCCACCATCGGAAATGTCAGAAGTAGATCCCTTGCTTTCCCTCACTTAGCCACTGCCTAGAGTGGAGGCAGATCCATAGCCTAGGCAGTAAAAGAATTCGCCGAGCCCAAGAATGAAGATGTGTGGTCTAACAAAATAGATTAGTTGCTTTGGGGAGATGTACCCGTAGTTAGTAGTGTCTTTCATCGCTGTCCTCTAGTATTGTAATCTTTTCGTTGTATTTCGTCCGTAGTTGTTGAGGTCGTCCAATCATAGGGAAGGTGAACGATGTGTCGAGAATGGGAGAGGAAGTGCATGTATGTTTTACCTGTATAAGGACGTTTGGAATGTGCATTTTCTTTATTTTGTTGTGTTTATTGCATCCATGTACCCTTAGGTCTCATTAGACATGCTTAGGGTTTTCAAGGACGACGATAAGTGGGTTACAAGAGAAGCAGCCATTCAGATGCGAGCAGAATAGTCATGGTTGGATAACAGAGAACACTATATCTACAAATTGTGGATGTCCCAGCAGAACACTTGAATCTCTTTAAATCAAATTCGTTGTGGGATTTGAATTCCTTGTCCCTTGTTGTGAAAGGAACCCTTATTGTTTGAATCTTTTCTTGCAATACTCCTTTATTTCTATGGTCTATGACCCCACTGTTTTTCACAACATGTTAAGTTGGTAAAGTGGCCTAGTTAATAGCTTATGGTGCTACGACAAAACCAAGGGCCCCTGTGGAATAGCTGCCACAGGGTGACGCTGCTTGGCATGCGCTGGTATCAAGGTTGTTGACCAGTACCTTTGCTAGGTTACACCACTATACCACTCTTGTAATAAATTATTCTCCTTGGAAAATGTTTTGGTGTTCGAACAGGAAATCCATAATGAGTTGATGAAATAGTGTTATCTCCAGGTAAACAAGAGAATGCGATTTTTGAGGAAGCACATATGTCATGATCCCAGTTCACGTGAAAGACTGGCGCTTAATGTGGTCAAAGCAGGGAAAGAAAAAGAAGAGCGACACGGAAGAGTTAGTCTCGGGTAGTAGGGAGTGATTGGAAAAGTCTGAGTGGACATCATGTCCCAAGCCCTATGACTAGCTTGACCACACTACGCACATCGGCCACTATTGTTGCGTGTCCTACGGACACCGTCTATGTTGGGCCCATTAGCACCCCATTCTCGCGTGGCCACGACATCGTGCCACACTAGCCTTCCTCATGTACTATGTGCTTCCCCTTTTTCTTGGCATCTTATTAGCTCTCAATCCTCGCCCTCATCGCCGTACTGGACCCCCTCCCTATTTTTCTTCTTTTGGGGACACGATCACCCGCACGCCTTCCCCATTGAAAGGTCCTTGTGTGTTTTTGATAATTGAGTGACAACCTAGGTGAACTAATTGTGTTTATGTGAGATACATAGGTGATTAGTCCATAGGTACATGTGTGTGAGCAACATAAGCCATGAAGGTGAAAATGGTTTGGAGATGTTGCAAAGCTCACACATCTGATGATGAAGGAGCTCATTGCACATGAGACATGACATTGAGTCATGTGATCAAGGTG
Source organism: Miscanthus floridulus (assembly GCF_019320115.1). Classification (NCBI taxonomy): domain Eukaryota; kingdom Viridiplantae; phylum Streptophyta; class Magnoliopsida; order Poales; family Poaceae; genus Miscanthus; species Miscanthus floridulus. The sequence goes on along the minus strand of NC_089586.1, from coordinate 113,058,944 downwards.
GAGAAGATCACAACAAGACTTGGCTTGATGGACCGGTTGCAAGAGTGAAGGGCAAGTCAGAGGCTTTGGAGTGATGGACCACGTGGCGGTGAAGCTTAAGCAAGACTTGGCGCCGATGGACAAAGGCAATGGTGAAAAGCGAGTAAAGTCAAGATTGATGAACCAATATGATCACATGATGCTATGAAGTGGATCATATCATTGTTGATTGTATTGGTGCATGTGTTGAATCAACAATGGAGGAGATGGAATGGAATGCGCAAGGCAAAGGTATAACCTAGGGCATTTCATTTCACCGGTCATAGGTGAGTAGAGAAGTTTATGATCGGGTTTAGGATAGATGGTCATACTATCAAGAGGGGCAAACTTGTTTGCATATCGGTCATCAAGTGTCATTTGAGTGATCTAACTTTGCATCATCGCTAGGATCGAGTGGCGTGGCAAGTTGAGTGGCTAACCCTTGAAAATGTTTGTGAAAATATGCTAACACACATGCACAAAGGTGATACACATTGTGTTTAGCACTTGGGAGCAAGGGTTCAAAAATTCACTGGCGGTGCCACCGGCGCCCTGTACAGAAAAGATACGGTTTCACAGAGTGCATCGGATGCTGGTCACATGGTGACCAAACTCTAGGGAGCAGCGTCCGTCCATTATAAAAGAAGATGGTACTCTTGGTTTATGACTAGACGCAGGCGACTAGACTCTGGCTGAACACTGTTGAGCATCTAATCATGCTGATGTGGCAGCGCATAGAGAAGAGGGAGAGTGATCGGACACAGGGTGAGTCTGGTTGAGCACGACCGAACATAGGGCAAGTCCGGTCGGGCGTGACCAGACACGTTCGGTCGTGACTAGGACCTTACTGGAAGTGACCAAACGCTGTGGTCCTGTGTCTGGTCTTGGCACTGTGCTGCATCCAGTCATAACTTAACCATTGAGATCGAGCACTTAGTATTTGAAGCAAGGGATGATGTGGCAGCCATTCATTGACCGGACGCTGGCTGGGTGTGTCTGGTAGATATGACCAGAGCATCCAGTCGTCCCGAGTTTTTCCCAGTGAAGGGGTAATGGCTAGTTTAACCCATGGGGCTATAAATAGAAGGGGGTCTTGGCCATGGTTGGTGCTGATAACCTTAGGGGACTTTGTGTCCATGCTTGAGAGTGCTTAGGAGCCCTCCATCTCACACATGCTTGATAGTGATCATCCGATTATGTGAGTGAGCGATTCTAGTGTGATTGCATCATGAGGTTGCATCAAGTGGCACTAGGTGATCGAGTTACAAACTGATGGTGCTTGTTACTCTTGGAGGTTGCCACCTCCTAGATGTCTTGGTGGTGGTCTTCATCAAAGCCCGTAAGAAGCTTATGCGGTGCACTAGAGAAGAGCTTTGTGAGGGGCATTGTGCTCGTCCCGCGAGAGTCACAAAGAGCAACTCTAGTAAAGCGAGACGCGAAGGGCAACAAGTGGTCCATCTAGGTCAAGTGCTAGAGCTTGTGGTAAGCACTCCACGTGGGAGAGTGTGACTTGTGGGTCACCACTGGCAAGAGGACCGGCGGCAACCTTGGACCTTGTCTCAACGGGGACTAGCGTGTTAGCCAGCACGTGAACCTTGGGAAAAAATCATCATGCCATCCTTGTATTCCCACTGGTTTGCATCCTCGTTACACAAGCTTGTAATTACTTTCATATACATTGTGCTGGTGTAGTTGCTTTTGTAATTAGTTAGCTTGTGTAGCTTGCTAGTTACCTTCTAGGTTGTGTAGCATAGAAGTAGCTCCCTTGCGTGGCTAATTTAGTTTGTGTAACCTTATTAGTCACATTGCTTAGTTTGTGTAGCTAAGTATTTGCTCTCACTAACTTGGCATTGGTTGCCTTGTTATTGAGCATTGCTAGTGAGCTTAGGTGGCTTTGTGCTTTTGCTTACTAGCATGTGTAGGCGCTCCCTTGTTGCTTGAAGTACTAGTGGCATAGGTTTAGGTGACTTTGCTACTAGAATTGGTTAGGTGAGCTCTAGCTAGCCGACACCTTTGTTGTCTAATTAGAATCTTTATAAGGTGTTTGTGAACTTAAATAGAGGGGTGTAGTATTGGCTAGACCGATTGTTTTAATTCCATATTTGTTTCGGTTCGCCGACGCGTTTAAATTTAGAAAGGACTATTCACTGCCCTCTAGTCCGCCATCTCAACCCTACACCTATCTAGCGAATCCCCTCCCCTCTCCCTTATCCTCCCTCCGCTCGCTCATGCAGGGAGCGCACCGTGGCCGACCTTATCCCCATAGCATGAACCGACAGTGTCTCCCATCCACGCCGTCTCCACTTCCGATGCACTACGCCCCACCTCCGTTCATCACTATAAAATGCCCTTGGTCTTTGCTCTCCTTCTCCATCCCCATTCCCCTTGCATCTAAAGTAGAGCTATGAGATCTAGTCGTCATTCATGGGACTAGGTTCGTCAGTCAGAGATGACTATGTAATCCGAGAAGAAGAAAGTATCTGGTTTATGTCAAAGAAGTTCAAGTGAAAGCTCTAGTTTGGTTTTGGTGAATTGATGAAACCCTAAGTGCTAACCTAGTTTATCAAAGTGATTATGAGATAGGTAGCACTACTCCAAGTGGTGAAGAAAATGAAGATCATGACATGATGATGGTGTTGACATGGTGATGATCAAGTGATTGGACTTAGAAAAGAAGTAAAAGAAAAATAAAAGGCTCTAGGCAAAGGTATAAGTGGTAGAAGCCTTTTCGTTTTGGTGATCAAGACACTTAGCAAGTATGATCACATTTAGGTTTGATAGTCGTACTATTAAGAGGGGTGAAACTCGTATCAAAATGTGGTTATCAAAGTGCCACCAGATGCTCTAACTCATTGCATTTGCATTTAGGATCTAGTAGAGTGCTAACACCGTTGAAAATATTTGCAAAAATATGCTTACACATGTGCACAAGGTGATACACTTGGTGGTTGGCACATTTGAGCAAGGGTGAAGAAGATAGAGTTAAAAAGGAGTTAGTCACGCTGGTCATAGAGTGACTGGACGCATCTGGTATGGCGACCGCACGCATTTGGTATTAATGACCAGACTCTGGCTTAGTGGAGTGACCGGACGCTGAGGAGTTACTATTCAGCGTTCAATCAATGTGAGTTAGCTTGGTTTAGGTTTGTAGAGAAGCGACCAGACGCGTTCGGTCGCCACACCGGACGCGTCCGGTGTGAACCAGCAACACTCGGGTTTCAGTGCTATAATTGATCAAACTCTAGGAGCAACTGGTCCGGTGTGACCAGACGCGTCTGGTCGGCCCAGAGCGGCTCTAGGAGTTCTCTAGACTCGACCGGGCGCTAAGTCTCCTACGTCCGGACCAGTGTGACCGGACACATCCGGTCATCCCAGAGCGGTTCTAGGAGCTCTCTAGACTCGACCAGACACTGAGTTTCCTAAGTCTGGTCGTCCACACCGAACGCGTCCGATGGCAATTGAGTGTGGTACTCGTGGTAGCAATGGCTACTTTATTTGAATGGGACACGTGGCGGTTAGGTAGCGACTGAATGCATTGCTTGAGTGTTTGCATCTAGAGACACTTGGTGTTTGTGTTTCGCTTTGGGATTCGCTTGTTACTCATGGTGGTTGTCGCCACCTAGATGGCTTGGAGCAGCGGGGATCGTCGAGCGGAGGTTGGTGATTGTCTCTGGCTCCGATTGTGTTGATTGTGAGGGGTTCTTAACCTTTCCCCATCGGAGAGCCAAAAGGTACTCTAGTAAATTGCTCGTGGCTTGTGTGATCCTCATCTTGTGTTGGTTGTGCGGCACCCTATTAAGGGTTTGGTGGGTGATGCCAATCAGCTTGTGAACCTCCAAGTGAGTGAATCGCCACAACAAGGACTAGCTTGCCAGCAAGCAAGTGAACCTCGATAAAAAATTATTGTGTCATCATTTGATTCTGAGGTGATTGGTTTTCATTTGTATTCATTCTTGTGATTGATTGGTTCATTCTTCGACTCAGCGGTATAACCATCTTGCTCACTTTCTCTTTACATTACCGCAAACTAGTTGTCAAGCTCTTTAGTGTAGCTAGTCGTGAGAGCTTGTAGTTTGGTTAGTGTGGCTCTTTAGTTAGCCTTTGAGAGCACACTAACTTAGTGTAGGGACATAGCCATTGTGTGGATAGAGACTATATAAACTAGAATTGTGGTAGGTGGCTTGCATTTTAGTAGGCTAGCGCAACACTCGCTTCGCCTCATATTTGTCTAACCGGTTTGCTAAGTGTTGTTGTAGAAATTTTTAATAGGCTATTCACCCCCCTCTAGCCATTAGGACCTTTCATCAAGTCCACCTTCGGTTAGTTGGTCCTAGGATTCATGATGTTTGAGTGCTCAGTCTCCTGTTTCTAGATCTGTTGAACAGACACCATGTTTTGGATAATCATTTTCTTGTTGTTTCTCCATTGCCCTCGTCTATCTCGACTTCTAGATTAAGCCTTGGTTGTACTAGGTTGCTCTTAACCATGTATCCCTAAATCCTCATGTAGTTTAAGTCATGTAATCTTTCATGTAATTTTAGATCTACGAAGTGTAATCGTATTTCTCCCCTTCTGATTCATGTTTCAAATCTCGAGACAAGATTTTGTTTAAGGGGGGTAGAGCTGTAACACCCTTGGTGTTACCGCTTAAACAACTTGCTAAACTATGTCATGAGCATCATGTTTATGTGTCAATGCATGTGATAAAGTGTGTAGATCCATTTTTGTAACTCAAAACAATCAACAAAAAATGCTAAACGAAAGTTGATTCAATAGTTATGTTATATCACTTAAGGTTGAAAACCAATTTTTATTAAGCAAAAATACTATGGAACATGTATGTGACACTTAAATAAAGTTCAAAGTACAAACTTGGTAGATGACAATGCAACTTTAACTTTTGAAAAATAGATGTTGTTAACTAGTGTTTTGGGAGCTCTAAAATCAAACTTGATGTTAAGATAAGCTCTTTTCCTTAAGTCGGCAAGCACTTGAACTATTGTTAAAATACCATTTTGGCAAATTATATTGAGCAAAATAGTTAAATAGTGCTTAAATATTTCTCTCCCATGGGTTAGTATAAGATATGGACTCTGGCATGAAGTATTTGTTGGTCAGGGTTAGCAAGGTTTAGATCTATTAAAAATTGAGACAAAAGAGTTAATGGTTACTTGGTCCTAACTGAAAACCTTAATGTTTCTAAGTATGAAGGGTGGTAGACAATGCTATTTTGGTATTTAATTTCTAACAAAAATGTGTAAACATGAGTTGCATGTTTTGGTATTGTTGATTGCATCAAAGTGAGTGCTTGAGCATGGCATAGGTCAACATTGTGTTGGATGTCATGTTGTCCGCTCTAAAATTGCCCTAACTTCACTAGAACGTGCTGTCGGAGTTGTGTCGGGTTTCGTTCATGAACCGGCATTCTGCACAATGAGCTCATGTTGGCATCCTTCTATTCCCCTCTCTGGTTGCTCTTGAGCCATGTCGATGGCTTTGCTGGGTCGCTAGTCATCTTGACTTTAGGATAGCGGAATTAGTTGGGCCTCAATTATGATCGTTGGTAGTTTTTGCTTCACTTTAAAATGTGTGCATGTCACCTGTAGCAGCCGTTTGGACTAGGTTCATGGTCACTGTGGGCACAACGTGGTGGCGCCAAGGTCACGTTGCAACCATGCCGCGGCCGCCGGCCGCGCATGCTCCAGGCCCGTGCCTATGTGCCTAGGTCTAACATGGCCCGACCCGGCTGGCAGTGGTCTGGTCACCCGGGCATGTTGTGTGCGTGCCAACGCCAGCCACCGAGTCATGTGTAGGGCAGTGCGCTAGGCCATGGTGGGGCAGTGGCTGACACCGCTTTGCCGATGTGGCACTCGTCTCGCACTTCATCCTACCTACCGCGTCAAATCTTTGGACATGTGTCACTGCCACTGCGCCTCGATCGATGACCTCGGTCGCTATGATGACGAGATGCTTCCTTGCCTCGCCATTAGCCGATGCTAGTGAGCCTCGCTTGGGTGTTGCTACTCCACTTAAACATGTTGTTCCAAGCCCATAAACTGTCGTCGCGCGCACGTGTTCAAGCTACCGTCATCAAATGGATCCACCCGTCTTAATACGCTCACCCACGCTCAGGTGCACTCTCCATGGCAGGGCTGTGGCTATAGCTCTGCTTTTCTGCCCTCCAATTGTCTAGCGCCAGCGACTTCACTGTTCAATTCCTCGCTCTCGCGGGAAGCTTAGGAAGTATGCTAGCCGTATGCTTCCCCTCAAGCTCAGTTATGCCCTATTGACCGAGAATTTGGTGTTTTGCTCGCCGCCGACCGTGGGCGCCACCGAATCGATTGGTTGCGAGGTAAGGCATGTAGGAGTGGTAGAAGTTCGATTGCTTGTAACACTGAGCTCGCCTTGACTCCCCCTATCTGATGCTCTCACTATTTTGGCTAGGGTGCTCATCGTCTATGGGGTGACGCACCGGTGTCCTTCGTAGAGCGCCGCCGCCCTGCTCGGTCACCCGTGGACAAACCACCGTAGCACTCCCTAGCTTCAAACGTCAGCAGGGCATGCACCACAGTGAGCTATGGATGCTCCTCCGCCATCTCTACCTTTTCGTGAGGGTGTAGGCTCATCAAAATAGTCACGTCACCACCGCGGATCGCCACTCGCCGCTGCAGCCCGCGACAGGGCATCTTTGAGTCCCTAACCGCTGCCCATCCTTGTGTGTTTAGCTTTAGATGGTGGTCGGCCACTCACTTCCATTGTATTAAGCCTAGTTTGCCCGTCATAACCGCCTTGGGTCGTCGGTCGCCGCGCCGGCACGCTCGGGGATCCCTGGGACCTCCCCGTGGTAAAGGCAAACACATCCAAGGGTATAATTGCTAGATTACTGATGGTAGGAATAGTGCTCATAGTAGTCATGTTATCATGAAGAAGCACGAGGGGTTTTCTGCAAAGCCGCCATCGCGCGGAGGTGCCCTGGCCTTGGGCCATTGCTGGGCTACCATGGCGCGCGTGCAGCCGCACCACGCTAGACTGTCGGGCCTGAAGGGTCGTTGCCGTCCCTTTCCTTTTTTCTAATGTATTTTCCAATTTAGTTTCTAAGGTAAACTTGTAAATTCAATATAAAATTGTGTAGTTAACCAAAAATTGTGAAACTAGTTTTGTTAGGTTTCTAAAATCATGATCTATATTCTAGCATATTTTGTTCATATAGTTTTATAATATTCTTAGAAGCTATATAATTAATTGGAGGTACTTAATATTGTCAAAACATGAACATGTAGGAATTATTGTGATGAAGTGGTACTAGTACTAGCCCTAAAATTTTTAGAATAGATTCCTAACAATATTAGGTGTTCACTATAATTTTTGTAGCTTCATAGGAATTAGTTTGTTAATGTAACTAAATGAGCCCTAGTACGAAAATATAGATTTAATCAATCAAATGTCAAAAATAATTGGGGGTTTGTAGAAAAAAAAACATTTTCAAAAACAAGCCTCACTTGACCACGTGGATACATGGCTTAGTATGTTAGTCATTAGAGCTAGCTCGTTAGCTTGCGAGACATAATCGTATTTTAGAGTTACGGTTGCCATTGATTATTTACGTCCATACGTTGCATCCACGGATTTCATGATTGGAGCGATGTTGGATCGCGGAGTCATCAGGAGTAGCGGAAGCAGATGGTGACTTGATGATCATGCCACCAAGATGAAATCTAACTTTGTTATATCTTACCTAGGCAAGCCCCGGTGCATAACCCCTATTATTCTGAACTTTATTTTATGTTTGTGCATTAAGTTTTAAAGAGTTGAATGAAAACCCACTTGCATATATATATCCTTATCCTAGGAGTCTTACTAGTAGGACAGGATCGTGTAGATTGCTATGCTATAGGACTCCGGTAGAAGTCGAGTGATTGTATGTCACTCGTGAGAGATAAGAAATATATTATTATTGTTATTATATTACTATCACATGGAATATATATATGAATGATAAATGGGAGACTGGGCGGAATGGTACTTTAGATCTGGACATGGTTTGGCATTTGAGCAAGGCTCGGATTGCAATTGTTCCGCCTGTGTTGATTGAGGACCGTCCGTTGCATTGGATTCTAGTCTGGTCACAGACTTATTATCCTTAGCACATACTTGCTTATGGGGGCGAGAAGGCTCGTTGCTCTCTTGTCATGGATTCTAGCTCTTTTCAGACCGACTGATTGGAGGTGGGGATGGTGGAGGACTAAGCACCACACTGAGTCTGGGACTCAGGTGTGGGGGCTTGGAGTCCAAGTTTGGACGGGGACCTGAACCCCTTGATAGGAGAGTGGTAGGTTGGTCCTGCTTGTGCCTAGGGTATAAGCGGGGCGTGTGTTTCAGGGTACCCAGCTGGAATACATTAATTCATGAATCGTCGTGTGATACGGTATGACTTGGCTACGATCTAGCACCATAGTAAAACTAGAATATAAAAGATGATAAAATGGTTCTGATTGCTTACCACCTACTTGAAAGTAGCACATGTGCTTACTTAGAATGGTTAGTTAATGAACTAATGATGATTGCTAATAAAATTAAATATAAGAATGCACATTTAGTAATGCTCCTGCCGATGCAATAAATCCACAAGGCAGATTGCCTTGCATATCCTTAGAGTCTTTTCTTTCCTCCTGACGGGTAAGTCTTGTGGAGTACAATTGAGTACTCAGGGTTTATTCTATCCAGCTGCAGGGGACACGTGGATGCTAGAGCTAACACTTGTATGCGGGAACCTCCTCGTGAGCTCAGCGAGGATTTCCTAAATGTTACGGACATAGAGTTTATTTGAAACTTACACCCAAAATGTTTTACAATGGAAAAACTTATCACCTGTTATGATGTATATAACGGATCCTCATGTTAATGTTTAACTTGTTATTAAATGATTTTATTTCTACTAAAACTCTACTAACATGGTTATATCTTGTTGTTATAAATAATAGATATTATACTCTGATGTTGCACAAAAAGTGATGTAAGAATAGCTAAAATGTTGTAAGCTTTATTCTCCCATTTATGATCCTATTAAAAAATGTGGATTTTTGGGTTCTCCCTTGGGGTGTGCTCGACAGGACTGCCTGATGTAGCTCACCTTTAGGGTGCTTAGTGTCTAGTGGAAGATAAGCACCCCCGTAAGTGAGTTATTTTAGACGGTTCTACCACAACACTAAGCACCCTGAAAGCAAGGTATATCGGACAGTTCCGTCGAGCACACCCTAAGGGAGAAGTCAAACAATCCACGTTTTCCCTCTAAGATCCAATAATGAGAACGAGTTTATAATACTTAGTCCATTTCATACATCAAGAGTTCTCAGAAATACATTATTACAACACCAAGTTCAGAGTACAGAATTTAAACAGCGGAATTGAAATAAACTTCTAACGATAAGATACAAGGATTCGTCTGTGCCCACCAGAAGAATCCTCCACTCAACAGCTACTCTTCAAGCTACACCTGCAACAGGGGTAAATAAACCCTGAGTACACAATGTACTCGCAAGACTTATCCAACTAGTGGGAATAATTTTCTGACTCCAAAGGATATGATAAGCTTTATGGTTTGTTGGGTTTTCTTTTTGCAAAAAGCAACAATAGTAGTGAATCCTTATGTATGTGTTTTATTAGCAGTCATGATTAGTTCATTAGCTAACCATTCTATGTAAGCACCTATTCTACTTTCAAGCAAGAGTTGAGCAATCAGATCCATTGCACCATCTTTCATCTTTTAGTTCTTACTACGGTGCTAGATCATGGACAAGTTGTATCGTATTACATGGCGATTCGCAAATAATTATAGCCTAGCTGGGTACTTTAAAACACATGCCCCGCTTGTACCCTAGGCATAAGCAGGACTAACCCACCACTCTCCTATCAAGGGGTCTAGGTCCCCGTCCAAACTTGGACTCCAAGCCCTGACACCTAAGTCCTGGACTCAGTGTGGTGCTTAGACCTCCACCATCCCTGCCTCCAATTAGTCAGTCTAGAAAGAGCTAGAACCCACGACAAGAGAGCAACGAGTCTTCCCTGCTCCCATAAAAAAAGTATGTGCTCAGGATAATAAGTCTGTGACCTGACTAGAATCCAATGCAACGACTGGTCCTTAACCGACACGGACAGGAAAAATAGTGTAACCAAGCTATGCCCCGTTGGTCGTAGGACACAACCTCTTACACCCACCAATACCCATACCATATCCCTACCCAATCTCTATTTCTTTTTCACCATTTATCATGAGAGTGATAATAATAATCACCTATTGTGAGTAACGGTAGGTTACTCATGCTACTGATAGCCTAAGCATAGCAGCTACTCGACCTATACTAGTAGGACTCATATGTAGGTTTATCTATGCATGTAGTTTCAACCATAAGCCTGTAACGTAAATGCACATCATATATATATATATATATATATATCTAGTGATTATTCAAAATAAAGGTTATGCACCTATGCACCGGGGCTTGCCATGGATAGGCATGGTGTCAGCTTAGTCAGTCAGTGGCAGCTCTGGGACCTCCTCCTACACGAGGATCTCCTCCTCGTACTCCTCGATCACCTCCTCGAACTCGTGGTCTCCGATGGTCACGATCTTCGCCAACTCGTTCTCTACATGCATGCGATGAAGATGCAACACTTAATATTTTAGCAACAGCAGCTCCTAAATTAAGAATACACATGGTAAACTACTAAGCTAGCTCTAATGACTAAGATACTAAGCTAACTATCATCTTCATCAAGTGTTGGGTTCAACTAACAAACACCTAGCTTTACAAATGAAGGATATATCTTTATTTCTACTAATGATTTAATGTATATTTGAAACAACGAGCATTTAACTACCCTTATGTTAAGTCTATTCTAAAGCTATAAAAATTATAGTGAGCACATAATAATACCATGAAGCTACTATAAAATTTTTAAAGCTACAGCTATCACCATATTGCTACAAAAATTCCTACAATATTTAACCTAATAATATTAAGCACACTCAAATGATTTAATAGTTCTGGGTATCAACAAATATATATATATATGAACTAAATATATCAACAGATAGAGCACAATTTTAGGAACTTAACAAAATTGGTTTTATAATTTTTGGATACCTACATGATTTTATATGATTTACCAAATATTAGCTCAGAAATACAATTGAAAAGCGATTTCTATTCTCCACGAAAAAGCTAAACTGATTTCGGCGCAACGTGCGCACGCACGAGCACGCGGCGGTCCACAGGCGAGGCATAGCCCACACGCGGAGGCGGCCCACGGCGAGGAAGCCCGTGTGTGCTGGCACTCTTGCAAAAATGCCCTTGGACTATGAGCAAAACAACCCACAATCCACGTTACTATTTTTATAGACAGTGACTTTGCAACAGAACTCTTAGATCTTTCTCCTCTTTACAACGGCAAGGTCCTCGGCCATCCCTACGTGCTCCAGCATGGCGAGCGGTGGCACTAGCGCTTGCGCCAGCCACACAAGACCCACGATGACCTATCTATGAGGTCAACCCTCACCTAGGGTTCGACGCGAGATGATGGGCGGTGGTTGCATGAGTCGGGACGCCGTAGAAGGAACTCTCCATGATGGCGGGCACCCTGCGGCAATGGCGACGGCGTTCAGGTGAGCCACAGCAACAACAAGGCGGTAGGGGTAGCAGGTGAGCAACGACAACTCTCTAGTGACCTTGCCGAGAAGCCGGCTTGGCCAGAGATGACCCGAGCGAGGCTGGCCACGTGCGCGCTGTGAGGTGTACGGCGGACCACAAAGGCACGACCATGTCAGCGGCGAGGAGGCGGCACTATAGCTGCGACTAGCGTGCGCACATCGAAGAGGGAGCCAAGATGAGCTAGTGGTGCAGAGGGATTGGCGCGGGGTCAAGTGGTGGAGATTGGCCACGACGTAGGCGATGATGGGCCTTAACGGCATGGTGGCGGGCAAAGCTCCAAAATTGGAGCTCAACCGAGCCGCAATCAAAGCGGGATGGGTCGGTTGGAGAGGGGACGTGAAGGCGAAGATGCGAGCGTGAGGAATTGATGAGAGGTGCTCGCTCTCTGGCTTCACCATGACGCAACGCGACGGCGGCGAAAAACAGAGGGAGAAAGAGGGAAAGGGGGAGACGACGTGGTAGGTGGGCTTGGCTCGTCCACGCCTTGACAGGACATGAGCGGCGGGCTCAGGAGGCCCACGTGTCGGTGCTACGGACAACGTGTGCGCGTGTCCGACTGGCATGGTCTGCCATAGTGCCATAAATGGCATGGCGATGGTGGCTCGCCCACATGCGCGTGGCAAAAGCGACACGCACATGGCCGACAACAGCGCAGAGATGCAGTGGACCGGCGCGGATGTGACAACGATGCGACGGCAGCGGCAGCGTCGCGACACGAGGAGCGTCGACAGTGTGGACGCGACGGCAGCGTAGCGCGGCCGTGGTGGCACCTAAGACGGCAGCGCGAGGCAGAGCAGCAGAGCGCGGGGCCAGCGGCTCGACCAGCCAAACACGGTGGCACGGTTGACCGCACGGGACGCGGCCATGTGCGTAGCGTGGGAAAGCCGCGCAGTGACCACGCACCCGGCGCCAACCAACCCGAGACAGTGACACGCACGAATTTTAAAGCGTTCAACATGACCAAACAGTTGCTTTAGGACCTAAACCATCTTCACCATGCACAAGATGGCGCATGAGACTACCAAATCGAGCTATAACACTACACCACTCCTTAACTCAATCTCTCACAATAAAATTGCTAAACATAGCAGTGTCTAACTGTTGGCAGACGAAAATTTCTAAGTTTTTAGCTGAATTTGATTTCCATTTGCGATTTCTAAGCTAGTGAAAATATTAGCTAGTAATATCATTTTTCGACCGCAGGTATTTTATTGTCATCTACAAAGTTTGTACTTCAAACTTTATTTAAGTATCACATATATGTTCCATAGCATTTTTGCTTAATAAAAAATGGTTTTAAACCCTAAGTGATATAACATGACTATCGAATCAACTTTCGTTTCGCATTCTAGTTGTTCGTTTCGCATTCTAGAAATTGATCTACACACTATCACATACATTAACACATAAACATGATGCTCATAACATATTTTAGTAAATAATTTACGGTGTAACACCGAGGGTGTTACGTAAACCAATTAGACTAATTTATCAGGTACTAGTACTCTTAATAAACCCATACATGACTCATATGCTCGACTAAGTGGATGGACAAATTAAAAGGACTCAAAGAGAGTGAAGGATGGAAATTTGGTGGACCATTAATTTCGCTCTTTAATATTAGACTAGACAATATGCTAGTATGTCTCTCGCAAAAAATGCTAGTATGTTGCAACGGGGCATATAATTTGTAGTGTTGGGGACATGCGACGATAATGACTATTTTTGTTGGATTTAAATGGGCTTGGCCTAACCTTAAATCAAATAGATTTTAAGGCCAATGAAAGTTTTGCAGTTTAAACTCAAGGTTGAGGGCGAGTGACGATGACTGAGGGATAGAAGAGGAGTGAAAGACGAATGGATGGGGGAGAGAGTAAGAGATGGAAGAAAGAAATTTTGACAATTTAATGTCAGGTATAAGATATAGACATAGATGTATTATATTTCAATCCCTTGCTATATGTCTTATTTATCTAAAATTAAATGGGTATCTATATTCGGACTATTCATTTTGTATTAGTATCCCAGAGATATTTATATTCGTGTTTATATCTCGCTAAAAAAATTTCCTCTATTCTAAAAAATGTTTTGGTTTTTATTTTTTATTTTACACTTAAATATACGTTGTAACTAGATATATAGTAAAGGTAGTATATTTAGAAGATTTAATATAAGTCCCCTTCTTTTCATAAAAAATGTATTTAGAAGGAGTATAATAAATAATTAAATAGTGATATTTATATTAAATTTTACGTGTCTGTTTCCACCGCTACATCCAGTGAGACTGCAAGAGCGCGCACCGGGACCCGCGGTCACGTGCCGCCAAACGCCAACTGCTGCAGTCAGGTAGCCGTTGGGTCTGGGCGTCTGGTTCGCTCTGGCAGTCTGGCCCTGCACCCCCGCCAGTTATCTTCCCTGGTTCTGTGATTCATGTGCACCTGCGGCTGCGGACCTGCCTCTGTTTCTGTTGGCGGTCTAGCCGTCTAGGCCGCCGAGGCCGGAGCCATGAGGATGCGGTGGATTACGAACTCACGCTTCTGCTCTAAATTCTCAAAAAATACTACAGTATCTATCACATTGAATGTTTGCGGCTCGTGCATGGAGCATTAAATATAGACGAAAAAAACTAATTGCACAGTTTGGTGGGAAATTACGAGACGAACGTTTTGAGCCTAATTACTCGATGATTGAACACTAATTACAAAATAAAAACGAAAGTGTTACATTAGCCTCAAATTCTAACTTTCTGAAACTAAACACGCGCTCATGATCGTGGCCAGCTGAACTACCGAAGCACCTGTCGGTCCGACGGCCCGTGCTAACGGGCAGCGTCGCGATCGACTTGTCAAGGCTGGTTCCACACGTACGCGTACTCCAGAACCAGGAGTTCAGCTTCCGCTAGAGCCTAGAGCCTCCTTGAGTTCATGACAGCTAGACGCCTGCATTCTCCCCACTTGAAGACAATGCCATGTACTCTTTCTTTCTCTTTCGTTCGAGACTTCTGACGCGCAAACTGTGGTTGGTGAGACATGACACATTCGCGCACAGCATTCTCTTCTGTTGCTTTCCGTTCTCTCTGGTAGCAGTCTAGCAAGCACCGCTTCTGCGGTTGGTGGTACTGTTACTGTAACTTCTGTTTTCCGACGCAAAAGCGTTTGTAACCTCGAACGGGAATAGCTCGTGCAAGTTTGGTCGAACTTCGTGTAGTGTATGTATCTTGTTTTTGTATTGCGTGCATCATGAATTATCCATATTAGCACCGGTTCGAACTTGATGTTTGATATTTTTGAACGTGACCTCTAACCTGTTTAATACAATGATTGATGAACCATATAAGGCCCTGTTCGCTTCTCCTATGAGCCGTACTGTTTCAGCGAAGAAATAATATTTTTCTCTCACGACGAATCAGCAAACAGTATTTTCAGCCATGACTTTTCAGCGAAGCGAACGGACCCAGAAGCTTATACGCTGAATGCCTGAATTGCCTGGAAATTAAACCTACTTTTCAAGATTGTGTTATAGCTAATGCCCATTGCTTCTGTCTAGATAAAGTATACTTTAGTGCTGCTAGCTGTTTTTTCCCATTTCAGTTTGAGTTTTGAAGTATTTCACATTTCAACTTTCATTATATTTTGCTTATTTCCATATACAAATGATCAGATTAGTAACAGATTTCACTTTAATGCAAAAGGGCAATTGATCAGTATCTTCGTGAAAGCAATGAAAAAGGACACATGTGAGCCACCTGCGCCTGTGCGGCTGGGCGCTGGCAACCTGCCTAAACCAGCGCCTACCTCATGTGCGCTATGTTTGGTTCAGTTGACTCTTGAGTCTTGATAGGGGGTTGCCTGAATATTATTTGTAACTCATGCATACATGATTATTATTATCCTGTTACAAAGCATAAGCATAGATTTAGTTTTTTTTTGACAAATCAAGCGTAGATTTAGTTACAGGAAGAAATGTCAAGGACGTGCCTCATGTTTACCAAGGTTGATTATTTATGGCAATTTTAGCTGGGAGGGAAAAAAACTCATGTCCCTAACTAAAGCAGTAATCCATCTGCTTTGAATAAATCAGTTTCTGAATTGTCCTAAGTCAATTTTTTAAGTTTGAGTAAAATTTATAAGAAAAAGATGATTTTTTATAACATAAAATTAGTATGGTAAGACACAACATAAGATATGTTTTCATGTTTTTTGTCATCATATTGATACTCATTTGTATAAAATTAATTGAACTTAAAAAGTTTAACTTAGAGCTTACTTGGTTCGTTTTCAAAATATGCCAAGTCAAAAATTGGCAAGCCATGGTTTTAACTGTTATTTAGTAGTTTGCTATGAAAACATGTCAACCTCTCACGTTTGACTACTTTTTTTGCTCAATCTTTACCTGCCAAATCTTTGGCACGATAAATTTGATCACAAACCGGACATACTCTGAAACAAATCTAGAACGATGGAGTACGTTGGTGTGTCCACCTTCTGATTCGTGTAATCAATGGCGCTAGCCATGCCAAGCTCTTGTATTCGTGGGCGGGAAGAATATTTATATCGCGGGCAAGAACGACAGCAAGGCAGTAATGGGACATGACGGCGTAGTTGCAAAGTTAGATTCCTCTAATGGTTTCTCCCTTCGGAATTTTGGGCGATACACGTCCCTATCGACATGGACGTCGAAACCACCGTATCGATTGGTAGATCTAAGGCAGGAGTCCATGCATCTTTCATTCCTCCGCCGGAGTATGTTATGTGGTCATCTAGAACTAGCAAGAAGAGTATACAGCTAGGCGGCTACAATTCTCTGTTGCGCCGAACGAAAAAAGAAAAGAAAAAAAGCGTTTGCGGGGTCAATCGACCAATGTTCTGTTTGCCACATGCTGTCAGCTGTCGTTTCAACCCCGAAAGCAGCAGCCACCTGCTCCAATCAAGAACGCGAAGCGAGGTCATCATCTGGGGCAAACCCTGCCCGGTTAGGCGGCTGAATTTTTTACATTTTAGTTTTTTTAAAAGTTTCTCATAAATAAACCCTTTGCGAAAAAAATTCAGAAAATAGACTCTAAGCTCGGCGCTATTGGTGCTGACGCCGTCTCGGCGCCAGCGTCTCTGGCGTCGAGCTCCTAGGCACGGTAGATGACATGGCAGTGATCTCGGCGCCAGTCATTCTGGCGTCGAGCTCACTACCATTTATCTCCGGCTAACCTTCCTGCCTGAGCGTTCTTCCTCTTCTTTCTTCTTCCACTCGGGTTTTTTCTCTCCCCACTTCACCCTACCTCACGAATCGGCATATTGGACCTTGGAAACTTTGATTTGATCCGTAGATCTTCGAGAGCAAGGTATCCTCGCTCCCCTCCTAATTTTTTTCGCATCGATTCGGTATGTATTAGTCGGATTTTTGAACGTAATAATCGTCATCACTTAGAGTTTCATTGTATCCATCAATATATGTATTATACAACCGTAGGATAATTCCAAGACGTGGAAAAGCTAGCAAACCAAGGCGCATGTAGTTATGTTATGGGTTCATTGTTGTGCATCAAATGGGAAACCCTAGGTTTATGGTTTAATGTTAACTGCTTTGGGTTCTTAGAACGAAATTGGTTGTATTGTAGTTATGGTTCTCATTGACATTTATTTGTGATGTTTTGATTTATGTTTGTTAAATTACATCCGTTTTGTTAGATGCAAGAAATGTTTCGGGAGGAGTTTTGGCGAAAACGGGGTTGTCCTCGAGAATTATACTCCGACGCGTCTAGCAAAGATGCCCCCGTCCCTCCCGACCTCCCTGTCCCTAACTGTGACTGTGGTTTTCGAGCCCATATTTTTCAATCAAAAACATCCAGACACAGCGGCACGTTGCTTCTATACATGCAGTCGTTTTAATGTAAGAAATTATTTCCACTATCTTTTTTCTTTATTTGTGTAAGTATGCTACTAATATTATGTTGAAATCTCGTTGTGTAGGACCATGAGAGGTGTTTTTTCTTTCAATGGATCGACGGTGCAGATAAGTTTAATCCTAGGTACCTCCTTTTCGATGATTGATTTAGAGGGAGACATCCACGTGAGCACTTCAAGCGGTGGGTTCCACCCCCCTAATCTCCACCAATGACGGCTAAGGAGAAGCACCTAGCCACAGTTAGACGACTCGAGGAATCTCCTCTGTGTGATTATGGAGATCGAGCTGTGATAAACTCTGAGAATACGTTGGAGTTTGTGTGTCCAAACAAGCATGAAGTAAGTGTGTATGTGTTGAAATATTGAGCTATATGTGTTCATGTACTAATGTCTTCTTATTTAGGTGTTTTCAATGGCGAAGTGTCGTTTTAAGGAGTGGTTGTATGGTCCTAAGAACCAATGGCCAGAAGAACCACGAAAGGTTAAGGAAAAGAAGAAAGAAAAAGTAATTTACAAAGCACCTCCTGTCATGTACAAATGTGGTGTTAAATCCAACTATGGCCTAGTCTCTTCGGAGCTTGGAATGGGCTATTATTGCGGCCATATGATTGAGTATGATGAGGTTGGTTATTTTTGTGGTAAACATAAAATCGTATTTTGTTTCTTTTGCTGAGACATATATGATAGAATTTTCTGTTTGAACAGAGCACTAGGAAATACAGGTGAGAATGTTATGATGGTCAAGCTAAGTTCTTGGATGAACTGAAGAAGAGGCAAGTAATTGTACGGAAGAGGGGATATGGACCTGACTACGTCAACCTATTCGTTAAACATCACAAAGAAAAGATGCGTGAGTTTGCTAGACAACGCGGTATTTGTAACCCGATCGATATTGGGCTTAACAAATTGGAATTGGAGAGACGGATGACGTTAGAGGAGGAGAGGGCAAGGAATGAGGCAGGGGAGGAGACAAGAGTATAGATGCAGGTCTTGAACGAGCATGTTGTTGCATTATGTGGTAGTGAGTGCTTCAAAGTATTTTTTTCGTTGCATGATTTTAAATGTAATATAATCGTGTTGCTAACTTATTGTATTTTATACATGAAGGGATTGGTTGCAGCGAGAAATATGCCGCAGAGCTGGCTCGTGCAAGGTATGAGGAAAAGAAGTTAGATGAGCATAGATCATGAGTTGGTCGCACCGTTCAATCACCGATTGTGTTGTCTGATGAGGGGGACGAGGATGAGGACGACACTGGCAGACTCAGTGAGCTCATTGCTCTAGCAGAGGACGGCTTGCAGGCGCAGGAGACTGAGGACGATACTAGCAGACTGAGTGAGCTCATCGCTCTAGCAGAGGCGAGGTTGCAGGCAGAGCAGGCAGAGGAAGACACTGGCAGACTGAGCGAGCTCATCGGTCTAACAGAGGCGGGCTTACCGACAGAGGAGGATGACGACGCGTTCTTCACTCAGGCCGTAGTGGCCGCAGATAAAGCGGAGGCCGCTTACTATAGGCGATGGGCAGGTCAAAGCAACGCAGGTGAGCCTAGCCACAGCAACAGGGTTGTAGTAGAGGACTAGTGCTCGGATGATGAGTTGCGTACTCAGTATGTTTCAGACTAAGGATTTAGAAGTGCATTTGCCCCTATGTCTACTGTCGGCACGTACTTCTAGTATTATTATGTTATGTAATGTGGCATAGTATTGAACTTTTAATTATGTGGTTGTTTTCATTATTCATGGTCTTAATATTCCGCTTAATGATGCGGACGTATTGAAATATGAACACGTGCTGCAAATAAAACCTAACGACGTATGACATTATATAATTCAACACACGAAACAAATGAAATGGCATGTGAGAACATGTACCAAAGCTAGGTACAGAGTTTCATTCGACTAAACCTAATATGCCTTAGGTAATTAAACCAAACAACAAGCACATAGATATGGCATGTGAATAACATAAAGTCGTCCTAGTAGTGTGGCCACATAGCAAATTGTGTTGCACCTTCTCCATAGTAGCCTCCCATTGTTGTTGTTGTTGGTGGTGAGGGTGACGGGGGAGGACCTTGTTCTTGTGGTTAGGGCAGGTGCAATATGGATCATTGCAAAGTGCCTCCTGTGAATCAGCACCATTGTTGTTGTCGTCCTGTCCGTCGTCCTTGTAACCGCTGCTAACTTTCCTTTCTAGATCGAAGATACGGTCCTGTAGATAGTAGATCTACTCCGCATGCGGATAAATAGGTCGAGCATCGACCCACCTACTAAACCCATAGTTGTCTTCGGGCAAGGAAGACTACAATAAGTATGTCGTGTAAGTTATATACAAGAGGAACATATTGAAGAAACTAATAGTAATAGCAATTACCCATGCTCGCGGGCATTTGAAGAAACGATGACCTCCATCTATTCCCTCGGTGAATATCTGCACTAGGCAGTCCTCACCATGCATGCATTTTGGCCACTCTTCTTTCCGTTCATCGTATCCTCTCAGTGATGCCTCTTTGGTGAAATCACTTTTGCTCTCAACTAGAAACCTCTCATAAAGAGCTTCCTTAAAGAAATTAGGACCAAGAGGACCCTCCCACCTAATGGTAGTTCCCTTCCCCTTTCCTCTTCCTCTAGACGATCCTTCAGACATTGGTACTATAATGAAAGAAAATGCTGAGTGTTCTTATTCCTTGTTGTGTGTTTGAATGAGAGGGAGTGAGTGGTTATTTATAGGTTGAGAGGAGGAATGGAGGCCTCTCAATGTGCCATGTCAGCGATCCGTGTGCCTCTTTACCTCGGCCCTTGGATCAAACAGTCATAAGATAGATGGTGGAGATAGAGTGGAGTTGTGCTTCCTTGCATGCCAATACTATGTCAGTGATGTGATAAATCAATGTTGTCCTTGTATCTGAAAAGTCTATTTTTATTGTCTGAAAAGTATAGATTCGTTCACTGTTGCTTGGTAACCCTAGATTCATCTACAAAGCATATGTATAGTACGTTTGGATTATACACGTTATAATAAATTTATAGTTAATCTGTGTACTATATTTATGCCTTTGTAGCAGTATAGTATGATTAATGTTTCACGGAAAAATTCACAAGAGTTTCCCTTATTTTGTGAGCATCCACAGTTACAAACAGAGACATCATTATATATTCCAAACATTTCATCATCCAAGGAGTAAAATGCAACCACAACGAACATCACAACCAACATAATATGTCCTGCATAGTCCAAATAGTCCACAATGTCCATACAGTCCCAAATAGTTATACAAAAGTAAATACAAAATCCATAATAGTGCATACTAACAGGTACCAAATCCCTCACTGTCTCCTACTCTTGCCCTTACCCTTGTGACCCAGAGCGCTCGTACCTGGAGTGTAAGGATCACACGGACGGCGTCGCCTAGGGCCTAGAGGCGGTGTAGGATGAGTCGAGGGAGCGTCATGGAGCTGAGAGGGGCTAAGCTCCTCGTGCCTCTTGTCCACGTCATCGTCATCGTCGTCTTCCTCGTCCCCTGTAGCTGCTTGGCTAGAGGAACCTAAGCCTCCTCTACGTGCGGAAGGAACATACACGTCTTGCGTCGTGTCTGTCCTGCAACCACAATGACCAGCCGCATGGCGTAGACGATGGGACAGCCTCTGTTGTACAAAACTATATTAACTAAAAGAATCTAATGTATTAATGATATGTTTGAAAGAATATTTTTAATCTTACGTCCAGGAAGCCAAGTATGTAGTCGTCATTGACTCTCGGCCGAATGCGCTCAATCTCTTCAACTGAGCATTTGAGTGTATTGTACTACAACAAAGTTCTCAGTAATAATACTTCTGAACATATAGCAATAGGTTTTATTTTCTTTTGTACAAGAATCTAATGTATTATAAGGGTGATACGGCTCGAAGGTGGCACTAACTAAAATAGATAACTCCTAATGTCGGTCCAAGAACGCCTAATGTACTGTTGTGCAACTTAACATAAAAAATAAGGCAATTGCCTTACCACTCTGTCCAAGATCGGTCCTACCTCCACCTGCCTTCCTGCATGAGTTAATTGGTCATACGCCGTGTCTTCATCATCGGAGGACTCGATGTCGGCGTAGTCATCTTCTATCCACTGTACCCTCAGCCTGCAATGTGTCGCACGCTGGTACCAAGCTTGGTACCGCCTAAACTCATGGTTCATGTGCGGCTCGTTGTTGCCATCCACGTTGTCGTGCATCTCCTCCCATTGCTCAATGAAGGACTGGTGGTGCCTCTCCCAGTCAAAAATCTTCTTGTTCTTCTAATGATCCAACCTACACGTATGTCATCGTTACTTGAATTCATGTACATGTAACCATATTAATAGAAATGGACCATCATGAGACATTTGAAATATCAAAACACTTACTTATGTAAGTCAACGCCAGTCGAGAACAGAGCCATAGGCCAAAGCTATCTCACTCCAAATTGATGTGCAACCCTATCTGGCAGGTGAAACTCGACAGCATAGAAGTAGATTAGAGGGCACCTCATCCTATAGAAGTCATCATCGAACCCACAAATGTTGCTCAACTAAAAAGGAAGTGTGCCCTCTCCACCGTACGGCTCCCACTCCAACTGCAACATGTCCAAAAAGGATGTTAGATGGTATACTAATCATTTTTAAAGCAGCATAGAAAATAAAATTTACTTACGCTAGACGCCGTCAGTGTGTCTAGCTCGTTCGAGAACTCAATGTGTGTCTGGTCTAACCTCACGTATGGAACCCTGACCTGGTCCCAAAGGTACACCCACATTGACTGCTGACTAGGAGGCTGACCTTGGAACCACTCATGATGAGCCAGAACCTCTAGACGGCCAACTAAAAGATGAGCCCACATCCACGGCTGTAACAGGTACATGCATCCACCAAGTGATGGGTTGGACGAAGACTGACAACACCCCTCGCACAGCTGCCGATATAGAAAACACAAGACTACAGAGCCCCAGCTGTAGTGACCCACCTGGTCCCAGTCACTAAGGCAATGGATCCACATCCAGGATGCACTGTCACCCGTGGCATTGGGGAAGAGAACGTAGACAAACAGGTGTAGGATCCACGCCCTGCAGTAGTACCCAACTATCTCCTCATCTGCCTCCTCAGGGCACTGTGCCAACTCTTCCTGTAGCCAGGAGATGGGAACTCCAGAAGTGCGAGCCCCTTGCTCACTAAGCTCATGCCCAAGGAAGGCCTCCACTCGTGCTCTCCAGCTCTCTGAGTTGCATCTTCTAATAGTCCTAGAGCATGACTGTCATCTCCCCAAAAGGTAGGTGAAAGCTGTGAAAGTGCATCTAGCCCTTTAGTGGGTTTTGGATGGTTGAATGACAACGTGATTAAAGGTCTAACCCATTTGCTAAGTATGGATAGGTAATAGGTTATCTCATAGGTACTTAATGAAAGCCAAAATGATGTGTTGTTGTATAAACAATCTAGTTCAAGCACAAGACAACAATGCAAATAGAATTCATGCAAAGGCTTATTTATTGTGGGATTTCCATGTACTGTGTCAAAGAAAGCTCGTAAGAATTAATTAATGAGACATGAGGGATTGCATATGGAATGGTCTCATATTTGAAGCTTGCTAAATTGAAATGAAAAAGATAACAATACAAACGAATGGTTGATTCAACACAAGATGTGACTTGATGGCTTGAGATGGTGAAGTTAGCAAGAAACGGCTTCGAGGTACTAAGCAAGGGTAAAGGGCAAGCGACGGCTTGGTGACCGAAGAACCTAGCTCAGGTTAAGAAGGAAGTACTTGCATTTAGTTGAGGTACTAATCAAGCTACGATGGTCATATTGATATAGAGGATCAAATCTATATTGGACAAAGTGTTTAAAGTGACTTGATGCATTTGGAGTTATTCATATTTGATTAATGGAATCAAGTCACGTGCTCAAGATGGCTATGCTCAAGTGAAAAAGATCAATATCAACATGTTGGCACCCTCACTTGGTGAAGATTGGAATACACGGCTTTGATTGAAAGAGATCAACTCAAAAAGTTTAATTTCGTTATACTTTTTAAAATTGAGTTAATAGGAATGCCGTATATTAAGAGGGATGCATCATGTTGATAGATAATGTTTCATAAGTGCTTAAGCCAACCCATGTGAGTTTAGAGTTTTTGAAAGACAAAAGAGCTAACTGATTTCTTGCAGGTCTGGCAATACCGGACGTGTCCGGTATTTGCCCAGCAATGGTAAAATTGTTGTTCTCAGGTTGGTTCATCGGGAGTTCCGATGGTCGGAAGTTTTGGCATGCGTCGGGAGTTTCGACACCTCACAAACTTCAACGCAGTTGCTTAGTTTTCTAATATGCTGAGGGTCGGGAGTTCTGACGTGAGTCGGGAGTTCCGACGGTCGGAAGTCCCAGCATTCATCGGGAGTTCCGATGCCTCACAACATCACTGTAACTTAGTTACCGTTGACGCAGTGTAAGTCATACCGAACATGTCCGGTATGACAACGGCTATAAAATGACTAGTTTTTCCAAGGGGGCTATAAATACCCCAAGCCTCCACCTTTGGAGGCTGCTGATTCTGCTAGTTGCTATACACGTTTTTGAGCCTTGCCAACCCTCCCAACCCTCTCTTAGTGAGTGATTGATCAAATTTGCCAAATCAAATTGTGGGTTGAGTGAAATTAAAAAAGAGAGCAATCCAACCACTTGAGCACTTGTGCATATTGTCTATTTCATGATTCGCATTTGTTACTCTTGGACTCTTCGGTCCTAGATGGCTAGGCGTCGCCGGAGAGCACCCAAGAAATTGTGGTTGCCTCAGAAAGTTTGTAACGGTAGATTCTGCTGCCTCGAAATCAACTAGTGGAAGGAGGAAAAGGAGTTGGAAAAGACTCTGGCTAGAGTGACCTTCATGGTACCCTCTAGGGCTGACCTTCGCTGGGTCACCCGTAGCCCCCTCAACGGAGAGTAGGACTCGAACGAGTCTGAACTTCGGTAAAACAAATATCATGTCTCAATTTGCATTTCATTTGATATTTGTGTTGCTTCAGCTATTGTGTAGGTTATATGTGTTTCTTGTCATCTCTAGTAGGTACCTGCAATTTGGATTGAAGATAGAAATCAAAAGGAGCAAGTTTGGTGTTGTTCCACTAAAACCGTGTATACCGGACACGTCCGGTATTGACCACAGTGCCAGGCCGTTCTGCAGAACACGTGCATACCGACCACGTCCGGTATATCTACCGGACACGTCCGGTATTTCCTACTTGTGCTGAATATATTCATTCTCTATTCTAACTTTGTGTTGCAGGGTTGCAGCTTCTAGATATATTCTTTATACCTTATATACTTCGTGGCTAACTTGTGAGGGGTGGTACTACTCTTTATTTAGAGTTTCCATTTTGGAAACTCCCTTTACTAATTGTTTCTACATTTAAAGGTGTTAATTTTTAGAAACGCCTATTCACCCCCCTCTAGGCGGCATCCTAGGTCCTTTCAATTGGTATCAGAGCAAGGTTCTCACCTAAAGCTTCACCACCGTGAGAAAATGATGTTGACGCCTATCGAGTTGGAGCCGGTGCTTCTCCAAAATGATGGTTCAAACTTTCTACCTTGGTCAATTCATGTACTCATTGCTTTTAGAGATATTAGTCCTCTTGTTGAGCATATTGTGGAAGCAAGAATAACTCTTCCTATAGTTGATTGGAGCAACTACAAAAATTTATTAAAAGAGGAAGAGATATGTATGCAACTCAATGCTCAAGCTATTAATGTCATTTTGAGTACATTAAGTGTAGAGGTTCAAGATGAGACAATCTTCAATGGACAACCACCTCCAGAGAGTGCTCATCTCATTTGGACTAGACTTTTTGATTTATATGAAAAATCCAAATGTGATGATGCACTTGAGATCGAGTCAATGGAAAGTATGTCCATTGTGTCTTCATGCAGCGAAGAAGCCTCACAAAACCTCAAGAGCGCCGAGCTAGAGCAAGAAGTGCAAGCAGCGCATGACTTGCTATCTGCCTGCACATACCGGACATGTCCGGTATGGCCAAGGCAGCAGAGCAGCAAGCAGCTATTTGCAACGATGCTCAAGCCCGGTGGCGACCAAGTGATGAGTCAACCTTAGTATCTCATGATACACATCACTAGTGTCTCATGGCCAAGAAAAGCAAGAAAAAGAGTAACAAGAAAGATCAGAAAAAGGAGAAAGCACAAGTAGATGATCAAGATAAGAGTGATGTTGAAGTTGAAGACAACTACAACCTTGATCATCTCAGCTGCAAAGACAAGTTCATCATCATGAAGATAGTTGAAAAGAATGATGAGCTTGAAGAAGAGATTGAGAAGCAAGAGCAATCACTTCAAAAGCAAGAATTGTTTCT
This sequence comes from Miscanthus floridulus, assembly GCF_019320115.1. Lineage (NCBI taxonomy): Eukaryota > Viridiplantae > Streptophyta > Magnoliopsida > Poales > Poaceae > Miscanthus > Miscanthus floridulus. Next base: position 113,032,946 of record NC_089586.1, on the reverse strand, counting down.
CATCTCTAAGATGGAAGAGCTAAAGGCTCTAAGTGAAAGGTATGAAAAATTGTCAATTGAGCATGCTTTAGTTACTAACTCCTCTTCTTGTGTTTCACAACTAGAGAAGAAAAACTTTGATCTCAAGGCAAGGCTAGATGAACTATCAAGCAAGTATAATGTGCTACAAGCAAACTATGTTCATCTAAAGTGCTCTCATGATGAAGTAGTAGAATCAAGCATCATGCTTTAGGTGGCTCATGAGGTTGTGATCACATCAGTAAAATTTTCTCAACCTCTCACACATTCACTCATTAGTACACCGTCTCAATTAAATATTTCTTGTACTGATGAATGTGCTCCTCAAGCAAGCCAATCTTTGATTGAGCTAAATCTCATAGAAAACATAGAGTTCAAAGAAGAGGTGAAAAGATTAAAGAAAAATGTGATTCAGATGAAGGGTAAGGAGAAAGCATAACCTTCTCAAGATAACTGTGATAACATGGTGAAGAAGCTTGAGAAGAGTTCAAACCTTGCTTCCTCTAAAGCCCAATGAAAGAATCACATTTCAAGTAAGGCCAACACAACCAAGAGCAAGAAACATGAAAAAAGGTTATGCTATGGTTGTGGATTATATGGACATGAGTGGGCTATGTGTCCACACAAGAGTTGGGCCAATAAGGTTGAAGCCACCAATCAAAAGGCTTCTACCAAGGAGGCCAAGCAAATGAAGAGTGATGGACAAAGTGCTTGTCTCATGAGCAAGAAATTGGGGCATACTACCAAGAAATGCCCAATGTACAAAGAGGCAAGAAAGGAAGCCCAAGTTGCAACAAGAAGATGTTATAGATGCAATGAGATGGGCCACAAGGTTGATAGATGTCCATATAAGCAAAACAAGAATAGAGCAAACAAAGGCTGCATATGCTATGCTTGTAGAAGAAAGGGGCATCTAAGCTATGAATGCTCAAATGGTAACACTCCTAAACCGAACATATTTGTTTATAATGATAAGCTTAGGAAGACCGCAAATGGAGTTAGCACTAGCAAGGTGATGTGTTCACCACAAACTAGTGCTAAAGCCATTTGGGTGCCTAAGCACTTGTTGACTAACTCAAAAGGACCCAACAAGAAATGGGTACCAAAGTGTGCTTAGGTTAATGATGTAGGTACTTAGTGATGAGATGAAGGCTTCAGGGTGGTTGAGCAAGCAAATTGATAATACTCACTCAATCTATCAACCAATTCTTATCATAATCTCTTATATGGTTGACCCGAAGAAAATTTAATGAATATATCATTTACTTCATCTTCACCATTGGTAATAAGTACCTAAACCTTATAGGATAGCCACTTTATTTGTTTTGTGCTCAATGACTCACAAATAGGCATATTTGTGAAAAAATTGAAAGTGGCTAATTAGTTTTACTTGAAAATTATCATGTTTGCCATATGGTGCTTTTAATAGCTCTCTAGTAGAGCAATTGATTTGTTGAGATGCAGGTATACAATAAACAATAAAGCTAAATAGAGAATCACAAGCAACGAATTAATTGTTTCTGTCTTGCACCTACCGGACGTGTCTGGTATTCCTACCGAACATGTCCGGTATGGCCAGGGACAGAAAGAAAGGGTTTCTATTTTGCGTATTCCGGACGTGTCTGGTATACCTACCAGACGTGTCCGGTATTGTAGGAACCAGAACACTGATAGGATTGCAACTGAGTCTTTGATCCATATATTTTCATATATCCTTAATTTACTCAAAAACTTGTGGTTTATCAAAATTAAGTGGATCGTGAGCATCTCTTAAACTCAAATTTAAATATGGAAAATTATTTGGTTGTGGTTCAAAATAGAAAATTGACTCCCAAATTCGTAATAGAATAAAGTGCTAGTTAAAAGTCATTCAAATTACTTAAAGCACTTATTTAGGGGGAGCTCAGTTTCTATTTTGTACCTTGTGGACTAACAAATTTATCTAGCACTCTTTGTAGTCCTTTGGAAGAAAAAGTGATTTCGTATCTAGCTTGATTATTTGGCAATTAAGGTCAACATAAAGATTATCATGCTATGTATCTTCTTAGTGGCATTCTTGTGGGCTCAAGTCAAAGGTATGTTTTTACATACATGCATTGTAAGTGCATCTAAGGCCCTTTATATGTTAGAATGTGCATTTGTGTGACATAGGAGAGATGTTTTTCAAAACTCATTACTAGCATGTGTAGGTGGTGTGAATTTGAGAAATTATTTGAATCTTGGTCTTTGTGACCTAGCCTTATCATGTTATAATTATAGCTCTCCTTGATTGTTTGATTGGCTAATTACACATGACATGGCTCTCTTAAGTCCACAATATACTATGTCTCACAATCTCTCTCTCAAGTGATCAATATCTATATGCCAAATATTTGGAAAAGAGAAGTGCTACTCATGTCATTTGCATAAGAAAAGTAATTACATCTTATTTGGATCAAGGACATACATGTTTTTGGATCAAGAAATGATAGCGAAGGGGATTGGAATTAAGTGAATGAAATTTGGAAAAAGATCAGCCATCCCTCAAATACCAGACATGTTTGGTATGCCTACCGGATATGTCCGGTATGAGCGGGGCTATAAAAAAGGCCGGTACCCCTTCGGCCCTGATCCTCTATCTCTCTTTTCTCTCCTCCAAGCCGATGCCACCACCTCTGTTCCACCATATTGGAGATCGAGTGATTCCACCGTGAAAAGGAAGAGAGGGAGATTGGATTGGAGGAGATTTGCATCAAGATCGAAGACTCCGGGACTTGGATTTCTAATCATATCTTCATTCACTCTCACAAGGTACCCTAATCCTAGATCTCATCCGATCTAAGTGGTTAGGGCATGATTTTGGAATTCCTTCGGTAGAGATGCTACATTACCTATCTAGAAGCAATGCCTAGAGTTTGGATTGGATTGGTTGAAGATTGAGCCAAGCACCCTGGTTAGGGTTGCTGTCCGCTCATACTGGACGTGTCCAGTATGGGACAGCAGAGCAGATTTTGCTCCCTTGTTTCAATCTTCTCAGTGGTTAATTCTTAGGACTAAGTTTAATTGTCTATTGTGTTTTGTGAACCTTTTGACCTAGTTTGGTTGAGGTAATTACAAAGCATAGGACAATTATTTTTATTTTTATATATCAACTAAAATAAGCTATCGTTTGGGCATGTATCTAAAATTCCTTGCATATCTTTGGATATAGGACAGCAGCCATGAGCGGAAGACAGGAGCCTAGGTCCAAGCATAGGCATGATCCAGCTTTAGAGAAACACAAAAAGGCAAGACAAGAAATGCATCCTAGATTTAGTCAGCAGGAGCAGGGTAGTAGCAGGGGACTCTCTAGAGCTACTAGGGTGCTCCATAGTACAAAGAGGGAGACAATAGTTCTTCCTCTAACACAGATACAGAAGAGTATAGAGTAGAGCCTAGTACCAGGAAGAGGAAAAGCACTGATAGAGATTCAGATGGTGGCAGCTTAGATGATGAGCAAGAGATTGAGGAGGACTAGACAGTACCTCCAGCTCAGCACCAGCCAGGTCAGGGTATGCACTATGGTTTACTTGAGCCACATCCACCTAGTGTACCCTCTTATGTTGCCAGAGTTGACTATCGAGGGAAAGGCATGACCAGAAGGGCTAGAGTTGAAAGAAGAATTGATCCAAGGGGCTTGTCAAGGATTTAGTTTGACCATTGATTTCAGACAGCCTTTCATATGGACTTCTACACCAGTGTGATCCTCGCTAGGAACCTAGTGATTGCTAGGTCTTAGTGGATTGACTGGCAGTACGTTAGAGATTTGCAGAAGGCCTCCATTGATCATGCTATTGCCATTTGTGAGCATACAGAGGTTTATGAGATTATGGAGTTCTAGCATGACTAGAACATAGAGGTGGTAGCTTAGTTCTATGCCACCCTGTATGTTGAGGAGGATGAGAGATGTATGCACTAGATGCTTGAGGGCTAGTGGTACAGTGTTGATTATGATGCTTTTGCAGCACTACTTGGCTTCTCAGATGATGATCTTCAGAAAAGATAGGATCCACACAGAGTGGGTGTTGCCTCCAAAGCAGCTTGCCTACATGTACCCACTAGGGGGTGAGAGAGGAGCAGTGGGGAAGGTTCTAGGTCTTCACCCTACTTACAGATACCTGGATAGGATGTTCAGGAAGACCATTGATTACAAGGGTGGAGATAAGGGAAACATTGCAAATTACTCCAGGAACCTGCTCCACATGATGGCACCTGATGCACAACCCTTCAATGTATTTGACTTCATTTGGTGCGAGATTAGGAGTGTCGGCGAGAGGCCCCTCAAGGGCTATGGTTTTGCTCCCTACATCATGCACATGATTGAGCAGGTCATAGGGCATACCTTTGAGTATGACAAGGTACATAAGGCCCTGAAGATTGTTGTAGACTTGCCTGAGGTTGGGGTACCTCCAGCAGGACCAGGAGGAGGAGGAGCGCACCAAAGGCGGATGCACCTGCAGGTGGTGCAGTAGCAGGACGAGCTTCCTCTCTACCACATGCTCCTTCATGTTCTTCTTCACATCACCGTAGTCCTCCTTCTACTATTCACAAGATGTTTAGTGCTATCATTGGGATGTGCAAGGGCATATGGACCTGTCAGCAGAAGGAGAGGGAGGCTAGGAGGAAGGATACTCAGACTTTAAAGCAGATTGCTTCTAGACTTGAGCTTGATCCTCCTAGGTCTCCACTATCAGATGGGGTAGCTAGTGAGCCTGAGACTGAGGAGCAGCAGTAGGGCAGGTACGACGCAGAGTTTGTTGAGTTCCTTCAGCGACAGTAGCAGCAGCAGTAAGCTCTAGAGCATCCTAACACTTTACCACTATAGGCTCGGGTGCCTACTCACTCTCAGCCACGTCGTAGTGCTGCAGACGAGTATGCTTCAGACTAGTGGAGTGACCTCACAAGTAGTTTCTATGACCCGTCTAGTGCGGGTGGTTCTTGTCCAGCCAGTACTACATGCACAGATGATGAGGATGCTGGTGGAGATGAAGATGATGATGAGTGATCACAACTGTCAGAGATAGCTTGCCGCCCCTTTGACCTTTATATGTCATTGTTGGACCTTTGTGGTGATAGATGACAAAGGGGGAGAGAGACTGATTAAAGCTTCAGGATATTTGTTTCATTTGCTTATCTTTGTACCTGAAGATATGTACTGTAGGCTATAGCTTCTGCTTCTTTTCAGTTTTTGAGCTTCATTGGTGTATATCTTGAGTTTGAGAAAGATTATATCATGTGAGATATGAGACTCACTTATGTTTTATCTATGTATCTCTTGAGACATAATGTTTATTTATTATATTAGTGGCTTGTGGACTTGAGAAAATATGTAATGAGTGCTATGTGTGACATACATGTGTTGTATTTATTTTCATAAGGACTATGCATGCTAGAATGAAAATATTTGATGTGATGCCTTTATATTTATTCTTGTGTCATATATCTTGTCATATGCATCATGGTTTTACCGTGTCACACACACATGCACCCCATGGATGCAATGATTTAGGGGGAGTCTCCTATATGTTTTAGTATGTGCAATTGATATTTGAGGTCATTTTGTAAATTCTAATCATAAGCACATATTAAGGGGGAGCCTCTCATAAATCATTGAACCCAAAAGTTTAAATGTTTATATTCTCTCATAAGCTTTAATCAAGTTGTCATCAATCACCAAAAAGGGGGAGATTGAAAGTGCATCTAGCCCTTTAGTGGGTTTTGAATGGTTGAATGACAATGTGATTAAAGGTCTAACCCATTTGCTAAGTGTGGACAGGTAATAGGTTATATCACAAGTACTTAATGAAAGCTAAAATGATGTGATGTTGTATAAACAATCTAGTTCAAGCACAAGACAACAATGCAAATGGAATTCATGCAAAGGCTTATTTATTGTGGGATTTCCATGTACTGTGTCAAAGCAAGCTCGTAAGAATTAATTAATGAGACATAAGTGATTGCATATGGAATGGTCTCATATTTGAAGCTTGCTAAATTGAAATGAAAAAGATAACAATACAAATGAATGGTTGATTCAACACAAGATGTGACTTGATGGCTTGAGATGGTGAAGATAGCAAGGAAAGGCTTCGAGGTACTAAGCAAGGGTGAAGGGCAAGCGACGGCTTGGCGGCTGAAGAACCTAGCTCGGGTGAAGAAGGAAATACTTGCATTTAGTTGAGGTACTAATCAAGCTACGATGGTCATATTGATATGGAGGATCAAATCTATATTGGACAAAGTGTTTAAAGTGACTTGATGCATTTGGAGTTATTCATATTTGATGAATGGAATCTAGTCACGTGCTCAAGATGGCTATGCTCAAGTGAAAAAGATCAATATCAACATGTTGGCACCCTCACTTGGTGAAGATTGGAATACACGGCTTCGGTTGAAAGAGATCAACTCAAAAGGTTTAATTTCGTTATACTTTTTAAAATTGAGTTAATAGGAATGTTGTACTATTAAGAGGGATGCATCATGTTGATAGATAATATTTTATAAGTGCTTAAGTCAACCCATGTGAGTTTTGAGCTTTTGCGAGACAAAAGAGCTAACTGATTTCTTGCTGGTCTGGCAATACCGGACGTGTCCGGTATTCATACCGGACATGTTCGGTATTTGCCCAGCAATGGTAAAATTGTTGTTCTCGGGTTGGTTCATCAGGAGTTTCGATGGTCAGAAGTTTCGGCATGCGTCGAGAGTTCCGACACCTCACAAACTTCAACTCAGTTACTTAGTTTTCAAATATGCTGAGGGTCAGGAGTACCGACGTGAGTCGGGAGTTCCGACGGTCGGAAGTCCCGGCATTCATCAGGAGTTTCGACGCCTCACAACATCACTGTAACTTAGTTACCATTGGCGCAGTGTAAGTCATATCGGACGTGTCCGGTATGGCAACGGCTATAAAACGACTAGTTTTTCTAAGGGGGCTATAAATACCTCCAAGCCTCCACCTTTGGAGGTTGCTGATTCTGCTGATTGCTATACACGTTTTTGAGCCTTGCCAACCCTCCCAACCCTCTCTTAGTGAGTGATTGATCAAATTTACCAAATCAAATTGTAGGTTGAGTGAAATTCAAAAAGAGAGCAATCCAACCACTTGAGCACTTGTGCATATTGTCTATTTCATGATTCGCATTTGTTACTCTTGGACTCTCGGTCCTAGACAGCTAGGCATCACCGGAGAGCACCCGAGAGATTGTGGTTGCCTCGGAAAGTTTGTAACGGTAGATTCCACCACCTCAGAATCAACTAGTGGAAGGAGGAAAAGGAGTTGGAAAAGACTGCGGCTAGAGTGACCTTCGTGGTACCCTCTAGGGCTGACCTTCACTGGGTCACCCACAGCCCCCTCAACGGAGAGTAGGACTCGAACGAGTCTAAACTTTGGTAAAACAAATATCGTGTCTCAATTCGCGTTTCATTTGATATTTGTGTTGCTTCAGCTATTGTGCAGGTTATCTGTGTTTCTTGTCATCTCTAGTAGGTACCTGTAATTTGGATTGAAGATAGAAATCAAAAGAAGCAAGTTTGGTGTTGTTCCACTAAAACCATGTATACCGGACACGTCCGGTATTGACCATAGTGCTAGGCCATTCTGCAGAACACGTGCATACCGGCCACGTCCGGTATTTCCTGCCTGTGCTAAATATATTCATTCTCTGTTCTAACTTTGTGTTGCAGGGTTGCAGCTTCTAGATATATTCTTTATACCTTGTATACTCTGTGGCTAACTTATGAGGGGTGGTACTACTCATTATTTGGAGTTTCCATTTTGAAAACTCCCTTTACTAATCATTTCTGCATTTAAAGGTGTTAATTTTCAGAAACGCCTATTCACCTCCCTCTAAGCGGCATCCTAGGTCATTTTAAGCTGTGAGTCTCTGGCCGCCACCTATATTAAAGACAAAGCAAGATTACTTGTCAAAAAGTCAATTGCATGAACAAATGGAGTTCCTCTCCCATGCCTCGTTCTTTTGGGTATCTGATCCATAACCATCCTGTGTCTCATCCTCTGCCTTGATCCACGCTTATTCCAATGGTAAGCTGGGTCCATAATGTACTTTGGCCCATCATATGGAGGCCACTCTCTAGGGTCCTAGAAAGGCACGAAGCGGGGGCTCCATGTATGCACAAGCGTGTCGACACTGAACTCATGAGGTATCCTCCTCTCAATATTATAGTTGTGATGTCTAGCTACTACCACCAAATGAGAACATAGAAAGTGGTACTGCCTTGGTTTACCATAAGTGCTCTTGAAATCTTGGAGGACAACCACATGTATCCTCAACTCTCAGACCTCACAGTCGGACATTGTACCGCCCCTATGCTCGACCTGATAAGTCCCTTTGGCGTGGTCAAAGCATGTAACCTCATGTGCCTGCCCTTTCTCTTGCCTTCTCTAGGCGAGCCTTTGGTTTTGGAGCCCATATCTCTCTATCACTCCGCAACTGCAATGCATGAGTGTGTCTATTGTTGAACCAGGCAACAAGCTTATAGAAGGTGAATTGAATGATTGCATTCATGAGCATACCACGTATCCCCAATAGCAACTTATTAAATGACTCTGCCATATTGCTGCACTGAAACTCGTACCTCCATCCACCGGCATCGTAAGCTCTCGTCCATTTCTCCAAATCCCTCATCAAACCTGTGATCCATTGTCTACCTTCTGCATTTGATGCGGTTCTGACCTGCTCCAATTTTTCCAAAAAGTACTTGTCCTCAAGCTGTCGAGCAACCTCCTAGAATAAATCAAAGTTACCCTTCACACCATCCTTCTGGAGTAGATTCTCGGCAAGGTGCCGAGTACACCAACGATGGTGCAAAGGTGCATACCCCTCTATCTGCTCTCGCACGGCATTAAGTATGCCCTGGTGCCTATCAGATATGACACCAACCTCCCTACTAGGCCCAACCATGTGTATCTGGACTAGCCTCAAGAACCATCCCCAACTATCATTGTTCTTCTTCTCAACAAAAGCAAATGCCAAAGGAACCAACTTGTTGTTCGCATCACAGGATAAGAAGTGTGCCTGGGTATTTGCCAATCAAGAATGTACCATTAATGGAGAAGATGAGACGACAGTGCCTAAAGGCCTCGACACACTGAGGGAAGCACCAGAAGCCCCGTCCTTGATGAACTATCGGTGTTTTGGACTGGGGGTCCTCAACCAACTAGTGAATTTGTTCTGCGTGTTCCCGATTCCGGATGGTGATGTAAAGAGACACAAGGCTTATACTGGTTCGGACAATTCGTGCCCTATGTCTAGTCTGAGAGATTGATCTTGTATTCCTTGCACTGAAGTGCTTGTAGTAGGGGGTTACAAGCTAGGTGAGAGAGGGAGCCAGTCCTAGGTCTCAGCGAGGAATGATGTGGGCTGCTTGAGATGTTGCTCTCAAGCGGCGGGGAAGTGTGCGTGTTACAGAGTGTTGCTCTTTGTGAGAACCTATCCCCTAGAAATGGCCCAAGTCCTTTCCTTTTATAGTTTGAAGGGAGGACAAGGGCAGTACATGTGCTAACTATACGGCGTCGTGCGAACAGAGGTGGCGTGTCCGAGCCCTGTAGCCTGTTCCTGTGGCGGCGTAGTCATCGGAGTGGTCCGTCCTTGGAGCACTAGGGTGGTGTGCTAGTCACATCCGATCCTGTGCATCATGGGAGCTCTAGGCCTGCCTCAGAGCGGGTGCAGTGGTCAGCATGCGGGTCGCTGTGGATTGACTGTGCGTGAGGCCGAGGCTCGGTCAGTGTCGAGGCCGCACCGCGGTGGGGGGGTCTCGGTAGACATGAATCCTGAGATAGCCGAGACCCTGGTGTAGAGTGCCGAGGCCCAGAGGGAGCGGTTGATCTGGTGTGCTGGTTCAGAGGCGATGATGACCCGGGCCAGGCTGCCCATGTCGGGTTGTTTTTGAGGCAGGGATCGCGAGGCACAGTATAGTGCGGGCACTGATCGTGGGCACAGCATCAGAATACAGTGGCCGGTAATCCCCGCCGTACCCTATCTCAGCCGGTATGGCGCTGATGCGACCTCATGTCCCGTCGGCCACTCCGTAGTGTCGAGCCGTCATCCAGCTGAGATTGCGGGAGTGGTTGATGTATTAATGGGACATGACATGCTGTCGAGAAGACCGGTCGAGGCTGGGGCGATGGGCTATGGACAAGCTGGCCTTGAGCGATACGGAGAATAGCTGTCTCATTCAAGGTTGTAGGCACGGGGCCTTGGGTCGGGTACCAAAAAACGGGGTACCCCGAGCGTACACCAAAAGGGGCACTTAAATCCCATCAACTACAAAGTTAGAGAGTAAGCCATGGGCTCATCACCAGCTCCGTCTGAGCCCACCAGGCTCTCTGCCTCGCCTCAGGCCTCTCACGGGAGGTCTCGACGTCCTGACACAATCTCTCATACTCTTGGCGGCCGGGTTCATCAAGGAAGTGTCCCACCCAGAGTGGTTGGCTAACCCCGTGTTAGTTAGGAAGAAAAATGGGAAATGGAGGATGTGTGTAGACTACACCGGTTTGAACAAAGCCTATCCAAAAGTCCCCTTCCCATTACCACGAATCGATCAGATTGTTGACTCCACTACGGGGTACGAGACCCTGTCTTTCCTTGATGCATATTCTGGTTACCATCAAATCAAGATGAAAGAGTCCGACTAGCTCATGACTTCTTTCATCACCCCATTCGGCATGTATTGCTATGTGACTATGCCTTTCGGCCTTAGAAATGCAGGGGCCACATACTAGCAGTGCATGACCCGGGTCTTTGGTGACCACATTGGGCAAACCGTTGAGGCCTATGTGGACGACATCGTGGTCAAGACCAGAAAGGCCGAGGATCTCATCAACGACTTGAAGATAGCCTTCAAATGCCTTAGAGAGAAGGGCATCAAGCTCAATCCCAAGAAGTGTGTGTTCGGGATCCCCCGAGGCATGCTCTTGGGATTCATAGTCTCAGATTGCGGCATCGAAGCCAACCCAGAGAAGGTCTCGGCCATAACCAGCATAGGACCAATCAGAGACCTCAAGGGAGTGCAGAGGGTCATGGGATGCCTTGCGGCCCTGAGCCGCTTCATCTCGCGCCTCAACGAAAAAGGCTTGCCTCTGTACCGACTCTTGAGAAAATCCAAGCGTTTTTCTTGGACCTCTGAGGCCAAAGAAGCCCTCGACAGACTCAAAGAGCTGCTCACAAATCCTCCCGTCCTGGTACCCCTGGCCAGGGATGAGGCCCTCTTACTTTACGTTGCCACAATGACCCAAGTGGTCAGCACTGCCGTAGTAGTAGAAAGGCAGGAAGAGGGGCATGCTCTACCCACCCAACAACCTGTTTACTTCATCAGCGAAGTGCTCTCCGAGACCAAAACACGTTACCCCCACATCCAAAAGCTGGTCTACGCCGTAGTCCTGGCCCGGCGCAAGCTGCGTCACTACTTCGAGTCTCACCCAGTGACTGTGGTATTGTCTTTCCCCTTGGGAGAGATAGTCCATAACCGGGAGGCCTTAGGCAGGATAGCCAAGTGGGCCGTCGAGCTTATGGGGGAAGCCTTGACTTTTGTGCCTCGAAAAGCAATTAAGTCTCAGGTCTTGGCCGATTTTGTGGCTGAGTGGACCGACACCCAATTACCACCTGCTCAAGTCCAGATAGAATGCTGGACCATGTACTTCGACGGGTCTCTGATGAAGACCGGGGTAGGCGCGGGTCTCCTCTTCGTCTCGCCCCTTGGAGTACACATGCGCTACATGGTGCGACTCCACTTCGCCGCCTCCAACAACATGGCCGAGTACAAGGCCCTCGTCAATGGCTTGGAAGTCACCATCGAACTTGGGGTACGGCGTCTCGACGTCCGGGGCGACTCGCAGCTCGTCGTCGATCAAGTCATGAAGGAGTCAAACTGCCTCGACCCAAAATGGAGGCTTACTGCAAGTTGGTACATCGCCTAGAAGACAAGTTCGACGGTCTCGAACTAAACCACATCGCGCGGAAGTACAATGAGGCCACCAACGAACTGGCAAAGATGGCCTCGGCATGGGCTTTGGTCCCCCCGAATGTCTTTGCCAGGGACCTATACAAACCTTCCATTGACTACACCTTGGTAGTAGAGGAGGGGCCACCTGTCGAACCCACGATGGGGCTCGACGCCCCCTCTACCACTGAGACTCTCTCGACCAAGCCTAAAGTCATGGAAGTCAGCACCAAGCCTCCCCAGACCAACCAAGATGTGGATTGGCGAATCCCGTTCCTTGATTGGCTTGATCGGGGGGAGCTTCCTATTGATAGGACCAAAGCCCGACAGCTTGCGCGCCAAGCCAAGACTTATGTCCTCTACAATGACAAATTGTACAGGCAAAGCCCCTCTGGTGTCCTCCAACGATGCATCACCACCGAGGCAGGCCGAGCCCTGCTTTGGGACTTGCACGCAGGGGCCTATGGGCACCATGCGGTGCCTCGGACGCTCGTGGGAAATGCTTTCCATGAAGGGTTCTATTGGCCGACGGCGGTCGCCAACGCCACCAAGCTAGTACGCTCCTGCGAAGGATGCCAGTACTATGCTCGGCAGACACATCTCCCGGCCCTGGCCCTTCAAACCATCCCCATCACGTGGCTGTTCACCATATGGGGGCTCAACATGGTCGGGCCTCTGCAAAAGGCCCCTGGGGGCTACACCCATCTACTGGTATCAATCGACAAGTTCTCCAAATGGATTGAGGCTCGTCCAATCAATCAAATCAAATCCGAGCAAGCAGTGTTGTTCTTCATTGACATTATCCATAGGTTTGGGATTCCTAACACCATCATCACCAACAACAGGACATAGTTCACCAGCAAAAAGTTCTTGATGTTTTGCGATGACCACCACATCCATGTGGCCTGGTCGGCCGTAGGACACCCAAGGACCAACGACCAAGTAGAACGTGCCAACGGCATGATCCTACAAGGCCTTAAGCCAAGAATTTACAACCGGTTGAAGAAGTTTGGCAAGAAATGGCTCGCCGAACTCCCATCGGTCATCTGGAGCCTGAGGAACACTCCAAGCCGAGCCACGGAGTTCACGCCTTTCTTCCTGGTCTATGGGGCCAAGGCCATCCTCCCCATTGACTTGGAATATGGTTCCCCAAGGCTACAAGCCTATAACAAACAAAGTAACTGCACCACCCGAGAGGACGCCCTCAACCAACTGGAGGAAGACTGAGACGTCATGCTGCTGCACTTAGCTAAATACCAGCAGACCCTACGGCGCTGTTAGGCCCGGCACATCCGAGGCCAAGACTTGAAGGTAGGCGACCTGGTGTTGAGGCTAGCACAGAGCAACAAGGGCCGCCACAAGCTGACCCCGCCATGGGAAGGACCGTACATCATCGCCTAAGTGCTGAAGCCCGGGACCTACATGCTAGCCAACGAGAAGGGTGAAATCTTCACCAACGCTTGGAACATAGAACAGCTACGTCGCTTTTATCCTTAAAATTCCAAGCATTGTATATATTGTTTCTTGGAATATAATTGAAACCCGTTTTTAGTTGTTCTAATTTCTCAAGAAGTTCCCCGAGCCTATCGTTGGTCTCGGCAATACGATGACACTATAAGGGAGACTCAGCTCTGCCTCCGCAGAATCAAATCTCCCTCGGGGGCTAGAGGGGGGATTCCCCCTAAAGTCCCACGTGTCATTTTTTAGTTGTCTTTCAAAAAAATTCTTACGCCAAACCCTCTAGCACGCTCTGATGAATCGGTTGCGGAAAACCCAAGGACCAAAAGCCTGACTCAGGGCCAGAAGGTCGGTTGAGTCATGAAATAGCCTAAGCCTCTGGGCTATGGTGCTCCCTCACCACCTTTCGCCCAGGGGACGGCTTAGGCTCCAAAGAGGGTTTTTTTCAAAGAAATCAGATCAGAGACAACAAGAGGGCAGAGGCTCGGAAATACAAGACAAATGATTAAAGAAACATGAGTACTTTAAAAAGAAAGGCCTCGATGGCCACAAGCGTTACGATACAAATCTAATTCCTACTCTATTTACATGGCCACTTGGGCCCAGGTCAAGGCTCAGCACCTCCGGCATCGGTAGACGACGGGGGAGGGACCACCTCCTCTTCAAACAATGTTGCCAGTGCGGTGCTAGGGCCTTTCGCCGCCTCCAACAGCTTCGTCACCACCTCGTCGGCCTCATCGCCATCATTGGGCAAGACGTAGCCATCGCCGATGGCTTGAAGGTCGACACCAACGTAGTGCGAGGTGATGATGGCCAGTGCGCGCTTGACGCCCGTATGAAGCGCTCCTCGGAGCCGCTCACGCACTTGACCGCTCAGCGCAATCAGACGGCTCCTAAGGGAGCTACCTGACTGAACCCCCTCGACCACTAGGGCCTCGCAGGTGGCACGGGCGGCACTCTTCAGCGCCTCGTGCTCCCCGATCTCGGTCTCGAGCACCGTCTGCACCGCGCTAGAAGCCTCGGCTGCCCGGGTAACCTCCGCCTCTGACTCTGCACCATAGAAAATAGAACGGGGTTGAGCGAGGGAAAAAACAACCTAAATTAGGGGTGGAAGCCTATGGAACTCACCCTTGGCCTTCTGCTCCCAGCGTCGGGTCTCGACTTGACAGGCCTCGACTTTCTCCTTCCAACATAGGGCCTCGGCCCGAGAAGCTTCGGCCTTCTCCTTTAGGCACTGGGCCTCGACCCGAGAAGCCTCGGCCACCCTGGAAGCTTCACTCCCTAGCTCTGCGTCACACGAGGAAGTTAGGGAATGAACGTAAGAAAAGGCGAATAAAATGAAGGGAATAGGACTCACCCTCGGCCTTTCCCCTCCAAACCATAGCCTTGGTTCATGAGGCCTTAGCCGCTGCAAGGGCCTCATCCAAAGCGCCCTTCATCAGCTGGTGCGCATTCTGTTCCGCCCCTAGCTGCCCCGCAAGAGCCGTGGCCAAGGCCGTAGCTTCAACGGCTCGAGCCCTGAAGGCATCTCGATCACTGGCCATGTGGGTAAGCTCCTCCTCCAACTCCTTGACCCGCACCGCCAAAGGGGCGAGTTGCTCCTAGGCCGTGGCCGCCTCGACCTTCGCATCGGCACAACGAAGGCGGAGGTCCTCCACCTCTGCGCTCCGCGCCGATAGGAGCTCATTGGCACCGGCAAGAAGGCCCTTCTGCCACTAAAGTTGGTCCCAGACATCCCTCTCCCGGGGGAGGAAGACCGACTTCCCAAGAGATCGGGTCTCGAGCTCCTGGGGGAAACAGAACAGGGGTCAATCCCCGCAAAGAAAACTCGGAAAAAGACCACCGCATGGGAAAAGAAAGCACGAACCTGGGCAACTCCGGGCAAATCGTTGGCCACCACGGACAGCGCCGTCCATAGAGACCGCTCCGCCAGCTGGCGGTACTGCTCGAATGTGTCCTAGTGACCGCCCTCGGCCGCGTCCTTGAGAGCAAACAGAGGCTCTGCCTCAGGATCATCCCGGCTTTGCCACAGGACACGCGGGTGGTTCCACCCGCGGGGCTCGGGTCACACCCGCATGAGGGCCAAGCTTCCCTCGCCCGAGGTTGGAGCCGGCTGGTCCACGACACCGGCCACCTCGGTGCCGGCCATCTCCTGTGCCTGGGAAGTATCATCGGAAGAGATCGGAAGAACTTCCACCTCCCGAGCGCTCTCCCACAACGGCGGTGGGCCTTCAACCAAGGGTGCCGCCAAGGCCTCCACTGCCTTCATCTCTACTTCCTAGGCTGGCAGCCCCGCCATGATCATGTCAACATCGGTGGCCTCGGGGGCTCCGGCCTCTGCCGTCGTGGCCTCAGTGGACCCAGGGGCTCCGGCCTCCGCCATCGTGGCCTCAGTGGTCTGGGGGGCTCCGGCCTCCGCCATCGTGGCCTTAGTGGACCTGGGGGCTCTGGCCTCTGCCATCATGGCCTCAGTGGTCTAGGGGGCTCCGGCCTCCACCATCGTGGCCTCGGCGGTCGCAAGGGCTCTGGTGCCCACCGCAGCAGCCTCGATGGTCCTAGGCATCGTAGCCTCGGTCGCCCCAGCCTGTGAAACCTCAGGGACCTCGGTCCTAGTGGTCTCGATGGCCAAGGGAACCTTGGCCACATTCAACCCACGGGCCTCGCCATCACGGGGTAGAGGCGCTGCCTCCCCTTCCTATGTCAGGGCCGCCTCGGCAGTCCCTCCTTGAGTGGTCGACTCCTTTGGGTTAGCCCTTGCCGACGCCACGCCACGATGTAGGGTGGCTTGTGCCTCTGCCACCCAGTGGGCGGTGGAGCCGGGGTTAACCTTGAGCGCTTTAAGGGGCACCAAGGTAGGCACCTCCATAGGCTACTTCTGGCTAAGGACAAGACGATCATGGGGTCAGTACAAGACAAAAGAACGAACGGAAGGCACTGCGACCCCACCAAAAATACACCTACCTCGAGCGGGGCAACAACCGCTTCGCCACGGCGACCCTCGTCCACAAAGGCGATGGCAGGGGCAGTTGCATCACCTCCGTGTCCATCGGCGCCGGTTGGTCCTCAACGGACCCCGACGCCCCCTCGGTCCTCTGTGGGGGTAGTTGCATCGCCTCCACCGCCACTTGTTCCACCGCCGCCGCCAAGCCCACCGGGCTAACGGCACGTTTGCCCAATGCCCACGCCTCGGGCGTGTCGGCCTCAGCCCCGGAGCGGGCAATTGCCGACCTCGGGCCTGCTCCTCCTCCTCCTCTCGAGAGTGCCGGGCTGCTTGCCAACGCCCCAGGCACCACCTCCACTACGTCAGGGAGATGGTCCAGGGGACCTCGCCCCACCTCACCCTCATCGTCCCTGTCCGAGGCCTCCATCGACAGCGACGGCGACGGGGATTCCTCCAACGGGAGACCATCCTTCCTTTGTTGACGGCGGTGCTTGTCTAGCTCCTCGCGAGCGAGGATCTTCTTCATGCGCTTCGCCGCCTTGGTGTCTTTCCATTTTTTCTACGCATTGGCGTGCGCCTAGTTGATCGCCTACCGCCTCGCGTCCACAGGATTGGGTGGCGGAGAGGAGCGCACATCCCTCGTCTCCTGCAGGAACGGCGAACGCGCATAAGGGAACAAGAGATAAGGAGAAACAGAGGAGGCTCGAGGGCTACAGCAGTGCATGACTAACTAGCGAGAGGAACCCCCACAATGGTCGCATCATGATGGGGGTCAAGTTGCCGCCCCTTAGCTTCGCCTCTACCGTCTCCCCCACTCGACAAAGAATTTCCTCATCAGAAAGGATGGAGGAGGACATCTGGATGCCCTCATTGGGCTCACCCGGCCTCATCTCAAACAGCCGTCGCCGCCGAGCCATCAGCGGTGGCACCCTCCGGCGGTGGAAGGCAGCCACGACCACAGCCGTGGTAAGGCCATGGCCCCGTAGCCTCTCTGGCCCCTCCAGAAGTGGCTGCAGCTTGGGCTGATCCTCCCTTGGGACGCCGTACTTTCACCTCTCTAGGCAGCTCCCCACAATCCACCTCGTGTAGGGGGGAAGTCCTCTATCGTCGTTGTGAAGGTAGAACCAACTCGTGTACCATTGGCGATATGATGACATGAGCTGGGCCAGGATGTAGAGGTGCTGGCGGTCCTAGCGCACTTGGAGAGTGCAGCCGCCAGCCCTCGTCGCTTTCCTCATGCCCGACGTGCTCGTCGGCTTAGTGGTGTGCCTCGCCCGGAGGAGATGGAGCCACAACTCCCAATGAGGAGCAATCCCCAAGTACCCCTCGTAGACGGCAACGAAGATGGCCGCCTGTGCGATGGAGTTGGGGTTGAAGTTGTGGAGCTCCACGCCATAGTAGTGCGGGAGCGCCCGCATGAACCGATCTGCCGGGACACCAAGGCCGTGCTCATGGAAGGAGATGAAGCTCACGATGTAACCGTCGTGAGGCCTCAGCTTCGGCTCGCCCGACGGAGTGATCCACTCCGGCCTATTGGGGTCCGTCACCGGACGAAGGAGTCCACCGTCGACGAGCGACTGGAGTGTCTCCACGGTGACGTCGGAAGGATCCCAAGGGTCTGCCTCGATGACAATGATGTCGCCGGCCATGAGTGCGGTGGAGGGATCGAATGCGGTGATGAGTTTTTCTCTCTCTCACTCTCTCGCTCTTTCTCGCTTTCTCCCAGGCTCACTCTTCTTCCCTCTTCTTCCTAGCACCCGCTGCTCTAGCGATGGCTCGATGGAGGCAGAGCTAACGTAGGCAAGGTAAGGTGAGGAGGGGCGAGACTCTTTGAGTATTTATGTAGGGTGAAGGCGAAACGGACGAGCGATGAAATCGGGGAAGTTTCCCCTCGATCCGGCGCGGTTAACCATGATCCGATTTTACCGCCCACGCGCCCACTTCTTTCTCATTAATTGCGGGAACAGTTACGTCCCATCCACCACATCGTGCTCGGCCACTATGGCAGTAGGCGTTGTTTCGCCTCCCTAGGAAACCGCCTCAAAAGGCGTGCCACCCATTGCTGAGCCGATGGGGAAGATATTCCCCCACCCTATTCCTTTCAGATGAAGGAACTGGGCTCTGAGCCTATTACGGTCTAGGGGTTCGAAGGTTGGGCCCCTAAGGGTTTCGACAGTCGCCCTAGGACAACAGAGTCAGGGACGACCACGGGCAAGCCTATACGGGGCTGAGGCCCAAGCAAGCAAAACGCTTGGGACGCCCTAAGTCATGTCCGAGACCGGCAGGGAGGTCTCCGAATGGGATCCCACCGTAGGGAGGCACCGAGCTACCGAGGCCCAGCGAACAGCCTCGGCACCCACTAGAGAAACCCTCCGATACTTTTGGAGTGTGTCTCTAGACCGCTAGCCGTCCCCTAGCGAACGAGGCATGGGCCTCCACTCGGGCTTATCCGATAACAGCTCGCTGGAAGTGCCAACGCTCGTGCCCACCGAGGGTAGCCTGGCACATTCCACCCCTCCTTCCGAGCGAAAAGGAAGCGTGAGGGTCAAACAAAAAAGCTAGGGGAACCCCCGATGGACCTCTTGCCCCGTGCAGAGGCTAGGAGGCTCTTCCTACAACCTTACCGAGACCTAGAGACTCCAGTTCGCACTCGAGGGGGCTCGGCGAGACAACCCCTCCTTCTGAGCAAAAAGGAAGCGCAAGGGTTGTACAAAAAGCCAGGAGAACCCCTGACGGACCTCTTGCTCCGTGCAGAGGCTAGGGGGCTCTTCCTGCAACCTTGCCGAGACCCCACAACCTAGGCTCGCGCCCAAAGGGGCCTCGACAAACAAACCCTGACGCGCGAGGGGCGCACAAAAAAGCCAGGGAACTCCTGACAGCCCTCTCGCTCTGTGCAGAGGCTAGGGGGCTCTTTCTGCAACCTTGCTGAGACCCAGCGGCCCAGGCTCGCACTCGAATGGGCTCGGCAAATAACCCCTCCGTCCAAACGAAAAGGATATGTGAGGGTCGAACAAAAAAGCCAGGGGACCCCTGACCGCCCTCTCACTCCGGGCAGAGGCTCGGGGGCTCCTCCTGCACCCAAGACAAAGATAAGGTGAGGAGGGGCGAGACTCTTTGAGTATTTATGTAGGGTGAAGGCAAAATGGACGGGTGATGAAATCGGGGAAGTTTCCCCTTGATCCGGCGCGGTTAACCACGATCCGATTTTACCGCCCACGCGCCCACTTCTTTCTCATTAATTACGGGAACAGTTACGTCCCATCCACCATGTCATGCTCGGCCACTACGACAGCAGGCATCGTTTTGCCTCCCCAGGAAACCACCTCAAAAGGCGCGCCACCCGTTGCTGAGCCGATGGGGAAGATATTCCCTCCGCCCTATTCCTTTCAGATGAAGGAACCGGGCTCTGAGCCTATTACGGTCCAGGGGTTTGAAGGCTGGGCCCCTAGGGGTTTCGACAGCCGCCCCTGGACAACAGAGTTAGGGACGACCATGGGCGAGCCTATATGGGGCTGAGGCCCAAGCAAGCGAAACACTTGGGATGCCCTAAGTCGTGTCCGAGATTGGCAGGAAGGTCTCCGAATGGGATCCCACCGTAGGGAGGCACTGAGCCACCGAGGCCTAGCGAACGGCCTCGGCACCCACTAGAGAAACCCTCTGGTACTTTTGGAGTGCGTCTCTGGACCGCTAGGCGTCCCCTAGCGAACGGGGCACGGGCCTCCACTCGGGCTTATTCGATAACAGCTCACCGAAAGTGCCAAACGCTCGTGCCCACCGAGGGTAGCCTGGCATATTCCACCCCTCCTTCCAAGCGAAAAGGAAGCATGAGGGTCGTACAAAAAATCCAAGGGAACCACCGACGGACCTCTTGCCCTGTGCAGAGGCTAGGGGGCTCTTCCTACAACCTTGCCGAGACCTAGCGACCCCGGTTCGCACTCGAGGGGGCTCGGCGAGACAACCCCTCCTTCCAAGCGAAAAGGAAGCGCAAGGGTCATACAAAAAGCTAGGGGAACCCCTGACGGACCTCTTGCTCCATGCAGAGGCTAGGGGACTCTTCCTGCAACCTTGCTGAGACCCCGCGACCCAGGCTCACGCCCAAAGGGGCCTCGGCAAACAAACCCTCATGCGCGAGGGGCGTACAAAAAAGCCAGGGGAACTCCCGACGGCCCTCTCGCTTTGTGCAGAGGCTAGGGGGCTCTTCCTACAACCTTGCCGAGACCCAGTGGCCTAGGCTTGCACCCGAATGGGCTCGGCAAACAACCCCTCCGTCCGAACGAAAAGGATATGTGAGGGTCGAACAAAAGAGCTAGGGGACCCCTGATCGCCCTCTCGCTCCGGGCGGAGGCTCGGGGGCTCCTCCTGCACCCAAGACAAAGACAAGCAACCTAAGCCCATGCTAGAAGCTTCGTTACAAATACGATAAAGGGCACCGAGCCCGTTACGGTCCAGGGGTTCGAAGGCTGGGCCCACTGAGGTTTCGACAGCCGCCCCAGGGCAACAGAGTCAAGGACGACCATGGGCGAGCCCACGAATGGCCGAGGCCCAAGCAAACAATCGCTCAGGGCGCCCTAAGTCGTGTCCGAGACCAGCAGGGAGGTCTCCGAATGGGATCCCACCGTAGGGAGGCACCGAGCCACCGAGGCCCAGCGAACGGCCTCGGCACCCACTAGAGAAACCCTCTGGTACTCTTGGAGTGTGTCTCTGGACCGCTAGCCGTCCCCTAGCGAATGGGGCACGGGCCTCCACTCGGACTTACCCGATAACAGCTCACCGGAAGTGCCAACACTCGTGCCCACCGAGGGTAGCCTAGCACATTCCACCCCTCCTTCCGAGCAAAAAGGAAGCGTGAGGGTCGTACAAAAAGCCAGGGGAACCCCTGACGGACCTCTTGCTCCGTGCGGAGGCTAGGGGGCTCTTCCTGCAACCTTGCCGAGACCCCCGCGACCCGAACTCGCACTTGTGGGCTCGGCAAATATGATAAAAACTCCTCACTCAAACACAAAAACGAAAAAAGCCCCTAGAGGAGTAACTCCACTCCTCCAGGGCCTCGGGGGCTACACCCGACGGGTGCGCTCGCGCGCACCCACCGAAACCTCAAGAAGCAAAACACAATCCCTACGGGAGCGGCTGCAAGCCAAGTCTCGATAAACCCTCAGGGAGAGTGCACCCACTCCCCCTAAGGCTCGGGGGCTACTGTCGGGTACCATAAAATGAGGTACCCCGAGCGTACACCAAAAGGGGCACTTAAATTCCATCAACGACAAAGTTAGAGAGTAAGCCATGGGCTCATCACCAGCCCCGTCCGAGCCCACCAGGCTCTCCGCCTCGCCTTAGGCCTCTCACGGGAGGTCTCGACGTCCTGACGCAATCTCCGCCTCACGCGAGGCCTCTCACGGGAGGCCTCGGCAAGGAGCCTAATCTCCGTCTCGCCCGAGGCCCCGTGCCTACAACCTCGAATGAGACAGCTATTCTCCGTATCGCTCGAGGCCGGCTTGTCCATAGCCCGTCACCCCCGCCTCGACCGGTCTTCCCGACAGCATGTCATGTTCCATTAATACGTCAACCACTCCCGCAATCTCAGCCGGACGACGGCTCGACACCGCGGAGTGGCCGACGGGACATGAGGTCGCATCAGCGCCATACCGGCTGAGACAGGGCACGACGGGGATTACCGGCCACTGTATTCTGACGTTGTGCCCATGATCAGCGCCCGCACTACACTGTGCCCCGCGATCCCCGCCTCGAAAACAACACGACATGGGCAGCCTAGCCCGGGTCATCATCGCCTCCGAACCAGCACACCAGATCAACCGCTCCCTCCAGGCCTCGGCACTCTACACCAGGGTCTCAGCTATCTCGGGATTTGTGTCTGCCGAGACCCCCCCACCGCGGTGCGGCCTCGGCACCGACCGAGCCTCGGCCTCGCGCACAGTCAATCCACAGCGACCCGCACGCTGACCACCGCACCCGCTCCGAGGCAGCCTTGGAGCTCCCATGACGCACAGGATCGGATGTGACCAACACGCCGCCCCAGTGCTCCAAGGACGGACCACTCCGACGACTACACCGCCACAGGAACAGGCTACAGGGCTCGGACACGCCACCTCTGTTCGCACGACGCCGTATAGTTAGCACATGTACTGCCCTTGTCCTCCCTTCAAACTATAAAAGGAAAGGACTTGGGTCATTTCTAAGGGACAGGTTCTCACAAAGAACAACACTCAACAAATTCAACATATCCATAGCGATCGCTTTCAACGGTGCCTCCATGATATATGGTAACTAGATTGTCCATATAGTTCAAACACATAACAAAACACATGTCATTTAGTCCAAATTAGACAATAGATAGTACCTAACAAGTACTTTCTAACTATAAACTAAGTAAATAAGATAATAACTACGTATATATATACAGTGTACTCACTAAATAGCTAGATCATATGTAGTTAACTAAATATGTAACTACATATCTAAGTAGCTATCTAACTATATCTATGTACCTATGTATCTATGTTTCTATCTATCGACATATATATCTCACTAGATCACTAACTAAATCAACTATCTGAGTCATCACATTAACTAGTAAATAACAAATGCCAACTAAGTAGGTACATTGACTATTCATAATTTTTACCTTTCCAACGACTGATCCGCGGACGTCGATGGAGTCGCAGCGGACGAAGGGCGTGGGTCAGGCCGACGATCCGGGCCGGCGGTGGCACGGCCGGCCGCTGCAAGTGGCGGGGTCGGCGGTGGCGCGCGGTGGGCGCGGGATGCCCGGGGCTCCGCGCGGCGAGTCCGGCTCGACGGGCGTGGGAGGCACGGCGGCCGCAGCCGAGGGCGGTGGTGAAGGGCGGTAAGGCGGGGCGAGGCCGGAGGTGGAGGGCGGCAAGGCGGGGCGCGGGCCGTCCGCTGGGGCACGGCGCGGGGCGGTCTCGGGGCTCGGGGCGCGCGAGAGGGCGCGGTGGCGCGACGTGGCGCTGACCGGCGCGGGCGCAGGCGCGGCGCGGGTGCGGCATGGGCTCGGGAGCGGCGTGGACCGGCGCGGGCGAGGGCGGCCGGTGGAGGAAGGGCGCGGGCGGCGGCGCAGAGCTCGGCTATCCTAGGGCGAGAGAGGGAGAGGAAGAGATGAAGAGAGGCGCGGGCCAGGCGCCGAGCTCACTGCCATGTCATCTACCGTGTCCAGGAGCTCGGCGCCAGATACACTGGCGCCGAACGTGTTAGCTCGGCGTCAGCACCAATGACGCCGAGCTGAAGGTTCATTTTCTGAATTCTTTTTGTCAATGGCCTATTTGTGATAAACTAAAAAAAGTCTTAAATATAAAAAATTCGGGTCAGGCGGTTACTAATGCAGTGCAGTGGCCTCCAAATACGCCCTGCACAATGGCTGCGTTTGCAGAGGTTAGATCGAGGCCTCCACAACCACGAAAGATGCTACCGCCGTATGCGAGGATTTGCCGTTCCTGAGTCCTGACCACAACCGGCGGTTGGCTCCTGGTTCGTCGTGCTGCGAGATCCTGCACAACGGCACGGCAGGCAGGCGCATACTGCGTAGTACAGGCCGAAGATACGAGGAAAAGGATAATGATACCGCTAGCGCTAGGGAGTGTACTGCAAAGACGAAAGCAGAAAGTACGTATGATCGAGGACTTGAGGGATCCTCGGGTGTCAAAGCGTGGCGTTAATGGAGATATGACCTTTGCTCGTGCATGGTACAGGTGGAAGCGCACCAGCCGAAGAGGCCGCGAGGAAGACGACTAGAGTAGATGCACCGACGGATCTTCTTCTAGGCCGAAAAGAGATTGCCATACGTGTAACGTGAGCTAGGGTCGTCTGACACGTCGAGTTCGGTTCGAATTCGAAAGGTACCAGGGAGAGGGAGTTGTATTTGTAGAGATGCACGCGAGCCGAAGCATCTGCGCGGTTGGTGACACGTCGAGGCTGCCCGTTTGATTCGTGGAGAGCTGTCCGAGACTCCGAGCCCTTCGGCGGGCGGCGGCGCCGTTACGTGAAGCCACCACCGCACCCACGATCTCCATGCAGTTCCAAAAAGACGAAAACCACCCAGCACCAACACTTGAGGGCGGCAGCCTGCGTCGTAACTAGCCGTGTGGGGTAAACCCGAAACACGGCTGATTCCACCGAGCTCAGCGGAGCGGAATCTGGCCGGCTGTTCTTCGGGTTTTCACCGCGCGCCGCCAAATCTGCCAGCAGCCCCCCTGTCCAGCACGGCGACGCGGTTGGTTTGGTGGGGACGCGTCGCATTAGGCTGCGTACGACGTAACCGCACGAAGCGGCGGTAATTGCCAGTGCAGCCCACCAGCCAGCGACCATTACGGCTTCCCTTTTCCCCACGCGCGGCCCCGCGCGGCGAGAGAGAGAGCTGGCTGCCAAGCCAACCAGCCTTGACTGTTGCCGCTTCGCGGCGCCGGCCCCCAGCCAGGCATCAGGCATCACCAACACTCGCCGCGCGTCTCCAGAACCATCCGACCCGCCGACCGACCGATTCCCGTTCTCGCATCACCTTCCTCCACCATCGCCTCCCCCAGTCTTCGCATCCCCCCATACTTTCTCTCCTTTTATCGCCGTCGATCCGGGCTCGTGTTTTGGCCGGTTCCCAAGAAAGATAGGGCGAGTGGGGGAGTGAAGAGCAGAGGAGAGAAGAGAAGGCAAGTGCGCGGCGCCCAGCTCCGGCCGTGCTTCGCCGCAGCTCATCTGGCCGGGGGCATTCGCGTTACTCGCTTGCCCGGCCGGTAGAGGAGGAGCTGTAGGCGAGAATCGGGGGACGGGGGAGTTAACAGGCCATGAAGTATAACACGAGGAAAGACGCGGGCGGCGGCGGCGGCGCGCCGTTTGCCATCCCGTGCGTCGACATCAAATCCTTCGTGGCCTCGCTCGCCTTCCTCACGCTGTTCGTGGCGTTCTGGCAGCTCCAGCCCTACGGCTCCTTGCTCACCACGGCGCGCACCTCCGCATCGTCCCCCTGCACCCTCCTCACCGCAACCGCTGCCACGGACCTCGCCTCTCCTGACGCCACCAGCGGCACTGCCACAAACACGAACCAACCGGCGGCGGCGGCGGCGGGTTCAGCTACTGCCGCCGCCTCAAATGCTGCCCCGGTGCGGTTGGCAAAGGCGGCGCGGCCGGAAGATCCGAACAAGCGCGTGCTCCGGCCGTACGGCAGCGCAGCGGCGCTGTTCGTGCTGATGGGCGCGTACCGGGGCGGGCCGCGGACGTTCGCCATCGTGGGGCTGGCGTCCAAGCCCACCCACGTGTTCGGCACCCCCTACTTCAAGTGCGAGTGGCTGCCCAACCCCACCACTGCCGACCCCTCGCCGCGCCCCGTCCGGACCAAGGCGTACAAGATGCTCCCGGACTGGGGCTACGGCCGCGTCTACACCGTCGTCGTCGTCAACTGCACGTTCCCCTCAAACCCCAACGCCGGGAACGCCGGGGGCAAGCTGCTCGTCCACGCCTACTACTCCACCGCCTCCCGCCGGTACGAGCGCTTCGTCGCGCTGGAGGAGGCGCCGGGCTCCTACGACGAGTCCCGCTTCAGCCCGCCGTTCCAGTACGACTACCTCTACTGCGGCTCGTCGCTATACGGCAACCTCAGCGCCAGCCGGATGCGCGAGTGGGTGGCATACCACGCGCACTTCTTCGGGCCCAGGTCGCATTTCGTGCTCCACGACGCCGGCGGCATCAGCCCGGAGGTGAAGGCGGTGCTGGATCCGTGGGTCAGGGCCGGCCGGGTCACCGTGCAGGACATCCGGGCGCAGGCGGAGTACGACGGATACTACTACAACCAGTTCTTGGTGGTGAACGACTGCCTGCACCGCTACCGGCACGCGGCCAATTGGACCTTCTTCTTCGACGTCGACGAGTACCTTTACCTGCCCAATGGGCAGAAGCTCGACGAAGTGCTCGGCCAGCTCTCGGGTTACTCTCAGTTCACCATTGAGCAGAATCCCATGTCCAGCAAGCTCTGCCTGCAGGATCCAAGCAGGAATTACTCAAGGTTTGTCTTCCTGTTTCCTCGTATGTTTTTGATTCACGCAGAGGTAGTTACATTTTGCATTGAAAAATGGCCCAGTTGCTATGGTCTAGATTGGGCTTGTTGTAGGAATCATCATGTTCAGGCTTAATGCAACTCTGATTTCTGTTGGTATCCCGATTTGATTAATTAAACAGACATACATTCTTACATTGGTTAAGAAAGCAAGTCGGTGGCTATTTGTTTATACAATTTGTTGACTAATTTGGTAGTCTTGTTGGTTGTGTCCTTGCAACCCTCACATGACATGAGCTTGGTTAGATTCCCTTACCTAAATTCTGTTCTCAAAGTCCAGATGTGAACGGGTTAGGTGCAAATTTTCACTCCTGGACTAAAAGTTGAACTTTCAATTGACAGTTTGAGAAGAAACACAGCAACTTGCCCAGGAAAAAAATCATTTTTCCAAGCTGGGAAATGGTGCACAAATGAAAACGACATTGTAACTAGAAATGAAAAATTGTGAATAACCTCCATAGGAATAGAAACTGAAAAAATGTCTGGTATGAGTCTTCAGTGTCACTTCCACCAAGATTTACATGCCACTTTGCTGTGTTTGCTAAACCATCTTATATGTGTGCTATTGATATGCAGAGAATGGGGATTTGAGAAACTCGTCTTCCGAAACTCGATCACCAAAGTTCGCCGGGATCGCAAGTACGCCATCCAGGCCCGGAACGCATACTCAGCTGGTGTGCACATGTCGCAGAACCTCTACGGGAGGACGACCCACAAGACGGAAAACCTGATCAGATACTACCACTACCACAACTCCATCAATGTCATGGGAGAGCCTTGCCGTGAGTTCGTGCCAATGCCAGTGAACGGCAGCAAGACGATGTTCGAAGGGGTTCCCTACGTATATGACGATAACATGGAGCGATTGGCTGACGAGATCAAACGGTTTGAGAAGGTAACCCTTGGATCAGCTCAGACATAGTAGTAGCAGCTTGGCAACTGAAGGCTGGCCGTACAGATAGATTTGACATTCTTTAGGCTGCGTTCGCTGGTCTGGAAAAAACAGACCAGCCGGCTGCTCCTCGCACTGTTTATCAACCAGCCGCTACAGTATTTTTCTCTCACATAACTAGTCAGTTTTAACTAAGTTTCAAAACAGCGAACGGGCCTGGGTGCTCAGCTCATGTGGACTATGGAGCTCACTGTACTACAGTTCTACTGATAGGTCGCCACTGCCTCTGGCTGACGATGGACCTGTTACGGGTGGTCCAAATGGAAATGGTGTAAAGTTTTGGTCTTTATTGGCATGACCTCTCTACAGGGTCACTGCTAGCTGTTGCTGCCATCTCTCTTTGGCCTTGTCCGTTTCGCTGAAATTTGGATTATTACGCAGATTTTTTTTGGGCTCCGTTCGCTTCGCTAAAAAAATAAGCTGAAATACTGTTCTATTTGATTTGTTGTGAGAGAAAAATATTGTTCCGACTGAAAAAACATACTGAAAGGTACAGATTATAAGACAAGCGAACGGAGCTATTGTTAGAGAAAAGCATTGTTTATTTGCTGAAAAGTACTAGTAAAATAGTTCAAGCGAACGTTCATGTCTGTTTATAGATCTGTGTAGACTTAGAGCAAGTATAATAGTAGGCTATAAGTTGGCTAAATACTGAGGTAGAGGAGAAAAAAGAGGAGCGAGCTATAAGCTTACAGTTGACTTAAGCAAAGAAACCAAAAAACTTTTGTGAGAAATACCAGTAGACCATGTATTAATAGTAAAAAACTAACTACTATATAAGTGGTATAAAAAAGGCTATGAAAAACTTTATAGCTAACTAAACCGGTTATATTATTAGACTCGCTCTAAGCCGGCTTTCAGGCCTTCTGACTCGAGCTCGAGCTCTTTGGGAGCTCCTTGTTTCGTGGGATGTTGTTTGGTTGATGACACGGTGAAGCGGCCCGAGAAACGCTACAAAATACATTCTAAAAAAAAGATTTTGAGAGAAGAGATAAAAAAAACAAATCTTTGCTGCATTGCACGGATAAAAAACAAAGCTCTGCCATGCGAGGCTACTAGAGTAGTTTATCTGGTTCCAAATTCAGGAAGAAGCATTTCTTTCCTCTGATACTCCCTTCGTCCCAATTTATCTGTTGTTTTCGGTGTCTGTGCCACGACTTTGACTTAATTTATATAAAATATATGCAATATTTATGTCTCTAAATAAATTTATTAAAAAACTAGATTCAAAGATCTTTCCAATGATGCTAATTATGTATTATAAATAATAATATTTTTAATATATATTTTATTAAAGTTATTTCTTGAAAAATGAGAACGATAGATATTCTGAAACGGAGGAAGCATGTGACACTGAGCTTTCAGAGGGTAGACGACAGGGGGAGCTTTTTGGGCAGTGACCATAGCCGATGCCGTGAAACTAGGGGCGCGTTCAGTTCGGTAAAGGCATAGTGTACGATTCTTCGCTGTAGCATTTCGTTTGTATTTGTGAATTATTGTTCAAACATTGATTAATTAGACTTAAAAAATTCGTCTCGCAAAGTTAAAGCAAACTGTGCAATTAGTTTTTAATTTTGTCTACATTTAGTACTCCATACATATACTACAAATTTGATGTAACGGAAAATCTTCTTTTTATATAGTGCACTTTTGGAGAACTAAACGATGGCTAGAAAGTGCATGACTGCATGGAGCATTGGCATGCGCTTCTGTGGGCAGTCTGGGCACTGGCCACCGGCCACTGGGACATCGGGTCAGGCAGTATGGGGCTATGGGTGTCCGGGCGGAGAGCCTCATTCAGCCCGTTCGGCAGGCTGGCCGGTGCTGAGGCTGGACCAGCCAGCCCAACCAGCCTCCAGTCGTAGCCGCTGGCCTCCAGCAACCTCCAGCCAGCAGCTACAGGGCTGGTGTTTAAAAATTAACGCCAACCAATTATTACTCATGCTGATTTTAAATTTTTAAATTTAAACTACCATGCATTTCTAGATCATGTTGTTTTACAGTTTCAACCAAGAATTCGAACCAATAATTTATAGTTTGCAACTCAAACGCCGTAACAGTTTCTCACGTAATGAGGCTACATGTCCGTCAGGTCCAATAATTTACAGGTATGAAGCTGTGTTTGAGACTGCACCAAGAACAAATTCGATCGTGTGAATCAGTTGGTGAACAAAAAAATCACTGAACTCAAGCTCCTCGTGGTCATGTGCGTCCTCATGATGTTCCCCCAACTCTGAAGCATAGCGTACTGGTGACCTTGGTGCGTCTGATTGAAAACAAATACCAAAACAGTCATTATAAAAGTAAACTGCAACCACAAATCATTAAGTCACCGATAGAATAATATTATATAAACATGCTTGTCGTGCTTGCATCTTTAGTAAAAGAAGTTTTGGAATCAGCATCCAAGGTACAGGCACCAAAGCAAGCAGAAGTAGAACAAGCTGCATTTCAAAAGGTGAATGGTTAGGCATGATAGACCACTAAACAATTGGTTCACAGCAAGGTCATCTGTTGGCTACAAAGAAAATTTTAACAAAACTAAGTACTGTCATATCCCAGATTCTTAAGTTTTGTAAATAAAAACAAAATCTTGGGGACTACAGCTAAGGTTCCAACTCCAAAACATGTCATAGAATTGTAGTACTATAGATACACAGATAAGTGAAGCAAAATGCAATCAGGCGAGTGTACAAACCTATTAAGCTAGTTTCTTCTCCTGGAATATCAGATAAAGCGTTGCAAGTAACAAACAAATTCCATGGCGTCCAATCACCAAACCTGACAACAAATAAGAAAGGGAAAGTCACAATGATGAATACTCCAGGATTTGCTAACAACAGTAGCATGCTGAAGAGTAACAACAAAATTAACAAATATGACACAAAAAAATAACAAATATGATGACATCATACCTCTGAGGAACAACATCCTTGAAGAAAGCCAAGCCTAAGCTGTATAGAACTTGGCACTTGTCCATTGTCCATAGACAAATGAACCAGAGTACAGCCAACACATCACCAAACACTATAGAACTTGGCACTTGTAGTTCTGTAACTACAATTCCTCATACAATAATGAACACAATATGATAGTCCTATAAAACATTTTTTTTTGAAACGAACACAGTCCCATAAAACCTTACACATGCACACGACAAGACTGCCATGGAATTGTATCTACAGGTACTGGTTTCTAAAACAACAGCCTTGCCCTAAATCAGACACCGCTCCACACCACCATGGATATTAACTCCCTAAGTCCACAGATAGGGGTTCCCAAATTTAGGTCAACCCACTCCGGTACCTTATACGAGGGTGGATCTGCGTCGTACTTACGCATCCACAAAAAATTATCTAAAGCAAAGCATGAAATGATTATCAAGCCTGCTTTCATCCTACTGCAGTACGGCACCCCGTCCAGAATCTGCCAGCGTTCTTTCAACACCCCAAACCTCCTTTCAATTACATTCCGTAACTTGGCATGAATGTAGTTGAATTTCTCCTCCCTCTGCAATTGCTGCATATCTATGCCCCTAAAGTCATTGATGTGATACCTTGTGTTTCTGTAGGGGGTCATGTAACCTGCCATCTCCTTGTAACCCGCGTCTGCCAGGTAGTACCGGCCTACAAGCGATGAAAACAGCGAGAAATCAGCTATCTTAGCAAATTGAACACAAGTATGCTTCAATGCATCTACTACAAGCAAACAAATAAGGAATGTGAACAGCAAGGCATCACGAACCTGGTGGGGGATGTGGGAACAAAGCATCGTCCTGACAATCTTTCAACACCGCCATGTCATGACATGCCCCCGCCTTCCGGCCCCCCACGTATGTGAAACGGCCATCCATATCCACGATGGCACAAACATTAATTGTTGTTTCGCCTTTCCTATTGTAGAAATCAGCCTTTGCTTCACGGTTAACCTCACCCTTTATGTATGTGCCATCTATAGCACCTATGCATCCATCAAACCATGGTGAATGTGCAGCAAGTTTGTGGCTTACGCGTGCATAGTTCCTATCGGCTGGCACTAGGACAGTATTTGCCCACCGATACATTACCTCTGCAGCTATTGTAATCTTTCTGCTAACTGTATCTAAAGATCTTTCAAACCTATCCTTGCACTCTCTACTAGCCGATTGGTGGGCACAGGTCCAGATGTACATGCCTAGAGCTTCTACCAAGGTGCACTTATATGTTGCTGGCAGGCCAAACTGCAATAGGGTTTCATGCAAATGCATGAAGGCATCACGCGACATGTGCAAATTCTCTAAACATCTGGTATGGTCAGCAAGTGTAAGCTGCATCCACTGGGCTCCCGATAGCTTAGGAATGGGACAAGGAGGATATACCTCAGGCATTTGCTGTGACATAAGCCCTTTTAGTAGGACAAATGCATCCTTTGCCACGATCACATTGCTCGGTCCATCACTAGAAGTGTCGTTGTACGATGACTCGTCAGTGCTGCTCATGCTGCTCATGATGTTACCTACAAATGGGCAGCAATAAGTCAAAATGTATTGCCGATATTAGGAACAACACAAGTGCAAATAAGTGAACATATGACGATACCTGAACTAGTTAGGACCTTCAAACCAGGTTAGAATGTAC
This sequence comes from Miscanthus floridulus, assembly GCF_019320115.1. NCBI lineage: Eukaryota > Viridiplantae > Streptophyta > Magnoliopsida > Poales > Poaceae > Miscanthus > Miscanthus floridulus. The sequence goes on along the minus strand of NC_089586.1, from coordinate 113,000,910 downwards.
AAGGAAAAAGTGATACAAGCATACTGTGTTACAACACTCGCAGCAGTACACTAATTTTTTTATTCAAAACACGAGACAACGACATGCACTAAGTTTTCCACAATGGTCTTTGGTAATACAAAAAAACGAACATAACGATACAACAAACCAAATGAACTCAACATGCACACGGTGGATATCCGCAAATAGGAGAAAAACATGGAATGTGTTGATCAGTGGGACTTGTTGGAGCACACAAAGGCCCACGTCACTTTGATCCAGTTCAGCCGGCCCTCTTTAGATTTCATGCCTAGAAAACCCTATCGACGGAGCCTATCTCTGCAAAGGTTCGTGGCTTGCACGAATACTCATCAGCCTCGCTAATACCATCTTGCAGCAGAATGCCTTGGACTTGGGCCAACTCCTGAGCATCGTTGTTATGATGGGCCTTCTGGGACCTAGCCTCTCTGAGAAAGTGGCCTAGGTCTTCAAGGCACTCTTCTATGGATGGAGTTTGGCTACTCTTCTTGCTGCGAGGACTGTTAACTAAAAATTCCCTATGGACTCTCTTTGAGGGCTGATGGCTACTAGGTGGCATGATCGGCTCGTCCGACAAGGATGGAGGAGTGTGAGGGCTTCCATTACTGGGCGAATTGTCAGGTCAATGGCCTCCCGCCGATACCAACTGGCCCCTGTCACGTGGGGTGTGTCCCGAAATCATGATCCATTGCTCATAGCATTGGGGCCGTTTGAACTTGTTTCCAGCGGGTTGACTACTTTCCTGCACGTGTTTCAGTGATGGTGAAGTTAGTACTGAGTTAGTAGGAACCTAATTGCTACAAAAAATTAAAAGAAGTGCGTGTAGTTAGTACCCCGGGGCTGCCACCGTACCACTCAGGGTCAGCTGTAACCTCTCCAGTCAGCGGGTCACGGCCTAGCCCAGTATGGGTCTAGCAATCGCGCAAATTGAAGTAACAATGTTTCAGCTCATTGTACTTGTTCTGGCAAACTTTCTTGTTGTACCCAAGGTCTGTGACTTCGTTGAAGTGATGAACGATATTGGTCCACCCTAGTGAGGTTGGACTGTGGGCACTAGTCCAGTGATAGAGCTCTTTCTGCTTGATGATTAGGTCAAGAAGCAGAGAGGTTGCTCTGTCATCCCAACCCGCACGGTCCTGGCTCATCTGATTCAAAGATTGACAAAGGTATTAGTAATGCACCAGTAGGAAAATGCTTGCTGCTATCACGGATACTACTAGTTGCCTGAAAGTGTAGGAAGCATGGAGCAAACATAAACTATATAACTAGAACACTTATCCCAGAAATGAAATAGGTCATCAATTAGCGCTGATCTAACTCTCCACCACGGTCATACCCCTCATCAAACAAAGAAATAAAAAAGGAGACAACCAAGAAGCCAACACACACAAAAAAGAGAGAGCAATCACAGCCATTTGGCTTATGTGAACATAATGGAGGATGGAACTCCCTGCATATCAAGTCTGCAACTGCGCAAGAGATGAAGCAAGCAAATTAAACAGAAGAATGACCATTCCCTATCACTGAGGCATTACCAAAGGAGAACTACACCCCAAATAAAAAAAGCAAATTGATAATTTATATCGCTAACTTGCCTTTTGTGGCCGTTTGCGGCATTTTGTGCGGAGGTTGTAGTGGCTGCCAGCAGTTGGAGAGCAAGATGAAGCCGACGACGCTGCCAGTTTGGGCAGCGTTGATCACAACCGGACGAACCGTCCCTTCTATGTCTGCACTGAAATTAGAGAGCACACTTGTAAGATGAAAACATAATCTGAAAAATTAAACATTGAAAGGGGTGCAGAACAGTATGTGTGTACTGTGTAACATAATATGAACTAGAGTATCAACAGAGAATTCGTTGTGTACGAAGGTAACAGTACTGAAGCCTAAAGCTATACTTTGGGCAAAGGGGTAATTTCTTTGGCCGCAGGGTTTATCTTCCGCTTCTGGGACTTGGAAGATGCAGAGATAAGTGAAAACACCCGTACTTGACATCTAAGTGTGACATTTTATTGCGTATTTGGCAATCCCCCACTCCTATTGTACCGAGCCCAACCTTACAAACCGACCAAACAAGATTAGAATGATAATAACCATAAATGATTCGGAAAGTATTCAAAAACATAGTCCTAAAATGTGTACGTACAACACTTCTGTAATATAGAAACAAGATGTGGGGATTTCTATCTGACACATAGAGGTGCAAACATGAGTACATGTTGGATATCAGATCTGGGTTCAGGGGGGCTCACCGTGTTGGCCGAAGGCGCCAATGCTGGAGGCGGGGTCCGGAGAGGAAGGCCGAGACCACTGCCACCGAGGCCGGCGCGAGTGAGGGAAACCCTAGGCGCGCGGAAGGTTAAAGTACAACACGACCAGCTGTGGCTCAGAGGTGGCCAGGTGAGAGGACGGAGGCGTGGGATTCGAGTTACCTGGCTAGCCGAAGGCGCCGTCGATGGAGGCGGGGTGGGGGAAGAGGACGACGACACTGTCACCATAGCCCCAGCGAGGAGAACGGCGTACAGAGGCGGCCTCGCCCGGATCCGGTGGCCACTGATGTCGCACGTTGACGCGGCGCAGACTACTGCCGATAAATGCACGGTGCGATGGCGAGGAGCGGCGCGTGTGAGTGGAACCCTAGCGATTGCGACGGGAGAAAGGGGAGGAAGTGAGAGACACGACCGAGCAACGGTATAAGAGCCAGCCGTTCGGCTGGTGCGGCTGGTGCTGGGCTACCGAACGGCTGGGCTGATAAGCCCAGCACCAGCCAGCCTAGCCAGCCTACCGAACAGGCCGATTGCCGATATAAGCCTGTTCGGCTAGTGCTCATAGGATCATGGATTATTATCGTTGGCTGGTTTGATGTGAGAGAAAAATACTATTCTGATTGAAAATTTACGATCGTTTACGACTCAGCGAATAGACTTTATAGCCCGTGACTACGAATCATTATCGTGTTGTCAGTTGTGCACATCGAGATGGGCTACGCGCCTAGGCATCCAACTGGTCGCGCATGACGTGAGGATGCCACGAAACTGGAAGGGAGCAGCCAAGCAGCCAGGAAGGCAATCCAAATGATAACGCGTGATGGTTGGATGACTCCATGTGCTCGCACGTTACATTTGCCTCGCCCGTTAGCAAGCCGAAACACTCAGTCCAAAACCAAACCAACCCAAACAACTCTAAATAATAAATCAAACCAAACCGGCCCACCAGCTTGCTCAGCCTGTTTTCACCTAAATTAGGGGGTGTTTGGATTCAGCTAGTAAAATTTAGGAGGTGTGTCGGGAGGATGTTGTATGAGGTGTTCGGATGCTAATAAAAAAACAAATTACATAATCCGTCAATACTCCACGAGATGGATTTTTAAGCCTAATTAATCCATCATTAGCACATATTTACGGTAGCAAAACATTGTCAAATCATGGACTAATTAGGCTCAAAAGATTCGTCAAGTAAATTAGTCGCAAACTATGTAATTAGTTTCATAATTAGTCTATATTTAATACTTCATGCATGTGTCCAAACATCCGATGGGACAGCGACTAAAATTTAGAAGGGGCAACCAAACACCCCCTTAAATTGGTCCAACAAGAAAACCAAACCATGGAAACTGGTTCCAGCCCAAACCATTGTCAGGTTTACCTAGGCACACATCATATCGTGTCGGTCGTCATTGGAATGGGACTAGCTCAGCTCTAAATCAAGCACAAGATTTGAACAACTTTCTGGTGTAACACAGTCGTAATGTGGCAATCTGACTAGTTGGTCAAAACACAACGGGCTTTCAATATTTTCTTTAGAACATTGATCACGGGTTTTCTTCTCGCGATGATTCATGAGGTGATGTTGCTTGCTTTTGATTGGTTCTTCAAACTCCCTAAGATCGAATCCAGTCTGGAGATCAACCAATTGCATTAAATCCTCGAAAAACTTTATAGAAAAAGATATGAGGTAATAATGTTGATATGTCATTAAACTTGTTGTAAATCCAATCGAAAAAATACAGAGATTGATGTGTCACATTTATGGATTATTGCTGTAATAAAACCTTTATTAAGAAAAGCCCATAAGCAAGTCTGCAAGTGACACATGTGTCCATCTAAAATAAGATATGAGGTGGATGCATGACACTTGTGCGGTAACCAAGGTTACCTAAACTTCTGCGTAGTCTTTGTCGACATATATTAATTATAACAGAACAAATATAAACCCAAAGAAGACATACATGTGATAAAAAAATTTCCATGCTAGGCACCATAACATAGAACATGACTTTAGGAAAAATCTAAAGCCGACCTTGTATTTTTCCTAGTGAAAACTATTTTCTATGAAATTATAATTAATGTTTTTGTTTCAACGTTTATTGCACAACTTTTTAAGGAAAAAATCTAGATAACTTTTTGGAAAAAATATTTCTAAAACATTTTTTGATAAAAATAATTTGATCTTTGAATTATCGATGTAGTCTAATTTACCTTCTGTCGATGCGGGGCCCACGGGATACCTCTAAGGAAGAGAGAAGATCTAGTCTAATTAGGATTCTTTCCATGTAATCTTAGTAAAAGTATTATTCTGTAATTCTACTAGGAACTCTCATTGTAAACCGACTAGGACTCTGGCCTCCTGACTATAAAGGAGGGCGGAGTTCCTAGAGAAGGGGGTTAGAGACAACACTTTACAATCAATCCAACGCAAAGGCTAACGCCGACTAGACGTAGTGCTATTACTCGATCACAGTCGAGGGCCCAAACTAGGATAAATTGACTGTCTCTTGTGTTTACCATCGAGTTTTGCATACGCTGAAGCCCGAACAAACTACTCCGGGTACCCCCATGGTAGGCTATCGATGGTGAAACATCGACAGCTGGCGCGCCAGGTAGGGGCTTTCGGCGAAATTGCATTCGAGAGCTCGACGGACCTCGACAACATGATCTTCTCGATGGGATCAACCTTCATCTTTGGTTCATGGATCTACGAGGTAGGCAACGATGGCAAGCTCCAAAGCCGTCTCCTCGAAGATTCAGATCACAATGAAGAACTTTCTATTTCGGCGACTATGACAGATCAACTCACTGGAAGATTCACGCAGCTCGTGATGTCCGATCTAACTCAGATTTCGCGACTTTGCGCATCCGACTCAAACTTAGGCTCTGCATCCAAGATGGAGTCTTACCCGAGTTCTTTTGAGAAACCAAGTTCTTTTCCGGCAAGGGTCCAGAACGCGGCCTCGGTCTATCAAGAATTCAACCTAGAATACACTCAGAGTCCTTTCAAGAAGTCGGGTCTTTTTTCGTTCGGACTCCACAACATGGCAAAATCTCATCAAGCACGGCCTGAAGGATCCCTCGATCTGATGCTTAGAATGCCACTGAAAGGAGCTCAGGAAGGTCTCGTATTAACTATAACATCTCAAGACTGCATTGTCCACTAGCCAGGTTCTATTCCTGAGGATAGCGGTACCCGACTAGTCGGCACAACGACAACAGCAATTCTACCCTACCAAGAAGTAGACTCGATCTGCGACCTTGAAGCCTCCACTAAAGTTATCAATGACTCTGATAGTATGGAAACCAACGCCGATAACAGAACAATTCACGCACGAGAAGTATTCATGGTTTGCCGTCCTCGATCACCATTGGTCCCCCTAGAAGCATCCAACATCAAGTTATTGGATGAATCTGAGTCCAACATATCACCCTTTATCCAGGGGCACTATGGTGAGACCGAGAATCAAAAGCAAGCCAGAGAAAGAAGAAACAAATTGAAACAAGGATGCCAACGCCATGCTAGGCAGCGCAAGGAAGCTTGGGTCAAATATGAGTCAGATCTGGCTGAGTATAATAGAAGAAAATCAGAACAAGAAGTCGAAGAAAGACGCGCGGCGAATACACCCAATAATAGGATCCGAGAAGCACTAGAAGAACTCATAGCGACATCACTTCCCAGTGAAAAATAGGAACAGCTTCGGGACCTTCTTCGGTCAACAGCCCTAAGGACACATGATGGAAGGACCCACTCAAGACTACCTACCAAGTCAACGTCTCATGGACAGGAAGACCAAAATCAAAGGAAGTTCGCTTTCGAGAGACTCGGACCAAGTGAAAGTCACAATAGAGAAAGTAGAAGGGACCATAGTCAAAACTACCGAGTCGAACAACCAAGAAAGATCGGAAGCAAAGTACCTATTCAGACAGCCCCATAGAACTACTCTCACCAAGACAACAGTTGGTTAGAAGGAGGAGCTAAATCAGAATACACAGAAACCGGAACGCACGATAGATTCCCCTATTTTACAAATAGACTTGCTTCAATACGACTACCTCACAAGTTCAAGCCATCCAACCACTCTAAATATGATGGCAAGACCAAACCAAGGCAGTGGCTTAGAATTTACTCGTAGTCGATTGAACTAGCCGGAGGAGACGATGATATCAAGACCTTATTTTTCCCATGACCCTAGAAACCATGCCCCTCCAATGGTTTGACAAATTAAATCCAAGGTCAATCAGAAATTGGGAGGACTTGCAAAGAGTTTTCTGTGAAAATTTCATGGACATCATTACGCACCCCATCACCCATGTAGAATTAAAAGGACTCAAGCAGAAAGGAGGCGAAAGTCTCAGAAATTACTATTGATGATTTGACAAACTACATGCTCAAGTACATGACATCACCGAATGAGAAGTAATCGGAGCTTTCTCTCATGGAATTATGGCTAGGTGGCAATTTTAGGACTTCTGTAAAGAAAACCTGAGAAACAATGAAGAATTTAGACGCACAGTAGCAAAGATGATTACTGTAGAGGAGAAGACATGAGAAAGGTTCACGGATAGAAACAACCAAGACAACCCGGACAAGCGAAATCATCGAAACATCAGACATCAGGAAAGAAAACGTGGACCAGACAACACCGTAGCGGTGGCTGACAAATGAAGGAAGTTTTCCAAACTCAGAAGGTATGATGACATTGAAAACATACATTGCATCTGGCACCCTAAAGGAAATCACACCATCGGAAATTGCTACACCTTCAACGATCGATACACAAGAAAAGATAACAAGGTAAACACTAAAGAAGACAATCAAAAAAAGATGAAGACAACCACGAAGACAATGGATTCCAAAAATCTAGGGGGGCAGTAGTAGTGATCTTCGCTGGGGCCCTAGATTCTAGAAGTAAACATCAAGAAAAGCTAGCTCTACGAACCATCATGGCAGCAGAACCGGTTACTCCAAGATATCTCAATTGGTCACAATATCTAATCCAGTTTTCAAGAAAAGACCAATGGACTAGTGTAGGAAACGCAAGCCATTACCCACTGGTTCTAGATCTAACTATCGCCGGTATGACTGTCACAAAAGTACTAATCGATGGGAGAGCCGGACTCAACATCATTTTTTTAGAAACGCTAAGGAAGATGGGACTACAACTCGCCGAGATGATTGTACCAACGAGCACCCCTTTTTATGGGATAGTACCCGGCAAGGTAGCCATGCCACTTAGACAAATCACTCTACTAGTTACTTTTGGAACTCCCTCAAACTACCAAACATAGTTCATCAAGTTTGAAGTTGCAAACTTCGATTCATCATATCACGCAATCCTTGGGCGCCTAGCACTAGCAAAATTCATGGTGATACCGCACTACCCGTACCTATTGCTTAAGATGCCAGGGCCTAACGGTGTTCTTTCCCTTCGAAGTGATTTGAAGCACGCTTTTGACTGCAACATTCAGGCAATTCAAATTGCAGCCAAAGCACAAACCGCCAATGGTAGAAAAGAAATAGCCACTATTGCTATAGAAATGAGCCCAGAAGAACTAGAGATACTAGCTAAAAAGCCCAGCATCCTCGCACCACCAAAAGAAGTCGACATCAAGCAAATCGACCTAGGCACCGGTGATCCCTCCAAGACGACAACCATCAACGCCCACCTCTTAGCAAAATAGGAACTCGAGCTCACCAACTTTCTTCAGGACAACAAAGATATCTTCGCTTAGAAGCCAACCGACATGCCAGGTGTCCCAAGAGAGTTGGCTGAGCATAGAATCGATATCAATGAAGGCTCCAAGCCTGTGAAGCAATGACTACGACGATTATCACCTGACAAGAAGGCAGCAATTAAAAAAGAAATCACAAAGCTAATGGTAGCCGGATTCATCAGAGAAATCCTTCATCTAGATTGGCTAGCAAACCTAGTTCTAGTACAAAAAAAGAATACAGACGAGTGGCACATGTGTGTCGACTATACAGATCTCAACAAACACTGCCCGAAAGATCCATTTGGGCTACCACGCATTGATTAGATAGTTGATTCAACAGCAGGATCTACCCTATTATCCTTTCTTGATTGTTATTCAGGATATCACCAAATTGCATTAAAAGAACAAGACCAGAGCAAGACATCTTTCATCACTCCATTCGGTGCCTACTACTACAAGACCATGTCGTTTGGACTCAAGAATGCTGGTGCCACATACCAAAGAGCTATCCAAACGTGTCTTGGTGATTAGATCGGCGAAAACGTAGAGGCATATGTGGATGACGTAGTAGTAAAAACAAAGAACCCGGACACACTAATTGAAGACTTAAAGCAAACCTTCGAAAACCTAAAAAGGTGGAGGTGGAAATTGAACCCAAACAAGTGTGTATTCGGAGTTCCTTCAGGATAACTACTCGGATTCTTGGTCAGTATCGTGGAATCGAAGCCAGCGCTAAGCAAATTCGAGCCATAACAGAGATGGGCCCTCCTCGAAGTGTCAAAGATGTGCAGAAACTAATAGGCTATATGGCGGCCCTCAATCGTTTCATATCAAGACTCGGCGAAAAAGGGTTACCTTTCTTTAAACTACTAAAGAAGACATACAAGTTCGAGTGGACAAAAGAAGCCAATGAAGCTTTCAAAAGACTTAAGGCATACCTCACCTCCTCGCTCGTTCTCACACCTCCAAAAAAATATGAAGACATGATAGTGTATATTGCGGCAACTTCTACTGTGATCAGCACAACGATAGTCGTAGAAAGAGAAGAAGAAGAGCGCGTATATAAAGTATAATGCCCTGTATACTACATCAACGAAGTACCGTCAGAATCAAAAATCTGATACCCGCATGTGCAAAAACTACTCTACGCCCTCCTAATCACTTCACGCAAGCTTCGCCACTATTTTAAAAGCCACAAGATTACCGTGGTGATAGATTTCCCACTCGGAGACATCCTACACAATAAAGACACAACAGGGTGCATATCTAAATGGGCAGTTGAACTTGGTGCTCTCAATATCGATTTCACCCCACAAAAGGCAATTAAATCTCAAGCCCTTACCGATTTTGTTGCCGAGTGAATAGAAATTCAACAACCTATGTCAAATACCATCATTGACCATTGGAAGATGTACTTTGATGGATCACTCAAACTAGGCGGAGCCGGAGCAGGCGTTCTCTTCATCTCTCTAGACGGAAAACAACTCAAGTATGTCCTTCAGATATTATGGCAAGCTACAAACAATGAAGCAGAATACGAAGCCCTCATCCACGGGCTCCGAGTGGCAATTACCCTTGGAATCAAGCGATTACTCGTATATGTCGATTCGGCAGTAGTCGTCAACCAAGTCAACAAAGATTGGGACTGTACCAAAAAAACATGGGTGCTTACTGTGCTAAAATACGAAAACTCAAAAAACATTTTTAAGGATTGAAAATTCTACATGTCCTATGTGATTCTAATATTACAGCAGACGTCCTCGCCAAGCTCAGATCGGACAGGGCAAAGGTCCCACCCGGCGTATTCATAGAGGAGTTATCAGCTCCCACTATCAAACAAACCGATGAGATAACCCCTGAACTTCCAGCTAAAGGTACCCATATTTTGGTAATCACCACCTCATGGACCTAGGTTTTTATCGATTACATCAAAGAGAATAAGTTGCCAGCAGATAAAGCGGAGGCTAGCCGAGTTGTTCGTAGAAGCAAGAACTATGTCCTAGTAGGGACAAGCTGTATAGAAGAGCCGCATCATCAGAAGTACTCCTAAAATGTGTCTCGTTTGAAAAAGGCAAAGAGATCTTAGATGAAATACACCCAGGTTGCTGTGTAAATCATGCCGCTTCAAGAACACTAGTCGGCAAAGCATTCCGCACTGGATTCTACTGGCCAACCGCTTTGAAAGACGCAGAAGAACTCGTTAGAAAATACAAAGGTTGTCAAATGTTCGCAAGACAAGCTCATGTACTAGCTCACAATCTCATCTGCATCCCACCCGCTTGACCTTTCTCCTGCTAGGGGCTGGATCAAGTAGGACCCCTCAAGAAAGCAAAGGGCGGTTTCGAGTACATCTTTGTAGCAATTGACAAGTTCACCAAGTAGATTGAATACAAACCACTCGCAAAATACAGCGCAGCCAAAGCAGTTGAGTTCATCCAAGACATTATGCACCGTTTTGACATGCCCAATCGAATCATCACAAATTTGGGTTCTCCCTTTATAGCTATAGAATTTCAAAGCTGGGCACAGGATTGTGGCTTCGGCATAGATTACACATCAGTTGCACATCCAGAAGCCAACGGATAGGTAGAAAGGGCTAATGGACTAATACTAGCCGGATTAAAACCAAGATTGTATGAAGAACTAGTGGACTATGGATCCGAATGGATTGAAGAATTACCCAAAATAGTATGGGGGTTATGAACTCAAATAAGCAGAGCCACCGGATATTCACCTTTCTTCATAGTTTATGGATCAGAAGCCGTACTACATGCCAACTTGATCTGGACATCACCAAAGATAGAACAATATGACGAAGGAGAAGCAGAACACACCCGAAGATTAGAACTCGACAGTATAGAAGAAGTCAGAGTAAACGCTACCCTTCAATCAGCCAGATACCTCCAAGGTTTAAGACGCCACTACAACAAGAATACCTAGCCTCGATCACTCCAAATCGGAGACCTAGTACTAAGAAGGATACAAAAAACTAACAGACGCCATAAACTACTCAGTCCATGAGAAGGTCCTTTTATTGTCATAAAAGTCACTGGACCAGGCATGTACAAGTTGATAACTGAAGATGCAAAAGAAGTCAACAATACATGGCACATCAGCCAACTAAGAAGATTCTATGCATGAAAACAACACAAGGGAGAATATATATACAAGCCACAAGAGATCAATGTTCATGATCAATAAAGATGGTGTTCCTCGACAACATGTCTTATTATGGCTTTCCCCCAGTTGTTTTCAATAAGCATGTAAACGTTCATGATAAATAAAGATGGTGTTCCTCAACAACATGTCTTATTATGACTTTTCCTGAGTTGTTTTCACTAAACACACCGGCCGAGAGCAAAAGAGCTGAAAAGATGCTTGAGCCCGCCGATGAGGGTAGCTAATAAGCTAACACCCGAACCAAAAAGCAAAATGGCTGAAATTATACCTGAGCACACCGGCCGAGAGCAAAAGAGCTGAAAAGATGCTTAAGCCCACCGATAAGGGTAGCTAATAAGCTAACACCCGAACCAAAAAGCAAAATAGCTAAAATTATGCCTAAGCATACCGGCTAAGAGCAAAAGAGCTGAAAAGATGCTTGAGCCCGCCGATGAGGGTAGCTAATAAGCTAACACCCAATCCAAAAAGCAAAATGGCTGAAACTATGCCTGAGCATACCGACCGAGAGCAAAAAAGCTAAAAAGATGCTTGAGCCCGCCGATGAGGGTAGCTAATAAGCTAACACCCGAACCGATCATAAGTTGTTTTCACAACCACGAAAAGAGTCAGATGCTGGCCACACCCCGAGTCAAGCAAAAAGCTGAAAACATGCCTGAGCTCACCGGACGAAAGCAAAGAAACTGAAGATGCTTGAGATCGCCGGTCCTAAGTCTTTTCAATACCGACAAGAACAAAAAAGCAAAGATCTACATACCCCGAGTTGTTTACATGGCGCGGATAAAAGCCAGACAAACACTCAACAAATCAAGGGACTCTGACAAGACAATGATCTACATACCCCGAGTTGTTTACATGGCGTAGATAAAAGCCAAATAAGCACACGGCAAGTCAAGGCTCAGATAAAAGCCATACAAACGCTCGACCTATCAAGGAATTATCCTACAACGGATGAAAGAACATGACCACTCTAAACTACGGATGTGTGCCACGCCCAAGAAATGACTACTCAGAAAAAAAATCTGATCACTTGGACAACTCATTTGAAGAATAAACAAGGCGAAGACATCCAGGCAAAGAAGACATCAATAAAAGATAAAGAATCTTCATTCAAAAAGAAGTATAATATCCTATTACAGAGGCTGGAGTATAAAGGTCAATTACATCAAGCATCGTCATCAGGAGAAGAAATATCAATATTAAGATTATCCACAATCCTCCTAGCTAAATCTTTGACCTCAGGCTCCACCTTTTCAACGGCATCCAGATATTCTTGACTCTCGGCTTCCTCTGTAATCTTAGACAGAGGCACCTTCGGAGCAAGAACCCAGACCTGGGCAAGAACATTTCTGGTACATAGTTGGGTGCACCTCTTCATGAACTCCTAGAAACGGGTGGGAACTTGAGGAATAAACTGAGCCCAAGATTGACCATCATCTATTGGAGTCTAGAGAAGATCGGCTACTGACCGAAATAATTTCCACAAAGCATTCTAGTTCTCAGTAGCCGTCGCCAACTTGCTAGTCAAGACTTCAACAATTTTTTGGACCTACACAAGATCCCTGTCAGCTCTACGCCTAATTAACTTGGCAAGCGCGAGTTCTTCTTCAGCACGAGTAATTACCTCCTCAACCCTGTTGTGACTATTGCGAACAACTATCTTCATTTCCTCAATACCATCCGAGAGCTTCTGCTTTTCAACTCGGAGAGCTAGACCAGGCACCAAAAAACAAGTCAGCAGAAAGGGAAATTTGAATACAAAAGGAAACAAAAAGAACCCGCAATACCATTGCACTCACTCTTCATGGCCTCCACTACATCTGACAACAACAGACTACCAGAGAATATGCCAAGATCCAGTTCTTTTTTAATAAAAAACCTAGATATATGCTCGGGGGCTGCAACAGGAGAGGTTTTCAGTTCTTTGAACAACTCAGATTCAAGACCCTCCAACTCTTTGTTTCAAATAGCAAGAGACTCGAGGGCTACACTCAGTGAGTGCACTTTTTCTTCAAAAAAGCGCACATCACTCAGAAGAATTCTTCAAGACAGGAGTTTTCAAAAAATATAAGATTCAAGACCCTCCAACTTTTTATTCCAAATAGCAAGAGGCTCGGGGACTACACTCAGTGAGTGCACTTTTTTCTTCGAAAAAGTACACGTCACCAAGAAGACTTCTTCAAGACAGACCACTTCAAGGCCTCAAGACAAAAAGAACTCGGACCGAGCTATATCCGAGTTCTTTTTGATAAAGAACCTGGGTATATGCTCGGGAGCCCTTCGACGAAGAATCAGAGCAATTTCAAGACAAGACCCTCCAGCTCCTTGTTCCAAATAGTAAGAGTGTCGGTGCTTTGGAACCAGGGGTCCCTCAACCAACGAGTGAATCTGTGCTGCGTGCCCCTAATCCCGGATGGTAGTGCAAAGAGACACAAGGTTTATACTGGTTCAGGCAATCGAGGCCCTACGTCCAGTTCGAGAGATCGATCTTGTATTCCTTGCACCGGAGTGCTCGTGGTAGGGGGTTACAAGCTAGGTGAGAGAGGGGACTAGCCCCAGGTCTCGGTGTGGGTGGTGCGGGCTACTTGAGGCGTTGTTCCCAAGCAGCGTAGGAGTGCGTGGTTCTATCGGTGTGTTCCTCTTTCTCCTCCCTAGAAATGGCCCCGGTCCCTCCCTTTTATACTCTAAGGGAGGACCGGGAACGTACATAGGTTGCTACATAGCGCTTCTGCAAATGGGGTGTCGTGTCCGAGCCCTGTAGCCGGCCACTGTTGTTGTGGTATGGTCGATGGAGTGGCTCCGTCCTTGTCGTGCAGAAGTGACACGCCGGTCATACTTGATCTTGTGCGTCGTGGGGCTCCAGTACAGCTTGATGCAGGACATGGCGGGCGATGTGCTGGTCACCGTGTAATGACGTCGTAGTGGGCAACGGCTCTGCGGATGCTGAGGCCGAGCCATCGTGGGGGGCTCGGCGGTCATGGACCCTCAGGCTGCCGAGCCCGTGAACAAACTACCGAGGCCTCGGGGGAGTTGTTGGCCCTGGGTACTGATTCCGAGGCCACAGTAGCCCAGGCGCGGCTCCCCACACTGCGTTGTCCTCGGAGCAGGAGTTGGCAGCACAGTGAGGCATGGGTGTCAACCATGTGCATGGTGGTTAGCACAGTGATGGGTAACCCCTGCCCAGTCCAGGGGACGTGCAGGTCATCGCGTGATGACGTCGTAGGGGGCTGTGGCTCTGTAGGTGCCGAGGCCAAGCCATCGCGGGGGGCTTTGGTGGACATGGGTCCCCAGGCTGTCGAGCCCCTGAGGCAAACTACCGAGGCCTTGGAGAGAATTATTGGTCCTGGGTACTGATTCCGAGGCCACAGTAGCCCAGACGTGGCTCCCCACGCTGCGTTGTCCTTAGAGCAGGAGTTGGCAGCACAGTGAGGCATGGGTGTCAACCATGTGCATGGTGGTTAGCACAGTGATGGGTAACCCCTGCCCAGTCCCGCCTCCTGTCCCATCGGCCATTCTGCTGTACTGTGCCGAGCATGCGGTTGTCGTCAGGGGCAGCAGTTGGCTGAGTTGATGCGACACGACGTTTTGTCAGAGGGACGGGAGGAGGAAGAGGCAGCGGAGTGCTGCCGAGCCCGCCTTGCGCGAGATGGAGGGTCGGTGGCCCGGCCGAGGCCTTTGGCGGGGAATCGCTTGAGGTCGGTAGTGAGGGAGCCTCGGGCGAGTCGGAGAATCGGCCGAGGCCCGCGGTGATGGGCCTTGGGCGAGTCGGAGAATCGGCCGAGGCCAGCAGTGTTTAGCTGGTTTCGATCTCTACGAAGTCTAAGTAGTCGTTTTTTGGGTCTTGCTTAGGGTACCCCTTCTCACGGTACCCGACAGTAGCCCCCGAGCCTTGGGGGGAGTGGAGGCACTCCCCTTAAGGTTCCGACGAGAATTGGCTCTTGATAGTTCCTGTCGGGATGGTGTTTTGCATTCGAGGTTTCGGTGGGTGCGTGCGAGCGCACCCGCCGGGTGTAGCCCCCGAGGCCCTGGAGGAGTGATTTCACTTTTTCAGGGGCTTTTTTCTCTTTCGAGTGGAGCGTTTTCATCATGTTTGCCGGGCCCGTGGGTGCGAGTTCGGATCGCGGGGCCTCGACGATGTTGCGGAAAGAGCCCCTTAGCCTCCGCCTGGAGCGAGAGGGCCATCAGGGGTTCTCTCGGCTTTTTGTACGACCCTCGTGCTTCCTTTTCGCTCGGAAGGAGGGGTGGAAGATGCCATGCTACCCTCGGTGGGCGCGAGCAATGGCATTTCCGGTGAGCTGTTATCGGGTAAGTCCGAGTGGAGGCCCGTACCCCGTTCGCTGGGGGTCGGCTAGCGGTCCGGAGACGCGCTCCAAGAATACCGGTGGGCTTCTCTAGTGGGTGCCGAGGCCGTTCGCTGGGCCTCGGTGGCTCGGTGCCTCCCTACGGTGGGATCCCATTCGGAGACCTCCCTGCCGGTCTCGGACACGACCCGGGGCGCGCCTGTACGGGCTCGCCCATGGTCATCCCTGACTCCTTTATGCTGGGGCGGCTGTTGAAACCCGCGGGGGCCCAGTCTTCGAATCCCTGGACTGTAACGGGCTTGGGTCGCTTTGTCTTTATCTAGGGTGTAGGAAGAGCCCCCGAGCCTCTGCACGGAGCGAGAGGGCAGTCAGGGGTCCTCCCGACTTTTTTGTTCATCCCCCGCACGTCCTTTTCGTTCGGACGGGGGGGCTGTTCGCCGAGCCCACTCGTGTGCGAGCTTGAGCCGCTGGGTCTCGGCAAAGTTGCAGGAGGAACCCCCGAGTCTCTCGCACGGAGCGAGAGAGCGGTCAGAGGTCCCCCTGGCTTTTGGTTCGCCCCTCGCACGTGAGGGTCTGTCTGTCGAGCCCCCCTCGGGTGCGAGGCTAGGTCGCGGGGTCTCGGCGTCTTTTGCAGAAGGAGCTCCCTAGCCTCTGCACGGGGCGAGAGGACCGTCAGGAGTTCTTCTGGCTTTTTGAACGACCCTCGCGCTTCCATTTCGCTCGGAAGGAGGGTTTGTTTTGCCGAGCCCCCTCGTGTGCGAGTCTAAGCCGCTGGGCCTTGGCAATGTTTTGCAGGAAGGGTCCCTTAGCCTCTGCGCGGGGCAGGAGGGCCGTCAGGGATTCTCCTGACTTTTTATTCGACCCTCGCGCTTCCTTTTCGCTCGGAAGGAGGGGTGGAAGATGCCATGCTACCCTCGGTGGGCGCGAGCGACGGCATTTCCGGTGAGCTGTTATCGGGTAAGTCCGAGTGGAGGCCCGTACCCCGTTCGCTGGGGGTCGGCTAGCGGTCTGGAGACGCGCTCCAAGAATACCGGCGGGTTTCTCTAGTGGGTGCCGAGGCCGTTCGCTGGGCCTCGGTGGCTCGGTGCCTCCCTACGGTGGGATCCCATTCGGAGACCTCCCTACCGGTCTCGGACACGACACGGGGCGTCCCAAGCGTTTCGCTTGCTTGGGCCTCGGCCTCGCATAGGCTCGCCCGTAGTCGCCCCTGGCTCTGTTGCCCTGGGGCGGCTGTCGAGACCCCTGGGGGCCCAGCCTTTGAACCCCTGGACTGTAACGGGCTCGGTGCCCAGTTCCTTTGCCTGAAAGGAATCGGGGGGGGGGGGTTATCTCTCTCCCTACGGCTAACAACGGCAGGCGCGCCTTTTGAGGCGGCTTTTTTAGGGAGGCGGAACGGCGCCTGCTGCTGCTGCGGTTGGACGCGACGTGGGGTCAGTCGACGGGACGTATCTGCACGCACGATTTATTGAGGAGGGAGTGGGCGCGTGGGCTGTAAAACCGGATCTGGATAACCACTCCGGATCTTTTGGGGGAAACTTCCCCGATTTCGTCGCCCGGCGGTTTCGTCTTGTCCCTGCATAAATACGCAAAGAACCTCGCCCTTCCCCTTCTTACCTCTTTCGCATTCGCTTTTGCTGCCTCCGTGCCGCTGCTGAGAGCATAGAGCGCTGGGGAGGAGAAGGGCGAGGGCGAGAGACTGAAAGAGAGAGGGAGAGAGATAACCGCCGTAGCAGCGTCCTTCGCCGCGCAAATGGCTGGTGGTCCCGTCCTCCTTGCGGCGGATCCCTGGGAGCGGTCTGACGTCACCGAGGAGAAGCTGCAGTCGCTCGTGGAGGCCGGTCTTCTTCGCCCAATCACCGACCCCGACGAGCCGGAGTGGATTGCTCCGGGGGACGAGTCAGAGCCGAGGCCGCGCGACGGCTACGTGGTGAGCTTCGTGGTCTTCCACGAGCGAGGCTTTGGGTCACCGACGGATAACTTTATGCGGGCGCTCCCGCACTATTATGGCGTGGAGCTGCACAATTTCAGCCCCAACTCCATCGCGCAGGCGGCCATCTTCGTCGCCATCTGCGAGGGGTACCTGGGGATCGCTCCCCACTGGGAGTTGTGGCTCCACTTGTTCCGAGCGACGTTCACCACCAAGCCGGGGGGAACGAGGGGGGCTCGGAAGGTGCAGAGGGCCGGCGGCTGCACCCTTCACGTGCGGCAAGACCGGCAGTCCCTCTACATCCCAGCCCAGCTGTCATCGTCCAACCGTCGTTGGTATGACGGCTGGTTCTACCTCCGCAACGACAGCGGAGGACTTCCCCCTTATACCGGGCGGGTCGTAGAGAGTCAACCGGAGAAGTGGGGGTACGGCGTCATCCAGGCCGATTAGCCCAGGCTGGAACCGCTTTTGAGGGCCTTGCGGAAGCTGCGTGACAATGGCCTTTCGGCGGCTGTGGTCGTGGCGGCTTTTCACCGCCGGAGGGTGTTGCCGCTGATGGCTCGGCGGCGGCGGCTGTTCGAGATGACGCCGAGCGATCCGATCACCGGTATCAAGATGTCCGCCTTCGCCCTTACCGACGAAGAGACCCTGCGTTGGGTGAGGGAAACGGTGGACGTGAAGCCGAAGATTGAGGATTTGATGCCGTTCCCGATGCGCCCGTCGCGGGGGTATGTCTCGCTGGTAAGTTGGAAGTTGCCGAGGCTCTCGCGGCCTTCTTGCTTTTTGCCTTTTCGTCTGTTGTCTTACTTCGTCGTTCCCTTAGGGGATAAGAGATGCGCGAGGCTCTCCGCTGCCCGTACCCGAGGATGCCCGGCGGCGATCCACGAACAGGGCGCGTGCCGAGGAGGAGAAGAGGAAGAAAGATGCCAAGGAGGCGAAGCGCACGAAGAAGATCCTTGCGCGTGAAAAGCTGGACGCCCGCCGCCGGCGTCAGAAGCTCGACGGTCTCCCGTTGGAGCCGTCTCCTTCGTCGTCGGTGTCGGATTCTTCGAGCGACGGCGGCGGGCGCGAGGTGGGGACGGCCTGTTTGGAACACCTCCCCGACATCAGGGAGATGGTGCCCGGGGCACCGGCAAGGAGCCTGACGCCCCTAGGAGGAGGAGGAGGTGTCCCGGGGCCAGTGGCGGTCCGTCCGGTGGCGGTCCGTCCCGGGGACGAGGCCGACACACCCGAGGCGCGGGTGTCGGAGGAGCGCACCGTCGGCCTGACGGGTTCGACGGTGGAGGTGGAGCGGGTGACGGTGGGGGCGACCCCATTGTCTCCGCGAAGGGTCGAGGAGGTGCCGGGGTCCGACGGAGGCCAGCTGGCATTGGTGGACACCGAGGCCGCGCTGCCGCTACCACCGCCACCGTCGCAGAGGAGGCAGGCGGTGTCGAAGCGGCTGCATCCCCGTTCGCGGTAAGCGTCTTCTCTGGTGGAGTCCGTAGTACTTCTTGTTTGCCCCTTGATCGCATGCTGACCTCGGGAGTGTCTTTGTTTCCAGCCAGACGCATCTGGTGGAAGATCCTCCCTTGGTGCCCCGTAAGGCGCTCAAGGTGAACGTTAGCTCCTCCGCCCATCAGGCAGCGGAGGCGCAGGCTGACGCGCAGCGTGGCGCGGCGTCGGGCGAGGCCGTTTCGGAGGAGGTGGCCGCCCAGGAAAAGGGTGCCGAGGCGGCCGCGGAGCGAGTGGAGGAGGAGGAGCCCACGCCTCGCGATGTTGTGGGTCTTGGGGCGACGGAGGCTGGGGCGTCTAGCACTGCCGAGGCCATTGAGAGTGAGGCCGGGGCCCCCAAGACCTCCGAGGTCAGGGCGGTGGACTCCGGGGCCATCGAGGTAGAGATGGCGGAGGCCAGAGCCCCCAGGTCCATCGAGACCGAGGCGATGGAGGTGGAGGCGGAGCAAACTTTGGCGCCGCCCCTGGTTCAGACAATCTCGTCTGATGATTCTTCCCGAGGGAAGGAGGCGGCGGACATCGAGGCGGCCAGTGCCGCGGAGCAGCAAGTCCCAGATCCTGCCGAGGGGAGTTCAGCCCTTGCCCCGCTACGGCCCGAGCCCCGTGGGTGGAACTTCCCGTGTGTTTTCTGGCGGGACCAGGCTGATCCCAAGGGGGAGCCTGTGTTTGCCCTTGAAGACATCGCCGAGGGGGGGCGTTGGGATACCCTCGAGGAGTACCGCCAACTGGCAGTGCGGTCGTTGCAGACAGCGATGACTGTCATGGAAGGGGACTTGCCTGGTGTCACTCGGGTAAGTACTTTCGTGTCTCGTGCCGAGTTGTCCTCGCAGTGTTTGACGTGCGTTTTTTACCTTTTTAGGAGCTCGAGACCCGGTTCCTTGGGAAATCGGTGTTCCTACGGAGGGAGAGGGGTGTCTGAGACCAGCTCCGGCGGCAGAGGGGCCTGCTTGCCGATGCCCAGGGGCTTCTGTCGGCGCGGAGTGCGGAGGTGGAGGACCTCCGCCTTCGTTGTGCTGACCTTCAGGCCGAGCTGGTCATGGCCAAGGGCCAGGCTGCCCCTCTGGTGGCGAAGATTAAGGAACTAGAGGAGAGAGACTCCTTCAGGTCTCGGGCCCAAGAAGCAACGGCCTCTGCAAAGGCCACGGCCGGGCAGCTGGGTGCGGAGCAGAGCGAGCATCAGGCGACGAAAGTCGCCCTGGCAGAGGCTACCAAGGCGGCCGAGGCCTCTCGGGTCGAGGTCTTATCCTAGAAGAATAAGGCCGAAGGTAAGTTCCGTTGGACCGTGTTCCTTGTCCATTTGTTTCGGTTCGCGTTTGACTCCTGCTCCTTCGTTGCGACGTAGATCTGGAGAAAGAGGCTTCCTAGGCGGCTGAGGCCTCCGTCGCAGCGCAAGCAGCGATGGACGTTGAGGTCCGGGAGCACGAGGCGCTGTGCGGCGCCGTTCGTACCGCCTGCGAGACCCTGGACGTCGAGGAGGTCCAATCAGCCAGCTCCCTTAGGAGCCGCCTGATTGCATTGAGCGGCCGCGTCCACGAGAGGCTCCGGGGGGCGTTGCACATGGGTGTCAAGCGTGCCCTGGCCGTCGTCTCCTCGCATTACGCCATCAACCTCGAGGCTGTCAGCGACGGCTACGTGTTGCTAGAAGATGACGAAGAGGCGGATGCGGAGGTCGCGAAGCTGTTGGAGGCGGCCGAGGCACCTGGCACAGCGCTGGCCCGTCTATTTGAAGAAGAGGTGGTCCCTCCCGCGCCGGCCGCCGGTCCTTGAGCTTTGATCTGGGCCAAAAAAGGGGCCATGTAACCGGATTGGGTTAGTTGTCATATCGTGACGTCTTCATGGCCGTCGAGGCCTGTAAAGTATTTGCGTACGTGTGTTTTTTAATCGTTTTCTGTTCTACTTCCGAGCCTGTGCCCTCTGTCTCGATCTTGGGAACCCGCAAAGAAATCCCTCGGGACCTAAGCCATCCTTCGGCGAAGGGTGGTGAGGGAGCTACCGTAGCCCAGAGGCGTAGGCCGTTCTCACGTCTCGACCGGCCCTTTGGCCTCCAGACAAACTTTTGGTCCTTGGGTTTTTCGTGAGGGTCCCGTCGGAGCGCGAGAGAGTTTGGCGTAGAAATTTTTTGAAAGACCATTAACAAACGGTGTTCGAGACTTAGGGGGTTCCCCTCTTTAGCCCCCGAGGGGGGTTCGGCTGTGCAGAGGCAGAGCCGAGTCCCCCTTATAGGGGTATTATGACGTCGAGCCCCTATTGATAGACAAGCTCTCTGCATAGAACTTCCTCGGAGCCTACGCTGTCCTTTGGGTGAAAAGGTGGTGAGGGAGCTGCCGTAGCCCGGAGGCGTGGGTCGTTCTCACGGCTCGGCCAGTCTTTTCGCTTTTGAGACGATCGTGCGGTCCTTAGGTTCTATACAATCGACTTGTCTATCAGGGGGGTTCCACGAAAGATTATAACAACTAAGAACGCTTCTTTATTGTATTTCGAGAAACCATGTAAACAACGTTTGGAAATTTAAGGGTAGAAACGACGTAGCTGTTCTATGTTCCAAGCGTTTGTGAAGATTTCGCCCTTCTCGTTGGCCAACTTGTAGGTCCCGGGCTTCAGCACTTGAGCGATGATGTACGGCCCTTCCCAGGGTGGGGTCCGCTTGTGGCGGCCCTTGTTGCTCTGCCTCCGTCTCAACACCAGGTCGCCCACCTTCAGGTCTCGTCTCTGGACGCGCCAGGCTTGGTAGCGTCGTAGGGCTTGCTGGTACCTGGCTGAGTGTAGCAGCGCGACGTCTCGGGCTTCCTCCAGTTGGTCGAGGGCGTCTTCGCGGGCAGTGCGGTTGCTTTGCTCGTTGTACGCCTGTAGCCTCGGGGAACCGTATTCTAGGTCAGTGGGGAGGATGGCCTCGGCTCCATAGACCAGGAAGAACGGTGTGAACCCCGTGGCTCGGCTCGGGGTATTCCTTAGGCTCCAGATGACTGACGGGAGTTCGGCGAGCCATTTCTTGCCAAACTTCTTCAACCGATTGAATATTCTTGGCTTAAGGCCTTGTAGGATCATGCCGTTGGCACGCTCTACTTGGCCATTCGTCCTTGGGTGCCCTACGGCTGACCAGGCCACCCGGATGTGGTGGTCGTCGTAGAAAGTTAGGAATTTACGACCGGTGAATTGTGTCCCATTGTCAGTGATGATGGTGTTGGGAATCCCGAACCTGTGGATGATATCCGTAAAAAACAGCACCGCTTGCTCGGATTTGATCTGAGCGATCGGACGAGCCTCGATCCATTTGGAGAATTTGTCGATAGCTACCAGCAGATGGGTATAGCCCCCGGGTGCCTTCTGCAGAGGCCCAACCATGTCCAGCCCCCACACAGTGAATGGCCATGTGATGGGGATGGTTTGGAGGGCTTGGGCCGGGAGGTGCGTCTGTCGAGCGTAGTACTGGCATCCCTCGCAGGAGCGTACTAGCCTTGTGGCGTCTGCCACCGCCGTTGGCCAATAGAAACCTTGGCGGAAGGCGTTTCCCACGAGCGCCCGAGGCGCCGCGTGGTGTCCGCAGACCCCTGCGTGCAAGTCCCAAAGTAAGGATTGGCCAGCCTCGGTGGTGATGCATCGTTGGAGAATACCAGATGGGCTACGCCTATACAACTCGCCGTCGCAGAGGACGTAAGTCTTGGTGCGTCACGCGAGCCGTCGGGCTTCAGTTCCATCGGCAGGAAGCTCTCCTCGAACGAGGCGATCAAGAAAAGGGACTCGCCAGTCCGTTCCTTGGTCGGCTTTGGGAGGCCCTGCGTCAATCGCCATGGCCTCGGGCCCGGCGGGCGAGGTCTCGGTGGCAGAGGGGGCCTCGGGCCCTGCGGTGGGCTCGGCTGATGGGCCCTCTTCCGTCGCCGAGGTGTAGTCGACGGACGGCTTGTGGAGGTCTCTGGCGAAGACGTCCGGGGGAACCGAGGTCCGTGCCGATGCCATCTTCGCTAGTTCGTCCGCGGCCTCGTTGAACTTTCGCGCAACGTGGTTGAGTTCGAGACCGTCGAACTTGTTCTCCAGGCGACGTACTATCGCGCAGTACGCCTTCATTTTGGGGTCATGGCAGCTTGAGTCTTTCATCACCTGATCGACGACGAGCTGCGAATCACCCCGTACGTCGAGACGTCGTACTCCAAGTTCAATTGCGATTTGCAGGCCGTTGACGAGGGCCTCGTATTCGGTGACATTGTTGGAGGCGGCGAAGTGAAGCCGGATCATGTAGCGCATGTGCACTCCGAGGGGCGAGACTAGGAGCAGGCCCGCGCCAGCCCCGGTTTTCATCAGAGACCCGTCGAAGTACATGGTCCAGCATTCTGATTGGATCTGAACGGGTGGCAGCTGTGTGTCGGTCCATTCGGCTACAAAGTCGGATAGGACCTGTGATTTGATCGCTTTCCGAGGCGCGAAAGACAAGGTTTCCCCCATGAGTTCGACAGCCCACTTGGCTATTCTACCCGAGGCCTCCCGGTTTTGGATTATCTCTCCCAGAGGAAAAGACGACACCACAGTCACCGGGTGGGACTCGAAGTAGTGATGCAGCTTGCGTCGAGTCAAGACGACGGTGTAAACCAGCTTCTGGATGTGGGGGTAACGCGTCTTAGTCTCGGAGAGCACTTCGCTGATGAAGTAAACGGGTCGTTGAATGGGTAGAGCATGTCCCTTCTCCTGCCTCTCGACCACTATGGCCGCGCTGACCACTTGGGTTGTCGCAGTGGCGTAGAGCAAGAGGTGCTCGCCCTCGGTGGGCGGAACCAGGACGGGGGGGGGGGTGGTGAGCAGTGCTTTGAGCCTGGCGAGGGCTTCCTCGGCCTCGGTAGTCCAAGAAAAGCGCTCGGTCTTTCTCAAGAGGCGGTACAGGGGCAGGCCTTTTTCGCCGAGGCGCGAGATGAAGCGGCTTAGGGCCGCAAGGCATCCCATGACCCTCTGCACCCCTTTGAGGTCCCGGATTGGGCCCATGTTGGTCATGGCCGAGACCTTCTCCGGGTTGGCCTTGATCCCACGTTCCGAGACTATGAATCCCAAGAGCATGCCTCGGGGGACCCCGAAGACACACTTCTCGGGGTTGAGCTTGATGCCCTTCTCTCTGAGACATGTGAAGGCAACCTTCAAGTCGCCGACGAGATCACCGGCCTTCCTGGACTTGACTACGATGTCATCCACGTAGGCCTCAACGGTTCGTCCGATGTGTTCGCCAAAGACTTGGATCATGCACCGTTGGTAAGTAGCCCCTGCGTTTCTGAGGCCGAACGGCATGGTTATGTAGCAGTACATGCCGAATGGAGTGATGAAAGAAGTCGCGAGCTGGTCGGACTCTTTCATCTTGATTTGGTGGTAACCGGAATACGCATCGAGGAAGGACATGGTTTCGCATCCCGCAGTGGAGTCGACGATTTGGTCAATTCGTGGTAGTGGGAATGGGACTTTCGGGCACGCTTTATTTAGACCAGTGTAGTCCACGCACATCCTCCATTTGCCACTTTTCTTCCTGACTAATACAGGGTTAGCCAACCACTCTGGATGGAATACCTCCTTGATGAACCCGGCCGCCATGAGCTTCTGCACTTCTTCGCCGATGGCCCTGCGCTTCTCCTCGTCAAATCGGCGCAGGCGCTGCTTTGCCGGCCTGGAGCCTGCCCGGATATCTAAGGCGTGCTCGGCGACCTCCCTTGGTATGCCCGGCATGTCCGAGGGACTCCATGTGAATATATCGACGTTCGCACGGAGAAAGCCGACGAGCACGGCCTCCTATTTGCTGTCGAGGGTGGCGCCGATCTTCAGTCCTCGGCCGTCGGGGACGGCGGGATCGACGGGGACGAGCTTGGCGGCCTCCGCGGGCTCGAAGGTCCCGGCGCGCCGCTTGGCGTCGGGAACCTCGCTACCAAGCTGGTCGAGATCGGCGATGAGGGTCTCGGCCTCCACGATGGCCTCGGCGTACTCGATGCACTCGACGTCGCAGTCGTATGCATGTTCGTACGTGGACTCGACGGTGATGATGCCGTTGGGGCCTGGCATCTTGAGCTTGAGGTAGGTGTAGTTGGGGATCGCCATGAACTTGGCGTAGCACGGGCGCCCCAAGATGGCGTGGTAAGCCCCCTTGAATTCCACCACCTTGAAGGTGAGGACCTCCTTGCGGTAGTTGGAGGGAGTGCCGAAGCAGACGGGTAAGTCGATGCGCCCAAGGGGTCGCGTGCGCTTTCCTGGCACGATGCCGTGGAAGGGCGCGGAACCGCCTCGGAGCAGTGATCGGTCGAGCTCTAGGAGCTCCAGAGTGTTGACGTAGAGGATGTTGAGGCCGCTGCCTCCGTCCATGAGCACCTTGGTAAGTCGGGTGTTGCCGACGATCGGGTCGACGACAAGCGGGTACTGTCCGGGGTTCGGAATATAATCGGGGTGGTCATCCCGATCAAAGGTGATTGCCTCCTGAGACCAGTCGAGGTACCGGGGGGTGGCCACTTTGACCAAGAAAACCTCCCGGCGTTCCCTCTTTCGCTGGCGCGCCGTGAGGCATGCCGAGGGTCCGCCAAAGATCATGAAAGCGTTGCGTACCTCGGGGAACCCGTCGTCCTTGTCCTCGTTCCGACCGCCGGGGCCCTTCTGCTTGGCGTCATCGTCGGGGAGCCCGAGCCTGGCGTAGTAGCGCCGGAGCATGGTGCACTCCTCGAGGGCATGCTTCACCGGACCTTGATGGTAAGGGCAGGGCTTCTTCAGCATGTCGTCAAATAGCCCGGGGCCGCGGGGGCCGCGAGGATTCCTGCGATCCGTCGTGGCAACATGGACGGCCTCGAGGACTTCCTGCTTCCCTGGGCGACCCTTCTTCTTTTTCTTAGGGAGGTGGGGGGCTGAGGCCTCGGGGGCCTCTTCCCTCCGCTTACCCTTGGAATCGGCATTGGGGAAGATGGCTCCGACAGCCTCTTCCCCTGAGGCGAAGCTGGTGGCGATGTCGAGGAGCGCGGCAGCAGAGCGCGGGACGTTGCGTCCTAACTCTCGGACCAAGTCCCGGCAAGTGGTGCCGGAGAGGAAAGCCTGAACGATCTCCGAGTCGCCGACGCTAGGTAGCTCGGTGCACTGTTTGGAGAAGCGTCGGATGAAGTCTCGGAGAGACTCGTCTGGCTTCTGGCGGCAGCTTTTAAGATCCCAGGAATTCCCAGGGCGCACGTATGTGCCCTGGAAGTTCCCGACGAAGATCCTAACCAAGTCACGCTAGTCGTGGATTTGCGAGGGAGGGAGATGCTCGAGCCAGGCTCGTGCCGAGTCCGACAAGAGCAGAGGGAGATTGCGGATGATGAGCAGGTCATCGTCTGCGCCACCTAGCTGGCAGGCCAGGCGGTAATCGGCGAGCCAGAGTTCCGGGTTGGTCTCGCCGCTGTATTTCGCGAGGTTGGCCGGCTGTCGGAACCGGGCGGGGAAAGGAGCAACACGGATGGCCCTGCTGAAGACCCGAGGTCCTGGCGGCTCAGGGGAAGGACTGCGGTCCTCACCGCTGTCGTAGCGGCCGCCTCGGTGTGGGTGGTAGCCCCGTGCGGCTCCATCGTCGTGGCGCCGTCGCCTGCCAACTACTTCATGGTCGCCCTATGCCTCGCGTTGGTCCCTAAGTCGGTCGCGCACCGAGGGGGCCCTGTTGACCGTCGGCGCGCGAGCGGCCTCGGGACGGACCGAGGCATCCTGGCCCCGGCGAGGTTGCGCTGTGGGTTGCTCCGAGGTGCCTCCGCGCTGGCGGGAGGCGGAACTTTCGGCCTGCTGCACCGCTGCGGTCTCGAGGAGGTCGCGGAGCTCTCCGCGGACCCGTCGTCCCTCGGTGGTGGAGGGCTCGGGCATTGCTCGGACCAGTATCGCAGCTGCAGCGACATTCTGGCTGGCGCGATTAAAGATTGGGGATGGCTCTCCCCCCTCGTCGTCGTTGATGCGGCGATGGACGTCGCGGGCCCTCCCTCGGGCTCCTCCGCCCTCGCCACGCCCTTGCTGCTCCTGTTCGAGAGTGTCCCGAAGCTGTTGCAGAAGGAGTCGGTCTTGTTCGACCTTGGCCCGAAGCTCGCGGAGCTGCTCCAGGTCCGGGCGTCGATGCCCCCCCGCGAACGGGATTCTCGTTTCGTGCTGCCGGGGCCTCGAGACGCGGAGGTGTGGCGTCGCCCGCCCCTACCCAGGGCGGGGAATGGTTGCCTGTCCTCTCGTCCTCTTCGCCCGCCCTTAGCGTCCCGAGCCCGACGTGGAAGCACTCACAAGATGGATCGTAAGTCCCTTCGTCGTCGGAGCCGGAGTAGCCGAGGCAGTAGTCGGTTGCGGCCAAGAATTGGCGCAAAGCCCCAGGGTTGTGGAGTTCGGAGAAATCCGCCCTGGGCCATGCCTCGTCCTCGTCCGAGGAGTCGGAGCGGGTGCTCAGGTCGAGAGTGAAGCGCTGGCGGCGTTCCGAGGGGTGCTCGTGAGTGGCAGCGTAAGCGTAGGCGTAAGAGGCGGCGGCATTTCTTAACCCAAAGGGGTATGGGGACGGTGCCGTCTCCATACTCTGCCCCGCCCGGGTCGGCTCTTCAGGGAGTGGTGGAGCGGAGCTAGACGACTGGGCGTCGCCGCGAGCCACCGGCGATTTTCCTTCGTCCATGCTTAGGCCAGACAGGTCCCCAGCCAGGGACCCCGTACCAACAGCTGGTCGTAGGGCATCGGCGGGGAAGGGCGTGGCGCCCTGGGCTCGCGTAGCGTCGGGGTGGCCTTGCACGCGTCGCGCCTGGCGAGCGTGGCGAGAGCGGCCGCCCGGGCGCCGCCTGCGCCTGGGCTGCTGGGGCGTGACTTCATCATCGGACGGTGGGGCTCGAGGAGTGAGGAGCACCATGTCGTACTCATGCCCTAGAGACATGAACTCTAGGCTCCCGAACCAAACTACGGTGCCGAGACGCAATGGTCGTACGGGGTCTGCCATCTGGAACTTGCTAGGATGACGAAGCTGACACGCAGCGCCCCCTACCTGGCGCACCAACTGTCGGTGCTTTGGAACCAGGGGTCCCTCAACCAACGAGTGAATCTGTGCTGCGTGCCCCTAATCCCGGATGGTAGTGCAAAGAGACACAAGGTTTATACTGGTTCAGGCAATCGAGGCCCTACGTCCAGTCCGAGAGATCGATCTTGTATTCCTTGCACCAGAGTGCTCGTGGTAGGGGGTTACAAGCTAGGTGAGAGAGGGGACTAGCCCCAGGTCTCGGCGTGGGTGGTGCGGGCTGCTTGAGGCGTTGTTCCCAAGCAGCGTAGGAGTGCGTGGTTCTATCGGTGTGTTCCTCTTTCTCCTCCCTAGAAATGGCCCCGGTCCCTCCCTTTTATACTCTAAGGGAGGACCGGGAACGTACATAGGTTGCTACATAGCGCTTCTGCAAATGGGGTGTCGTGTCCGAGCCCTATAGCCGGCCACTGTTGTTGTGGTATGGTCGATGGAGTGGCTCCGTCCTTGTCGTGCAGAAGTGACACGCCGGTCATACTTGATCTTGTGCGTCGTGGGGCTCCAGTACAGCTTGATGCAGGACATGGCGGGCGACGTGCTGGTCACCGTGTAATGACGTCGTAGTGGGCAGCGGCTCTGCGGATGCCGAGGCCGAGCCATCGTGGGGGGCTCGGCGGTCATGGACCCTCAGGCTGCCGAGCCCGTGAACAAACTGCCGAGGCCTCGGGGGAGTTGTTGGCCCTGGATACTGATTCCGAGGCCACAGTAGCCCAGCGCGCGGCTCCCTACGCTACGTTGTCCTCGGAGCAGGAGTTGGCAGCACAGTGAGGCATGGGTGTCAACCATATGCATGGTGGTTAGCACAGTGACGGGTAACCCCTGCCCAGTCCGGGGGACGTGCAGGTCATCGCGTGATGACGTCGTAGGGGGCTGTGGCTCTGTAGGTGCCGAGGCCAAGCCATCGCGGGGGGCTTTGGTGGACATGGGTCCCCAGGCTGTCGAGCCCCTAAGGCAAACTACCGAGGCCTTGGAGGGAATTATTGGTCCTAGGTACTGATTCCGAGGCCACAGTAGCCCAGACGTGGCTCCCCACGCTGCGTTGTCCTCGGAGTAGGAGTTGGCAGCACAGTGAGGCATGGGTGTCAACCATGTGCATGGTGGTTAGCACAGTGACGGGTAACCCCTGCCCAGTCCCGCCTCCTATCCCATCGGCCATTCTGCTGTACTGTGCCGAGCATGCGGTTGTCGTCAGGGGCAGCAGTTGGCTGAGTTGATGCGACACGACGTTTTGTCAGAGGGACGGGAGGAGGAAGAGGCAGCGGAGTGCTGCCGAGCCCGCCTTGCGCGAGACGGAGGGTCGGTGGCCCGGCCGAGGCCTTTGGCGGGGAATCGCTCGAGGTCGGTAGTGAGGGAGCCTCGGGCGAGTCGGAGAATCGGCCGAGGCCCGCGGTGATCGGCCTCGGGCGAGTCGGAGAATCGGCCGAGGCCTCCGGGGCCTCGGGCGAGTCGGAGAATCGGCCGAGGCCAGCAGTGTTTAGCTGGTTTCGATCTCTACGAAGTCTAAGCAGTCGTTTTTTGGGTCTTGCTTAGGGTACCCCTTCTCACGGCACCCGACAAAGAGGCTCGGGGGCTACACCTCGATGGGAGTACTTTTTCTTTAAAAAAAGGGGTACACACCACCCGAAGATCTCACGAAGCGCTACATGATTTTGCTCAAGAAAGCACTCGGACGACGCTTGTTCCTACTCGGCAAGACCTGAAGGAACAAGATGAGGCTTCCAGAGCTCAACCATGAAGTACTCGGGGGCTTGTCGATGCGGGACCCACGGGATACCCCTCAAGGAAGGGAGAAGATCTAGTCTAACTAGGATTCTTTCTATGTAATCTTAGTAGTAGTATTATTCTGTAATTCTACTAGGAACTCTCATCGTAAACCGACTAGGACTCTGGCCTCCTGACTATATAAAGGAGGGCGGAGTTCCTAGAGAAGGGGTTAGAGACAACACTTAACAATCAATCCAACGCAAAGGCTAATGCCGATTGGACGTAGGGCTATTACTCGATCACGGTCGAGGGCCCAAACTAGGATAAATTGACTGTCTCTTGCATTTACCGTCAAGTTCTACATACGCTGAAGCCCGAACAGACTGCCCCGGGTACCCCCGTGGTAGGCAATCGGTGGTAAAATATCGACACCTTCTTTATGCAAAACCAAGTCCAAATTGTCCATTGAGGAAACATTGAATGTTTTTTAGGAAAAGCCATCGTGGCAACTTTATTAATTTCAAACAATAGTTACATCATCGGCTAATTGCGCCAAAATAAAATCTGGAGGATCCCGTTCCCAAAGAATGGACAAGGATCATTCAGTCATAAGCTAAAATATATACTGCTTTAGGTAGCGTTTGGTTGGGAGTTAAGATGGAGTGGGATAGTTCCGTCTCTAATTTATGGGATGGGACGGGATGAGACGACTCTATTTTCTGTTTGGTTCACATGGGACGGGAACGACCCATTTTGTGTTTGGTTGAAAGGATAAATAAGAATGGGATGGATGGTGGATTTGACGCTGTTAGCTACTGTTTAGTGTAAACAAGATTGTACTGTTACATGAGTTCAACAAAACTGGGTTTGGTATTTTAGTTTTTTTCTACTAATTACTATGCATTCTAGAAATTTCATCCTAGTTTTTGCATAAAAGGAAAAATATAACAAAAAAGGAAAACCATTTTTCACCAGGGACCCTGGGGTTCTAAGGAACTAAACTGCAGCCCTAAAGTACTGTGTGGCACTATTCATATGAGTCATAGGTTTTGCATCTAGAACCCTAGAAAACTTCCCAATCCATGTTCACCCTTTTTCCTCAACCTACGAACATTTGCATCTGGAACAGAGGCTGCCAACGGACGGAGCAGAAATAGAGGCCGCATGGGCAACCTCGATTCAGCGGGGGGAGGGGGGGGGGGGGTTGCCGGCGGCGTGGGGAGTGGAGCCATGGCCCAGCGACGGCGGGCCACGCCCCCAGGTGGCTTCGACCTAGGCGGAGGCGACCTGGCCTGCTAGCCATGGTAACAGGAGTCGTCGTCGGAGCTGCTCTGACAACACTGACTTTATCTTCGTCTCCTCGCTCACGTCGTCAATCGGGGATGACCCCATCCCCTCCGTTTGGAGGGACGGGAGACGCGAATATGCATAGAATATAGGAAGGTCCCATTCTCCCTGAACTCTGAACCAAATGGGGAGACCATTCTACCCTTTTCCACCGACCAAACATTACCTTATTTTTTGCGAGACCCAATTACAAATGTAGACGCTCACATACACGAGCCTACGCTCACCCCTATGAACACATGCACGCACATCATACCCCTATGAGCACCTCCGAAGAACCGAGTTGGATTGACAAATCTCGAAATTGAAGAAGTCACTACAGGCGTCTCGCTGTCGACGGGCACGTCGCCTACCAATCAAAGAATCGACGGATACGTCGCCCAACACTGAAAGAATAGCGCCATTAAATCTTGAAATAAATACAGGAAAATGTGAGCACCCATATCAAGTCGGGAACTTAAACTCGGATGGATAAGTTTCACCACAAGAAACCTAATCAACTGAGCAGTTCACAACAGTACCTTATTGTCCTCCCTCAAATAATGATCAAACTTGACATTAAAAAACCCACTATATGAGAAGGTACAATCCCAGTAGATAGCAACACCAATTGAGTTGTCTCCCTCCCTCGTAATCGTCACCACTTCTAAACAGTCTGTCTGATTAAACAACCTATCTGGCCCATTCATAAAAGATCATCTCGCAGAGCATGTGCTTCGGCTGTTGTAGTAACATCAACATTTGGAATGCCACAACTTGTTGCCGCAATGAGCCCGGTTTTAAAATAGAGGAAGCTAAAGACCAGTTTTCAGGGAGCCCGGACTTTTTCTAATTCAGGCCTGATCGTAAATGATAATAGATTATTTACTGTTGACTAATTTAGTATAAGAAAAAAAATACTATCTCAATTTATAATCTTCCATAGTATACGAGCAACGCCCCGTCGCCCACCTGACTACCTGAGGCGTGCGACTTTGGTCCCGGTCTTCCCCTTCCGAAATCTCGTGCTGCGGCCGCCGCTACTATCGCACGCCAGCCAGCCAAGGCTCCAAAGTTCGCAGCGCATTCACCACCAGCTCCACTCCCAACTCCCGCTGATCTCACGCTCACCGCCTCGCCCCACCCGCCCCCCATCTGGCTATAACAGATTCACATCGCCCGCGTGATTGATGATAAAAATCCTACTCCAAATCGGAGTCTAGCCCGTGCCCAAAACCCTAGCGACCGCCGGAGAGCTTGCCCGAACCGAGGCCGCCGGACGGGAAATTAGATCGCGGCTGGCGATGGAGAGCCCCGCGAAGGAAGAGGCCGGCGGGGAGCTGGCGATGGAGATCGAGTCGTCGGTCACGGCGGAGGACTGGCGCGGCGCGCTCTCCCGCGTTGTGCCATCCGTCGTCGTCCTCCGCACCACCGCGCCGCGCGCCTTTGACACCGAGGTCGCGGGCGCCAGCTACGCCACGGGGTTCGTCGTTGACAAGTCCCGCGGCATCATCCTCACTAACCGCCATGTCGTTAAGCCAGGTAGGAACGCCTCCAGCAATCATCACCGGTTCTCACGTATGCGACTTGTGAATGATTTGTGCTGTTGTTGTTGCCGCGATGCTCGCGATGACAGGGCCTGTGGTCGCGGAGGCCATGTTCGTGAACAGGGAAGAGATCCCTGTGTACCCCCTGTACAGAGATCCTGTGAGTGTATATTCATTCCACTTGATTCCATTCTCTGTTTTATTTTCCCCTCCCAGTGCAAATGCCATAATGTTAACCGAAATTTCCCCTCTCTTCTCTCGAAACAGGTACATGATTTTGGTTTTTTTCGCTATGATCCAGGTGCCATTAAGTTTCTTAAATATGATGAGATTCCGCTGGCACCTGAAGCAGCATCAGTCGGGCTAGAAATCCGGGTTGTCGGAAATGACAGCGGGGAAAAGGTTCCCTGAATTCTATCTTAATCTCTGCTGTTATGTACCCCTGTAAAGTATACTGCATAAAATGTCCTTGTTAGACACTACAGACCACACACCACAGCAGTTGTGTGCTTTTTGAATTGTTCTCCATCAAACCTTAGTGCCTTAGTTTTTCCTTTTTTCTGCACCGTGAAACAAATCTTCTGCTTTTGCAATATCCAGAACTTACGGAACTAAGGTTACACCTATCGTACACTCCATCAAAAACCTATTTAGTTAAATCTTAATTGACATAGGGGTGCAAATGGTAGGATACTTTCTGATCAACCGAAGCCTGATAGGGCAAATATGGATTGCGACACCAATTTTCAGACACTATCAATGTCTGAATCCGATTCCAAGAAAATAATATGGGATACCATATGAGATGAGACTCGAGAGGTATCCATCCGAAGTATCAAATATTAGAAGTTGAGGTACTCTATTATGATTTCATTCAAGACTGACAATAAATAGGCATGTTATCACGTATGAATGGGAGTAAAAAATAACACGCTCTTAGTTTTCGCATCTTGGCAATCGCTTTCATTGCGCTCACTCTAATTGCACCCTTATTGTTTAATATATTGTGCTATGTATGCTAGTGTAAATAGAGAGAATAATTTCCATCTGTCTAACCAATTGAAACCTCGGTGTCACTATCTGCTCCGCCTATAAATCTGAGAAAAAAAATGATATGGGTGAAGAAGAAATTGTCCAATACTATCCATGCCCTACTCGTGTAAACTATGGATAGAATATGATGAATATGGGATGAGCTATATCTGTACGCACCTGATCCAATTACACCCCTATTGCTATGTGTTGGCGTTTCAATCAAAGAATTAGGGTATTGGTATATGTACTTAAATTTATCTTACTAGTGCTTTGCAAAGAAGGGCGGGCCTGGTGCAAGCGGAAGAGTCTTACCGCCTATGACCGGATGGTCCCGGGTTCGAGTCGCGGTCTCCTCGCATTGCACAGGCGAGGGTAAGGCTTGCCACTGACACCCTTCCCTAGACTCCGCACAGAGCCGGAGTTCTCTGCACTGGGTACGCCCTTTTTTAGTGCTTTGCAAATTGCAAACAATGACATGGCAGATCATGATTAAATGGTTTCCCTTAATTTCCACTGCAATTAAAAGTTATGTTTGTAATGTTTTCTGACAAAAGTATAATTGCGTGTAACACCACTCAAGGGATTTTTGGTAAAGAGGAATATTCAGTAAGAAATTTTTGTGAACTCTTTTATCAGGAAAAAAAGATATACGTCATGCTCCTGTTTTTCCATGCTGGATTTAGCCATCTGTGATTACATGGTTCTGGAAGTTTGGCATGTGAGCAAAAAGGGCAATGCATGTGCAGATTGACATGTTTAGAAATCAGTTAGATGAATGACATGTAGAGTTGTGAATACGCAATTGCTTTCCATTTTTTTAATGCTAAGACAAGGCCTTTCAACCACGGAGTATGTGTTAGTTGTTATATTGGTTGGCCCCTTCGTTGCTTATAAGTAACGAAATTCGGTTTGTCCGGGTTGGAAAAAAACATTGGTTGGCCCAGAGGACGCTTATTTGACAACTTGGCGTGCAAAAATAAAATCAGCCTGCGCCTACAACTTTGCAAATTAAATATTTGTCATGACAAGCTGAAGAAGTGACTTGGAACAAATAGGTTTAAATTAGAATTCTGACATGTTTTTAATGTAACATGCTGGTTGGATGTGCGCTTCTGATAGCACCATAAAGTTTTGCTTGAATGCATGCTTTAAGGCCTGGATATGGTTCATT
Source organism: Miscanthus floridulus (assembly GCF_019320115.1). Classification (NCBI taxonomy): domain Eukaryota; kingdom Viridiplantae; phylum Streptophyta; class Magnoliopsida; order Poales; family Poaceae; genus Miscanthus; species Miscanthus floridulus. The sequence continues at coordinate 112,966,233 of NC_089586.1, read as the reverse complement.
CTTTACAAGGATGCGGATGAAGATCTAACCGCTGAAATTTGTCTGATAAATTGTGTTTTGTATTGCAATGTTTTCTTATTTGTGTTTACTGAATGCAGGTTTCAATTTTGGCAGGAACACTTGCTCGACTTGATAGAGAAGCACCATACTACAAGAAGTACACCTTCTTTTCTATCTTTACATGGCCTGCTCCTTCTGATAACTAGTTATTTAATCAGGGCATCCATTTACACACCGTACATACAAAAAGGAAACAACATAGACAAAAATTAACTCTCCCATTTGTAGTTGTGATTGTTTATACAAATTACACTGTAGTTCATCTCTATTTACTACTCTATGAAGTGAAGAGATGTGTTGAGAAAGAATTCAAATATATAATCTTACTCCTGTTATTTTACCATTATTTTTAAATTATCAAACTGGATGCTGTAGGCTAGCTGTTTGAAGCTTAATGACATATTACATTATCTATATTGCTGTTGATATTTCCTTTTTGTTTTAATTTCTTGCCAGGGATGGATATAATGATTTCAATACATTCTATATGCAGGTAACTTTCTTTAGCTACTTGATGTTACATGTATCATTATCTAGTTCATATTGATATGCTGATAATGAGTTTGATCTTCTATTGACTTAATGGAATAGCAAGTTGTTTTTCTTTTCATGTTGCTAGTGCTTGTACATTAATTAGATTATTTGTTTCTTTAGGCTGCATCTGGTACTAAAGGTGGCTCAAGTGGTTCACCTGTTGTTGATTGCCAAGGAAGGGCTGTTGCCCTGAATGCTGGAAGCAAATCTTCCAGTGCCTCTGCCTTCTTCCTTCCATTAGAACGTGTAAGTTTTTTATAAATGGGCATTAGTACATTCCCATGTTATGCTATAGCTTATATTAGAATTCCAAGATTGTTGATTTAAAAATTGGAAGCTTGCAGTGCATAACATTTGAGTCTAACTTTCAAGTTTGATTTGAAATGACATGACACATTGATACTAAGGAAAGAATCAGCTGCTTCTAATTTTACAAGGCTTTACAGAAGCAACCATACTAATCACCAAACTAGACTAACTCATTAGCAAATGTGCAGAGTTTTCATTAGCAATGCATTTTTTTTACTTTACATTGGGTGTTCTTCAAGGAAGATTAGAGTGGGAAGAACGTGTAGGAGTTCACATGTACTAAAATATAAGATCATAAAGATGGGCACACATCGTTACCTTTTAAGATTCATTAATTTTTTTTGTGGTGCTGTTATTTATTTAAAAATATGTATAAACTATTTCCAGGTTGTCAGAGCACTGAATTTGATACATGATAGTTGGGATGCATTTGGTACCAAGCCAGAATCTGTTTATATTCCACGTGGTACACTTCAGGTGAGTATATTATAGAGTGATTCCATTATTTTATCATATGGTGTCATTTTCTGTTATTGTTGTCGTGGAGAGCTTATTAATGAATAAATATTTATGCATTTAACCTTGCAGTACTTCAAATTATTTTTGACATGCTGCAAGTTCTCTTCAATTCTTCATTGTTGTTACTGCTACTTTTCTTTTACTGCTGTTATTTGGCTTCATAGCATCCCTCTTTTTTCTATTGCATTGGAAGGCTACCTTTCAACACAAAGGATTTGAAGAAACTCGGCGTCTTGGCCTCCGGAATGAAACCGAGCAGGTATGTTCTTTCATTGTTTGTGGCTCACTAATTGACTTGGTAATTTGTGATTGTCTATCTTCTATAATAACTTTCTAAGCTTGTTTCTCCCTGGTATGATGGGGATGTTAGGATGTATTTTAAAATGTCGACCTCCATGCTCTAGGCTTAAGAACTACAACTTGCTTTCTGTACAGATGGTGCGAGTAGTTTCTCCAGCAGGCGAGACTGGAATGCTGGTTGTTGATTCAGTGGTAATTTCTGGTGCTTATGATTCTAAGCTTGTTTTTTTTTTTTATCATACCACTTATCGTGGTACTTGTTGTATTATGCTATTCTGTAACTTGCTACTGCTGAAACTGGAAGGCTGTGTCCATGCAGGTACCTGAAGGCCCTGCGCATAAACATTTGGAACCTGGTGATGTTCTAGTATGCATCAATGAGGAGGTGAGAACTGCTTTTAATGGATATATATATTTGAAAACCACCATTTTTGTCTGCTAGTACTTGACATTATATTAATAAAATAACATAAATTCATGCCCAGTTTTCTTAGTGACTAGTTCGAACTGTTGAAGTCAATATAGTGGGCTATGTTCAGTATAACTCTATGCTATTGCTATGTGCCATCGGTTGAGGTAAAAAAATGTTTGCTAATGTGCAGAATGTCTAAAATGTTGCCAATGTTATTGTTATGCTAGCACAATCAGTGCTATATCATTCTACTGGGAATTCTATACTGAGGAAGGTTATTTTTTTAAGTAAATAAAACTATAAAAGACATGCTTTCACTTTTTATGCACATGGGCCATAGTGTTGGGTCTGTACCATGTAAACCTGTATAACGTTCTAAAGAACCAAAGATGCTTGTTAGGATCGGTCAGATTCTACTGAGTTAATTAAATTATAAATTTCCTAGCGTTACTGCTCTAATCATTTGAAACCGGTCTATTGATTTCATCTGTACCAATGTTAAGCATACCATTTTCCGATACTCTGCGATATCGTTGATTTTACAATTTACTGTTGTATCTATCAGCTGTGAGAAGGGCGGGCCTGGTGCAAGCGGTAGAGTTTTACCGCCTGTGACCGGAAGGTCCCGGGTTCGAGTCGCGGTCTCCTCGCATTGCACAGGCGAGGGTAAGGCTTGCCACTGACACCCTTCCCCAGACCCCGCACAGAGCGGGAGCTCTCTGCACTGGGTATGCCCTTTATCTATCAGCTGTGAGTTCTCCTTTACACATACAGGAATAGCTGTGAGTTCTCCTTTACACATACAGGAATATCCTTGATCACTGATTGCCTGTTAACTACCGCCTCTCTTCTTTTTTGTTTGTTGTTTGAGACTTGTGCGTGGGTATTGAAAATGTAGAAACCTTTACTAAACCTATACCTGTTAAGTAGTTTGTTTTGTTAGCTACCCATGCTGGCCAATGAATAGAGGAGTCTAGTCTTGGAAAATTTAGCAAACAAAGTGAAATAGGAGCATGTAGCTATGTCTCTTACTGGAATCCCATTATGACAAACAAACAAAGACACTTTTCACAAGCTAAAATGACAACAAAAATATGTTTTCGTGCCAATTTGATTTTCCATAACACATATAATTTGGACTCAGGGATGGTGTTGTTTAACCATTTTAACTAATTGCAGGTTGTAACTCAGTTTCTTAGATTGGAGACTTTACTTGATGATAGTGTTGGCAGGGAAATTGATTTGCAGATAGAGAGGGGTGGAGTTCCTTTAACAGTAAAGCTGCAGGTATTTGGCAATTTTGACGTATCATATCTTGTCTTTTTTTTATTGTAATATTATCTGTAGCACTCCTATTGCCTGATATAGACTGCCTTTACAACATGTCATGTTTTTGAACCCTTATTAATCTTTAACACCTTGGTCTTTCAGGCTGAGGATTTGCACTCTATAACTCCAAATCATTTCTTGGAAGTTAGTGGTGCTGTCATCCATCCACTGTCATATCAGCAGGTGAAGTTTCATAATATGGAATTGAACTTTCATATCTACTGCCCTTATTAAAAGAACTTGGTAATGTGGACAAGGGAAATTGTTCCCCTTGTTTTGAAATAGTCAGAGATTTTTTGGTTTATAGTTTATACAGTCTGAAATCATCACTATCTAAGTTAATCCAAAAAGTTAAGCAGAAACGTTTTCCAATATTTCTTATCGCTCTAGATGCTTGGAGAGTTGGAGGTGTCTACCAGAGGGAAATCACCGTTTGTTGCCATGTAGGATAGATAAGATCTAACTTTTTTAGTATCATGGCTTGATAAAGCATCAGTCCTGAACTTGTACTCATGCATGTACCGTTAGCTAGTAGATAACGCAACCATTTAAGTGCCTACAGGTGTTTGCTCGCATTACATGAGAGGTCAGAGCGATCTTATGTGGGCGCTTGAGTACAATCTCTCTGAGAATTGATGATGGCACCTTGCATTGGAACTGCCCCTATAAACAGGTTGCACTTGAAGTATGAAAGTCATGAACTCTAGTGCTCTACCCACTAGCCACGATTTCATCTATAAATCCATGTACATTACTAGAGTTGCTCTCACAACTATGGTCCTGTTTGGATGGGTGTATCCAAAATTCCAAACAGGCCCTTTATCTCATGCTACATAATTAAATACGATCAGTTAATGCTTACATCACCTCCTCATGCTTGAACTTAGATTGGCACATCAATGTCTACAGCTTTTGTATTTGTTGAACTTCCAAAATGCTGCTAATCATGCTTACATCTTGTTTCAGGCTAGAAACTTCCGATTCAAATGTGGTCTCGTATATGTTGCTGAAGCAGGGTAAGAGATTTAACTGTAACATAGCCTCTCATGTTCCATTTCCTGAAAGAATGACTACTTGTTTGCTTTCATTCTTGCAAACCTCTCATTTGTAGTATTGTAACAAATCCTTTGGGAAACATCCCTTTTCAATCTGGATCTTTAATACATCGGCTTGTTTCTCAAATGTTTATTCTTAAACTAAAACTGCCCGCCCCCCCCCCCCCCCCCCCCCCCCCACAACACACACACACACCCCTTACTGGCAACTGATCATAATCTTCCTATTGAGGTTTAACAGCACTAAATGCTCTTCTTGTTCTTTGGGTCGTAGCATTAGTTTCACACTCACAATTTCACCTTCAGTTTGTTATTGTATATCTTCTCTAATGCATATGATTGGTACCATAGCAAACTGGTTATTTCTTTGACTTATTTAACACCATGCAATGCAGGTACATGCTCTCTCGGGCATCTGTTCCACGCCATGCCATTATTAAAAAGCTTGCAGGAGAGGATATTGCACATTTAGATGACCTTATTGCAGTTCTTTCAAAATTGTCTAGGGGATCACGAGTGCCTCTAGAATATGTCAAATACACTGACCGTCACCGGAACAAAGTAAGATTTGAGTAGCTGATTTATGACAATAATCAATGCCTTATCTTTTGCACTTCCTAGTACAAATTTGAGTTCGGTTATGGTAAATAAACTAATCATTTTTACTTACGTGATCAGTCTGTACTGGTGACAATCGATCAACATGAATGGTATGCGCCACCTCAGTTATATACTCGAAATGATGCAACTGGCTTGTGGACTGGAAAACCAGCTATATCACCGGAATCTCCATTTTTGGCTCCAGCTCATCATGCTAATCATGTGGACACAAACTCGAACTCTGTTTCATCTTTATCTGAATCTAGTCCTATGGATCTCAAGTGCCAGTATGATTCTGAGAACCTGGCAGACGGATGCATCAAAATGCAAACTGATGATGAGATTGTTGTAGATGGATCTCACTCTAACGAAGATTCTCTTGTTGAGAAAAAAAGGCGACGTGTGGATGAGGAGATAGCTGCTGAGGGAACTTTACCATCTTATGGAGATCTAGAGGATGTAAAAGGTGGTTCTTTGAGGCATCCTTCCAATGCAGAAGGTTCTGAACTTGCTCGAACAATATCAAGTAATGCATCATTGGCAGAACAAGTAATTGAACCAGCCCTTGTAATGTTTGAGGTGAGCAATGTATACATAACACGCATTTTATAGTCAGGCACTGTCATTTAATACTTTTAGGGAGGCTAGGCTAGGGTACTAGATTATGTAATGCTACACGCCTGCACATATAGGCTAGAAGCTGCACAAGCTGTTCTGTGAGTTAAGTTTTGAATGCATGAAAAGCACAAAGGCAAACTTAGGCTAGACAAAACAAGCTTCATGTATTTAGGGCCTTGGATTGTGTGCTGGTAAGCAGCTTGCTGGCCAGGCAGCAATCTCAGCCCAGGCGACCTAAATCAGAGCCTTGCCTGGGAGCAAAACCAAGCCGCCCCTTAACCTTCCGTGGTATGCTGAGGTTTGAGTTATCCAAGATATATCCACGGTATGTTGATACTCTGTGTTGATGTATGGGCATATGAATAGGATTTACCGATTGAGGCTTAAATCTACTCTAACCTTAAGTTGTATTTGTAGCGATCGGTTTAAGCTTACTCACCTAGTTTTTTCCTGACAAGTTCATCCTGAGGTTTCCAGAAGAAGATCAACCCCCAAAATAGGCACTGTACATTTACACTGGTGGGCCATGTTGTTTGTACTTTGGTTGAGGGAAAAGTTTGAGCTTATGGAAAAATGTGCTATTGTCATATTTCAATACGAAATTTTCAATAATGAACTGTGCTTATTTTTTGCTGTATGGATTGGAGCCAAAATAAGAGCTTATTATACTCAGTTCATTATGAATATATTCAGCTCATAATCAAATGAGCTGAATATATATTGATAATGAATGGATGACATCTTCTGATTTCATGGAAGCCATATCTGTATGAAAAAGATTCACCACGAGTAAAAATATCCTATTGTTTTCCTCTGGGTTGACTATTGGACTATTTTCTATATTATCTATTATCTATTTCCTTCACTCCAATTTCCAGTCCATCTGCTCTGGGAGCAATTAATTTTGTACGTACCGTTAATTAATTTTTGAACCACCTTGAACCCTAAGCGACCTGTATTTATTAGTTTCGACTTTTGTGTTTCTTGCCCATAACCATCTGTCTTATCTCTATCTTTTCAGGTGCATGTGCCGCCTGTTTGCATGCTTGATGGAGTTCACTCTCAACATTTCTTTGGAACAGGGGTTATAATATATCATTCTGAACGTCTGGGTCTGGTTGCAGTTGATAGGAATACGGTTGCTGTATCTATCTCTGATATAATGCTTTCATTTGCTGCATATCCCATTGAAATACCTGGAGAGGTATGAGTTTTTTCTGTTCTCACTTATAAAAGCTAAAGCACACAATTTTTCAATTACTTATATATAATTTGCTTTCCAGGTTGTTTTCCTCCATCCTGTTCACAACTTTGCTCTGGTCGCTTATGATCCTTCTGCACTAGGAGCTGGAGCATCTGTTGTCCGGGCTGCTAAGCTTCTACCAGGTTTGTTTCTTTTACAGTGTCTCCATGTATTTCCAATATTATCTGAAGAGAAAGAGGTTTTCGCTTCATTCCACTTTGATTGAGCTTAATCATGTTATACCCTTACACAGAGAGTGGGATAGTCACTGAACTTTTCATTTTGCAATCAGCATGCCTTACTTTATTGTACTAATGAGCTTGATCATATCATACCATTAAAAGAGTACATAGTCACTGAACTATTCATTTCCAGTCGGCATGTCTTTTCCACAATGTGGTCCATTTTACTTTTTTTTTTAAAAGAAACTTTGTTTCTGTGTAGAACCTGCTTTGCGACGAGGAGATTCTGTCTATCTAGTTGGGCTTAGTAGAAGCTTACAGGCAACATCAAGGAAATCAATCATAACTAATCCTTGCACAGCTGTTAATATTGGGTCAGCTGATTGTCCTCGATACCGTGCGATAAATATGGAGGTCATTGAGCTCGATACCGGTACTTCCTAAGGAAATTTCACTCCGATGGATCATGTTCTAATTTTTCGGGTTGACTATATTGGTTTTTTTTTGTTAGATTTTGGTAGCACATTTTCGGGCATATTAACTGATGAGCAAGGAAGAGTTCAAGCATTATGGGCTAGCTTTTCTACCCAGGTTAGTTTGCACTGAGTTCTTTGCTTCGTCTGTTTCTCAAGTAATATTGCTGGCATGCTCCCAGGAACGCACACACAAAAGAATAAAGAAAAGAACAAAACGCCGGCTTATGCGCAAGGTTAGCTGCGTGATATTTCTAACATCAAGTAAATGTGTAATAACAGTAAACTTTGAACTGCTAGTAAAATAATCCAAACTGTTTGTGTTAACTAAACGAGATTGAATTTGTAGTGCACCAGCCACTTGCACTAATAACCTTTTACTATATGGATTTTAGTAGTAATTAACAGCCATTACGAGTCTTAGCCTAACGATACATCTTCTTGAATAGTTAAAGCTGGTCGTTTACTCACTTCTCTGTATGCTTAGTACTATTAACTAACTGGTGTATGACCCACTCTTTTTTTTTCTCCAGCTGAAATATGGTTGCAGCAGCTCAGAGGACCATCAGTTTGTTAGAGGCATACCAATATATGCAATAAGCCAAGTACTTGAGAAGATTATCTCTGGAACTCAAGGACATTTTAGGCTTATCAACGGAATAAAGAGGCCAATGCCATTTGTCAGACTTTTGGAGGTGGAACTTTATCCAACTTTGTTATCCAAGGCAAGAAGTTACGGATTGAGTGATAACTGGGTGCAGGTAATCCGATCTGTTTTTATTTTTATGTTCTAAATATTCTGTATTCTTTGTGATCTGCAAATATGTTTATACTGCTACCTAATATCTTATGAATATTTTAGAAGTTTTTGCTCACAACAACTTTTCGAACTACTCAAGTAGTTATCAAATTTGGGTTATGGCCCCTTGTGCCCTGTGTTACCTGCAAGTACAGAAAATTTTGCTCACAGCAACTGTTGATAATCCACTGTGATTACGCTTTCAGGCCCTTGCGAAGAAGGATCCTGTGCGTAGACAAGTCCTGCGGGTGAAAGGTTGTTTGGCTGGATCGAAAGCAGAAAATCTTCTAGAGCAGGGAGATATGATTCTTGCTATCAACAAGGAGCCAATTACATGCTTCCTTGACATTGAGAAGGCTTGCCAAGAGTTGGACCAATCCATTGGGTCAGATGGAGTGCTTAACATGACAATATTCCGTCAGGTTAGGATGACGTGACAGAAATGAATAAAAGAAATTCAGCAGTATAGATTGTAACTCTTTAAACATTTGAGCAGGGAAAAGAAATCGACCTTATTGTTGGAACTGATGTAAGAGATGGCAATGGTACAACCCGAATGGTTAATTGGTGTGGATGCATTATCCAGGATCCTCATTCAGCAGTGCGTGCACTTGGCTTTTTGCCAGAAGAAGGTCATGGTGTTTATGTTGCTAGGTGAGATTCCCTTACAAAGTTGTGTATGCAATATTAAAAACATCTTTAATCAGTGATGATAAACATTTCTTCAACTTAACATTTCAATCTGCAAGTGTTTATCTACTAAAGAGTTGGATCTGCCAAATTTATTCTGGCCACTGCTTGTATCTGACATTAGAATCAGATGAAAACTGGTTGCTGAATGCTCATCGAGTCCAGCATGTAGGGGCTGTAGTTCTCTCAAGTAACAGATAGCTTAAAGAAGGACGGAGAGAAGAGCTTAAGAATGAATGCCATGTTAGCATACTAAGGGGAGTACCCAGTGCAGAGAGCTCCCGCTCGGGGTCTGGGGAAGGGTGTCAGTGGCAAGCCTTACCCTCGCCTGTGCAATGCGAGGAGACTGCGACTCTACCGCTTGCACCAGGCCCGCCCTTCCAATGTTAGCGTACTAAACGAGTCTATTTATCATTTGGATAGAAAATAGAGGGATGTCATCTGCTTTCTCATTTAGGCGATAGAGCTTGAAAAGCAACCAGAATAATGGATAATATTAGTCCGTTTCCTATTTGTTTGTATACTTCATGTTGTTTGTTTCTGCATGTGTGGTTTGGTGGACATAATCTATTATTTACACGATTGTATAGTTGATTCTGAACGATAACTCATTTCGATATGTCTGGGAATGAGCACTAAGCAACAATGATTTTATGCAGATGGTGTCATGGAAGTCCAGTACATAGATATGGCCTCTATGCTCTCCAGTGGATCATCGAAGTTAATGGGCAACGAACAACGGATCTGGAAACCTTTATACAGGTGGTGAAGGTATGTACTATGCATCAAGTGGCAAATGCACCCTTTGTTATTTTGCAGTCTTTTCTTGCTTGTTTATCACTGTGTTGTATATTAATTGAGCAATTGCTTTACTATGTTGCTACATGATTAATTTGAATTAATGTCTGAACTATTCGTTTGGTTATAGGATCTCGAAGATGGTGAATTTGTTAGGGTGAGGACTGTCCATTTGAATGGAAAGCCTCGCGTACTTACTCTAAAACAGGACCTTCACTACTGGCCGACCTGGGAACTCAGTTTTGAACCAGAAACTGCTACATGGCGGAGGAGAATAATAAAAGCATTGCAATCAACTAAGACGTGATATTTTCATGTTTTGCTGCGACATTTTCATGCTTTCAGAGCATATAGGTAATGAAATTAGAGGTTCATGCGTTGGTTTGGTAAGCTAAATCCTGCATTATGCAGGATTAAGCTACCCTGCACTTTGTAGGGTTAGTTGTGGGCATTAGCATAGGGGATGCTTGAAAGATATGTAGTAAGTACTTAATTGAAAGTATATGGATTCGTTGGCTGTGGTCTCTGGACAATTTGACCACAGGATTTGCCTTTTGTATATCGTCTATTCCTATATTTTGGTAGAAAAAAAGAAATAAATCGTTAGCGTTTCTAGCTGTCATTTCACTACTCTGCATGAAGAATTTGTGTTAGCTATCAACAGCTCCACAGATTTAGTACGTTGTTCTTCATTATACCGCACCCCGCAATCAGCTTGATTGCATACTTGCTGGAATGCTTACTGACAGTTTCGGCAGTTTTGACTCTGCTTCATCGCCTACATCTGTTGTAAGTTCATTACTCTCATTTATCCTGGCAAAAAAGTTCGCTGGTCTTCACATTACCAAGCAACTCAAGCTAAGTTGCACTTTGCTGTGCAAGACAACGAGAAGGAACGCACGTAAACAGACTAACAGCAAGCTTGCATGGCTCACGGTTACGAGCAAGCAGCTGCCATCTTGTTCATTGAGTGCTTACACTCGAAAGTGCTGCTTTCTTTGTCAACAGCTCGTTATGATTTGAGCCCTGGCTATTTCGAATCAACTCAATCAAGTGTTTGGTCGCTGTAATCGAGCTAGTTCGTCTTCCAAACAAGAAAAAGAAAGGAAAAGTGAAATACAACTGTGTGTGACAAATGACGAGTTGCTCACGTGCAGGGTGCGAGAGATGGAGGGAAGGGAGGCTGGAGTGCTGGACTTCGATTACGCCTTGGCGTACCCGCCTGGCCCGCCCACGGAGATCCACTACGTGCGGCCGGTGGCGCGCACGGTGACCTTCGCCAGCAACAACTCCATCTACGTGATCCCACCGTCACCGCCGCCGCAACCGCAACCGCAACCGCAGCAGCAGCAGAGCACACCAGAGCCCGAGCAGCCCCAAACACCGCCCCGACACGAGCCCGAGTAGCACCACGACGATACACCCGAATCCCAACCTCCTCAACCCCAAACCGAGCAACCAGAGCAACCCGAGCCACCCGCGCAAACGCAAGACGCGCAGCCACAGGCTGAGCCGAAGCCGCCAAAGGGCCCGAAACGAGGCAAGAAGAAGCAGCCCGGCCGCGTCCGGTTCGGCCTGGAGCCTCCTCCCCCTCAGCAGCAAGAGGAACAAGCACAGCAGGAGCACGCGCAGGGCCCGGGCAACATCGAGAAAGCGACGGATCAGGCGCCTCACGGCGCGGCGCCCGCGCCCGCACCCACACAGGGGCAGGGGTACCTGCTCCGGTACACGCCGTCGCCGCTGCCGAGGTGGGAGGCGACGCTGCGGCGGCACGAGTACTTCTCCGGGGAGTACCGGAGCTACTACCCGACGCCGGTGCGCGAGGGCATCTACCGCATCGCCACTGACGCCAACAGGCTCACCACCATCTTCAGCGAGGAGAATCCCAACGCCTGCACGATCGTCTGAGAGCGACGGCGAGGAATAAACCGTTCCACTCGTGCAACCACTTATGCCTCTTTCTTTGGTTCTTGGTTGATTGGTGACGGAATCGTTAGCCAAGAATCTGGTTCTTCTTCTAGGTGTTGTAGATAAGAAAAGCAGAAAACTTTCGGTCCGGCCGGAATGATGAGATGTATGTAAACGTTTCTTTGCCTTGGATCGGGGATATTTATATATTTGCCACCCTTACGGTTGGCTCCTACGGACTTGCCACCTTTAGAACGGCAATTATAGATTTGCCACCCAAATCACGATGGTGCTACAGATTTGCCCGTTTTAACATCGTGGCAGTACACCTCAGCTTGCCACGGTGGATTGGCTTAGGAAAAAAACCTCCCTATCCTCCACTCTATTTTTTCTCATCCCGGGCCTATCGCTTCTCGAGTCGTCCCCTTCCCCCGTTCTCCACCCGCGACGGAAAGGGGAGCAGGTCCGCTCGCGGTCGCCCGGAATCCCGCAACTGGCAGAGGAGAAGCCCCGCGCGACCGGCGCCGAGCCCTTCGTCCGTCCCGAATCCTCCTCTCCCGTTCGCCGGTCGCCCGCGCCCTCTCTTCCCCGTTCTTCTCCCGCGCCCCTGCTCTCGGCTGCAGCAGCTGGTACGGCGAGGTGGGCTGCAGGACGGTGGCCGGAAGTTGACCCCGATCTGCACTTCCACAACCCCGAACCCAAGCAGGTTTGACCACGCACTTCCCCCACCCTCCGCCCCTCGCTGGCCCTCTTATTTTGCCTTCGTTTACCGAGCTAGGGTTAGGGTTGAACATTGATTTTTACTGCAATTTTGGTTTGTAGGTGGGTGATGTAGCAGGCGCTGGATCCTGATCTATGACCATGGAACCTGATGGCTGCCCCCCTTGGTGAGTCTCTATTTTCACTGTAGGGCAGACAGTTGGACTGAGTTACATGGGGTACTTGGCTAACAATGCAATGTTTTTATGTTTACATTAATGCCAGGATCGAACCTGGCAATGCATTTAGGCTAGTTGTTAAAATCGTTAAGTACACTGTTGTGCTTGAATATGATGGGCTTGTTGAAATTGTTGACCAAGAACATGAGTTGTGGCTAGATAGGAGTGTTGGGTACAGTCTAGCTCAGTTTCATGATAAAATGGCTACGAAGATTATATGGGGATCAAGCCAGACATTGTCAATTTGGGTTTTGGACAGTGATAGTGGCTCTGAATGGAAAATTAGAAGAGATGAGCAATGGCAGAAAATGATAGAGGAGAAATGGGAGGAAAGGATGGCATATATTACTGTTGAGGTTACTACTAAGGATGGATATGAGACAAACAACAGTGGTATTCCTATGTCTGATGTGACCAATGTTGATGCTTCTTATGCTGGAGCTAATTCAGAAGGAATGGCTGATACCTGTACATCTCCAGCACAGGATGGTGATGAGGCAGTTCCAGTAGACTAGGCTACATTGACTATCATCCAAGAGAAAGCTGAGGATGGTGAGGCAAATGCAATAGCTGATGAGGATGTTGTTTATGAGGCAATGGGGTTCCAGGAAGCTCATGAGAAGGCCAAGGAAGCTGCTAGAGAGGAAATTTCTATCCCTACCATCTCTAAGGAACTTGAAAGAGAGATAGAAGATGCTGCAATTACTGTTGATGACACAGCTCCTACTGAGCCTATGGAAGATTGGGATAAGTAATTTTCGGATATGTCAGTTGGCATACACTATCCCTGTATGGATGACTTTAGGATGGCAGTAAGGCAACATGCCATTGTTAAAGATTTTGAGCTTGGGACAGAGAAGTCTGACAAAAAGAGGTTCAGGGGATTTTGCAAGGCAGCTGGCTGTCCTTGGATTATTAGAGCTAGGACTCAACGTGATAAGAGTGTCAGGGTACATTTCATTTATGTTCATGCATACTTTTTTTTGGTTTGACTTGAGTTGGTTTCTAACATTGTATGTTTTGTTGTGCAGATTCAGATCAACAGTGGTGTCCACAAGTGTCCATCAACTAATAGGGCTGTTACCAACATGGCTTCTATTGGTTGGGTTGCACAAAGAGCTATACCTCTATTGAAGAAAAAACCAAGTATGGGGGCTGCTGCAGTTAAGAAGTTTCTTGATGACAAGTACAAAATTGAGACAAGCTACCAAACTATGTGGTATGGGAGACAGAGAGCAGCAAACAAACTATTTGGTAAGTGGTCTGATTCTTATGATTGGTTGTACAGATTCAAAGCCAAGGTAGAGTTGAGGTCACCTGGCAGTGTTGTAGAGATAGACATAGTCACAGTTGATGGGAAAGTGCACTTCACTAGATTTTTTTGTGCCTTTAAGGCTTGCATAGATGGATTCTTATATGGTTGCAGGCCTTACATTAGTATAGATTCCACACATTTAACTGGAGAGTGGAATGGACAAATGCCTGCAGCTTTAGCATTAGATGGGCATAATTGGATGTTTCCACTAGCATTTGTTTTTTTACACTGAAACCACAGAAAATTGGACATGGTTCATGGAACAGCTAGGTAAAGCAATAGGGCCCCTGCCTAGGTTGGTTGTTTGCACTGATGCATGCAAGGGGCTTGAAGCTGCAGTCAAGCAAGTGTTTCCATGGGCTGAGCAGAGAGAGTGCTTTAGACATTTGATGGAGAACATGAAGAAGTACTACACTGGAGAGGTTTATGCAAAAAATATGTGGACTGCAGCAAGAGCCTGGATTATAGATTTCATCTGCATCCTCCAATTTGCCACCCTTACGGTTGGCTCCTACTAACTTGCCAGCTTTAGAATATGAATTATAGATTTGCCATCTGAATTGCTCTGGTGCTAAAGATTTGCCTATTTTGGACTCGTGGCAGTACAGGTCATCATGCCACGGTGAATCGCCCAGGGAAAAAGACATCCATGCCCCTTAGGCTATTAGGACAGTCAGCTCTAACTAGCCACCGTGCTAAAAAAAAGCCACGTGCTCCAGCTCCAACCAGCCAATCAACGTGCTCTATATATATTTGCTACAGGAGGCAGTCTACAGTAAAAAATCGACATGATATATGCTAATCATGGTCATAAATTTACATACATATATTAGTACATAAATTCGACAACCACTGTACATTAAAAATCAGCATCATCATGGCCACACATGAATTGTACCAAATATATATATGAAATGTACCGTGCACAGCAAGCACATTAGCTAAAAGAGACCACTGATGTCTAAGTTTGGTCATAACAGCCATACATAGAATCATTAAACAGGTTCTAGGCGACACATAGCTAAAGCAATGGCCATTTAACAGTTCTGACCAACAAAAGTACATAAGGTGCCATTTATTAGGTTCTGGCCGACAAATATAGAGCACTAATGCCATTTAACAGGTTCTGGCCACAATGCACACTAGGAATCCACAAAAGTCATTGTTTTTCATCTCCACGGCCTTGGCTTGTCTCATGTTTTCTTGATCTTGGAGGCCAGCTGCTTCCTCCTCGGAGTCATCTTCTTGAGCACGGCCTCCACAACTTGTAGCTCTCCTTCTGGAAGAGGTTCAGCTGCACCCAACAATAATCTCCTGAAAAAAATAGAAAGTGAGGGGTGTTTACAACAGCAAGCAGTGCACTGGATGTTTACAAAAATCCTAGTGATTATACCTCCTAGTGCTTGGACCTGATGGGGTTCCTAGAGGCTGGAGCTGCTAGCTGAACCTCTATAGGCACAAGTTCAACAGGGAGCTCTCTGTTGGCTGCCCTTGCTGCTGCTTCAGCAGCTTCTATAGCTGCTGAAGCTCTGAGTTGAGCTTTTTCTGTCTCTAGCCTTGCCCTCACTGTAGCTTCCCTTGCTGCTGCAAGCCTTGTCCCAGGAGTGGCTTGTTTAGGAGCAGAGATGTCTCCTGTCTTGCTCTTCTTCCTCCCAGGCTTCACACTAGTCTTCTTAGTTCTCTTCCTACAAGCAAAAAAGTGAAATTTTTAGCACATTACAACAACAGCAATAATAAAGAAAAAATGTGTTGCTCCTACCTTTTCTTAGTTCCTGTCAAGCTACACCTCCAGCTACCTTGCCTGTGCCCATGTTCACCACATCCTTTATATAAGGCTTGTCTAGTTGCCTTCCCACTTCTCTCAGCTGATGGTTTGGCCCTGTTTTTCTTTTGCCTGCAGTCAGCCACTCAGCCCACTGTAGACAAGATGGCGGCATACTGGCATATAAGATGTGAGCTCGAGCCCTTCAGATTGTATAAGAAAATGCATGGATGCTAAAGGAAAACGGTCGGTGTCCCACAACCTGAAGTGGTGCGTGCCTAATTGGGAATAGTATTAGCTGATACTACTTCAGATGATCAGATGAACCACGCATAATCCTTTTCTTTTAGCTTTATTAGCAGAGCAAACACGTTTTCTTTGTGTGGAGCGAGTCGGGCACGCACCGACCCATAATAAGGCCTGTTCTACCGTACGTGGTGATCTGAAGAGTAAGCCCACGAAATTGGTTCGGCCGTGCAACCTGGGCCGGGACCGCATTGACCAAAGGGCCTGTTCCCACTCCCACAGGCCATTTTATTATTATGGTTCCGTTCGTTGGTTAAAACTTGGCTGAAAAATACTGTTTCGATTGAATTGTTGTAAGCTATTCTAGATAAAAAAAGAAACCGAACCAGTCGAATATGATGTAAGCCGTACAACACCACAAACGTCTCCAACTCACAGTCACATGAACCCGACGAACAGAATAATGACCGAACTCGAGATGATCCCAGAGACCGGACGGGCGTTTCAGTAGTTCAACCTGCATGGTCAACCGTTACCAAATACTTGACCAGAAGTATTGGCCATAGCGTACATGAGTATAGCAGACTTGACGGACGCGATTGACTTGGAGTAGCTCACATCACATGTGGCCAGCCGAAGCGAAACGTCGGAAAACCCGCAACGCCGATGAACACACGACAGGCCACTAGACAAGCCGCCAGACTTGATCGCGACTCGGTCTGCAACTGTAGACAAAAGCAGTCAGCCACTCAGCCCACCAAACTGTAGACAGGCGCGTGTTTAGTTCAGGTAGGTTGGAGTTTAGGGCTACTGTAGCACTTTCATTTTTATTTGGTAATTAGTGTTCAATCATGGACTAATTAGGCTCAAAACGTTCGTCTCGCAATTTCCCACCAAATTGTGCAATTAGTTTTTTTTTTGTCTATATTTAATGCTTTATACACAGGCCGTAAATATTATAAACACTGTAACACTTTTTGGAAATTTAAGGTGGAACTAAACAAGACGCAATTTGTTCCCTCGCCACTGGCTGGAATTCGGTCAAGTTGCACAGGTGTTGAGTCAACGCCGGCCCGCCCGTCACTCGCCAATCGCCATCGCCATCGCCATCGCCCGTCACTCTACGCCTGTTTGTTTGGCTTATATGCTAATAAGTTATGGCTGAAAATACTATTAATTGATTTGATAAAAAAATATTGTTTATTAGTTAAAAAAGTATGATTTATAAGTAAAATAAGCTCAAACAAACAGCGCGCTAGCCAGTAAACACCTCAAGGACCGTGTGTTCTTCCCCCAACTTTTCCTAATTGCAGCGCGCACTAGTGTCGCGATGATGCGACTAAACTAGACGTGCCTCTGGCCGTAAGGTAGTCAAAGGCACTGCATTAGAGGGAGCACACATCGTTACCCCCCGGTCGCTGTCAAGCAGAGCGCGAGTGCGGCAGCAGACGGCAGGACACGACAAGGTCACGCACCGCGAGCGGATGGACACGCACGCGAGTTCCCGACGAAACATGGCGTCGCGGCCGCACTGATCTGCCGAATTTTTTTTTGGCTTTTTTAGCTCTTTTTTAAAAAAAATCACAAATATGTCCCTATAAATATGATTTCAAAATTTAGATCCTTAGCTCGGCGCCATTGTTGGTGGCATCAAGCTTACACGTCTCGACGTAGACGTGGCGCTGACTTGGCAGGCAGCTTGGCGTCGTAGATCCTAACGCCGAGCTTGGCGCCGTAGATCTTGGCATCAAGCTCGGCGCCGTAGATCTCGGCATCAAGCTTAGCACCGTAGATCTTGGCGCCAAGCTTGGCGTTGTGGTTATTGACGTCAAGCCCTGTCTTACGTATGGGCCCTCCATTCCTTTCTCTCTAACGCTCCCCGACCTAGTGCTGCCGCACCACCGGCGCCGCGCGTAGCCCGGCCGCCCGCCCCCGCTCTCGTCCGTGCCCGCGGCGGCCACCGCGCCCGCCCGCTCCCATGCCCGCCCCGTGCCCGCGGCTGTGGCCGCGCCGCCTCGCCGCGCGGAGCGCCGGCCGTCCTGCGCCGCCCCTCCCGGCACGCGCCGCCTCGTCCGTCCTGGCTCGCCGCGTCCGACGCGCACATAGGCGCTCCCTCCGGTGACCTTGGCCGCGACACGACCCCTGCTCCCAGCACGCATAGGGTTTCACATTTGATGCACAACAATGAACTCATAACATAACAACATACGCTGAGGTTACCTTGGTTTGCTAGCTTTTTCACGCTTTGGCATCCTACGGTTGTATAATACAAATATTAAAAATTGCATGAAACCCTAAGTAGTGACGATTCTTAAGTTAAAAAATCCGACTAATATATACCGAATCGATGCGAAAAACACTAGGAGGGGAGCGAGGATATCTTACCCTCGAAGATCTATGGATCAAATTAAAGTTTCCAAGGTCCAATATGCCGATTCGCGAAGTAGGACGAAGTGGGGAGAGAAAAAACCCGAGAGGGAGGAGAAAGAAGAGGAAGAAGGCTCAAACAGGAAGGTTGCAGGCAGGTTAAAACACCATCTCGGCGTCATAGATATTGGCACTAGGATCTACTGCGCCAGCAGCCTGCCAAGTCACCGCCACGTTTGCATCGAGCTCAAGACCTAGGCACAAGAATCTATGGCGCCGAGACGTGTAAGATCAACGCGACCAACGATTGCGCCGAGTTAAGGGTCTAGATTAAAAAATCATATCTCTAGGAGCATATTTGTGAAAATTTTTATAAAAAAAAGACTAAAAAATAAAAAAGTTGGCACTGATCTGAGACCGACCGATCTGGCAACGGGGTAACACGTCCGCTGCCGCTGCGCCCCGGGCCCGACGCATGCGTCTGCTTGCAGCACTCACTTCCAGGCGTGCCAGTTGATAATGGCCGGGTTCCCGCAAATCTCTCTCTCTCGTCTCGTTGCGCATTTTGGTTTCTTGCACCAGTTTGTACTAATCGCCTTGTCCTACTATCGACAGTAAGATTCTTTCGAATAGGATACAGAGATTCTTATACTTATTTTAATTTCCAACAAGAAGTGACGACTTGTTGGACGAAAACAAACTTGCACCGAATTTAGGGGGTATTTCGTTCGCTTCGTAGTTGTTCCATCAAATATTTAGACATATGCATGAAGTATTAAATATAGACTAATTATAAAACTAAATGCATAGATTGAAACTATTTCGCGAGACGAAATTTTTAAGCCTAATTAGCCATGATTTGACAGCGCGGTGCTACAGTAAACATGTGCTAATAATAGATTAATTAGGCTTAATAAATTCATCTCACGAATTACTGACGGATTCTGCATACGACATCTCCCTACGACACCTTCTAAATCTTAGTCATTAGATCCAGGCACCCACTTAGTTTGGCCATTACACGCGTAGACAAACACATATATTCGGCAGCCAAGAATCTCCAACAGAAGCGTGCTCTCGAGCCTAGTATATTAGGAAAGCCCTCCAATCGCACGTCAACTGGGTTTCGACCGAGCAATCAATTGCTAGCAGTTTGGCCGTCTGGGCTTGTGTCCTTTACGAGCAACTTATAATACATCGTTTCAAACGCAAGTTCATGTACGACGGTCAGTACTGGTCTCCTTTTGCTATACATGCTTACATCATGCTACCTCTGTGCTACCCAAGGATCTAACGTAGGTCTTGGGAGGTGCTAGTTAGGAGTGGACTAGCTCGAGCATTCAATTTTGGGAGCGATGTTAGGCTTAAGTTCGGGATGCTGACGGGCCACCTCACTGATTGATTCCTGTTCATGCAAGATGGTTAGTTTCGTACTGTGGCAGGAAAGACTCGTCATAGTGTTTAATTTCTCTGCACACCAAGATCAAAGTATAGGGAAAAAAAAACAGAGAGGAAAACAACAATAGATTTATAGCCAAAGTTAGGGTGCGTTTAGATCCAAAATTTTTTTGGATTTAGGCTTACTGTAGCATTTCGTTTGTATTTGGTAATTAATGTCTAATTATGGACTAATTAGGTTCAAAAGTTTCGTCTCGCGATTTCTCGACCAACTGTGTAATTAGTTTTTTTTTCGTCTATATTTAGTACTCTATGTATGTGCCGCAAGATTTGATGTGACAGTTACTATACAAAATTTTTTGGCAACTAAACGGGCCTTAGGTCACATGTTCTCAGAGATTATACATATAATATTGGAGAGAGAGAGAGAGAGAGTACCAATCACTGAAGCTGCGTGCATTGCCTCACCCCTCACGTCAGATCGATCAGTAGCTGCAGGATACAACTTTTATCCTTAGTCACCCTTGTGCAGTTGTGCTACTTGCTTTCACGTTCCAGGCGAGGTGGCGCAAGCGCAAGTGCAAGTGCGAACACGGTCCAGGTGAGGTGGTGCGAGTGCAAGTGCGAACAGGATAGACGCCACGTTGCATTGCATGAGTGGAGTTCCGCGAAAAAACCACAGTGCTGCCACCACTTATTACCTTATCACTCACCGCAGCGGTACATCAATAATGGGCAACTGGCTAGCTAGTGCACTTGTCCAGTCCAGTTGCATATACACACTACTAGCTAGCAGCATGTGCACGATCGAGTTCACTTGGCGACACAAATTGCACAGCATGCATGCATATTGGTACACTCAATTTCGGTCCGATTCAATTCGTTGAGTGCATCGGAGGCGATATGTACACTCCTCAAAGATGGTACGTAGGACCGGGTGGTTGATGACTCTCCTTCCTATCCTTTACAGCCAGCCAGCCGAAATGATGGCCAGCAGGCCAGGGCCCTGCTGAAGACGGCGAAAAATGTTGCCATTCACCCTGTTGGTTTCAACCAGCCCAAACCAGCCAGCCAATATTGTTTTCCTCTCACAACAAACCAGCACCAGCCAGTCCAAACCAGCCCAGAAACCGACCAGCGAACTGGCCGAGTGCGCGCGAGCGATAAGCGTCAGTGGAGTGGATCATTCGTTTCTCCACCAGACCACCACACAACGCCGGCAAGGCACGCATGCAACTTTTGGCGCTCCGGGTGGGGAACGCGGAGCATTTTGTGTTGTGCTTGTGCCCCGGCCGGCCGGCTATGCGCCGCACCCGTAGTGGCGACTGGCGAGGCATGCCATCGCGTCGCAGGCGCGCAGGCGCAGCCGCGCGGCGTGGCCGGATCAGAATCTGACGACGCACGCGCTCGCCACGACTTTCCTCCCGGCCCGTCGTCGCGCGCGTCCACAAGCTCATGTCGACATGACAACATGTGGTGGTGGCCACTGAGGAATGAGTAGAATGAACTATCCAAGGCAGCTTCTTCGGTTGGCGGCGCTTAATAATCAGAGTTGGTAGGTGGATCTCGCTTACGAGCACTGATCTAGTGATCTGCGATGGTGCGAGGGGTTTCAGGCGACTAGCTGTCTGGTTAGCTTTGGTTGGCTTACTGGTGACTTGGTGAGTGGTGACGGGACTGGACTGGACTGTTTCTTATCAACTTTGGCTTGCTAATGCTGTGGCCGGAACTCGAGATTCGGTTAACGATCCGCTAGTTGACCGCCCGCACGAGGCACGACCCCTGTTTCGTCGTTCCAATATGCCGTGAATTGTATATTGCCGGTGCTTCCATTTGACCGATTCTGTGGCTGACTCGACTTCTTTCGCATCAGTACACTTCTTTTGGTCGCTTTTTTGAACATCAAATTTTTTTTTGAACATCTTCTTTTGGTCGCTGGACAGGAAGGTACATGTGGTAAGTAGAATCGTCGACATTTTTATACATGTGGTAAGTAGAATACTTACCAGTTACCATCGGGACAGTTACGCGGCTGATAACGCCATACTGCGTCGTTCCCAGACGTAACTGACACGTACTCGGATTCTTCTCGCTCAGCCTGTCAAATTATACCGTACTCTCGCAGTCTTCGGAAGGCAAATCTTTTCGAGACAGATTGACATATATAGCGATACCTTAACCAATGCAACATGGCTCCCTCCATGTTTAGACTAATAATCAGCCACGCTTTCCTTTCGGCCGTCTCCGTCCCAGCTTCCAATTCTGCCAACACCACGGCTCGCCACGCTCCGCCCAACCGCCAACAAGCAGGCTGTTTGGGAGGCCGTAAATGATCGTAGATTATTTATTATTGGCGGGTTTAGTGTGAGAGAAAAACACTATTGCTAGCTAGAAATTTACAATCGCTTACAAGCAAGCGAACAGGCTGAAGACCCGCATCTACCAAAACGAACGGCCACGTATCAGAATTCAGAAAAGCCATCGAAACGGCACAAATTCTGCCATCCACAGGCCTACTAGCCCGTCACCATCGTCCTCTTCAACACTGTAGTTGCGTGCGGTTCCATGCGCATTGCGCAAGCAAATCCACTTCGACGCCAGCCAGCGAGAGCCGCTAGTCGCGCCAGCCACCTGCGGAAGCGATGCCCAGCCCAGAGCCCGCCCTTGGATTACTGGTCCGAGCACTAAAGTTTAGCTCTAAAATTTAGCCTCTAAACTTTAGTTTTGTTGGACTGTTTGAATTTATGGGCTAAATTTTAGTCTTCATCTACGATGACTGATTTACTCTTATTTAATTATTTATACATAGCCAAGCATGCGAGCGACAAGAGGTATAGGACGTCCAGCGCCCACTTTAGAACCTTTTTGGCAGCAAAAGATTTTAATTTCGTTTTTAACCATTTGCTTACTTTTAACCTCATGTTTCGATCTCATGAAAAAAAAAGCTAAAAATGTACGGGGCTCAAGTTTAGCCATGTATAAAAAAAATCAGATTGCTCCTCGGGAGTCGGCTAATTAATCCAACCGTCGCGACTGACCCGCCCTGCCACCCACCCGTTCGGCGCTACAAATACCCACGAAACCCAGCAGCCAGCAGCCAGCAGCCAGCAGCCAGCAGCCCGCAGGGAAAGGCGAGCGAAGCGAAGCGCGCGCCACAAGGACAACAAGCCTGCCTTCCAAGAACAGAGCAAGGAGAGACGGCGAGGAGAGGGCGGGCGAGGCGATGGGGATGAGCCTTGCGCAGGCAGTGGCGGCGCTGGTGGGCACGTGCGCGCGGCGGCTGTCGCGGGCGGCGCGGCGGCTGCACCACCTGCGCCCGCCGCGGGACGGGATCGCGGCGTCCTTCTCGTCCCGCGCCATCGTGCCGTTCCTCGGCGGCGGCTGCGGCGAGGGCGTCAAGAAGGCGCTCTCCTCCTCCTCGTCGAAGTCGAAGAGGAGGAAGGCGGCGGCAAAGGAGGAGGCGGGGGACGCGGTGTGGAGGAAGGAGATCATGATGGGGGAGCGCTGCCAGCCGCTGGACTTCCCCGGAGTCATCTACTACAACGCCGACGGCCGCCGCCTCGCCCAGGCGCCGCCGCCGCGCTCGCCGATGCGCAGCCCGCTCCCGGCCTCCATGAAGCTCGCCGGCACCGCGTACTAGCTAGGGAGTCCCTCTGTTTTCTTTTCTGCTACTAGTGTACATGGTTTTCTTGCCGCTGCTCTGTCTGCTCTTTATCGTTGGTACTAGCTATTAATAATAGGTTTTCCTTGTCCTTTGTCTTGTGTAGTGATTAGTGAGGGCCTCTCCTAAAGTTTCGAGATGCTTAGCATGCTTTTGCCGATATGTTTGAGCTTCGCCCTCATCACATACGCTGTTCTCTTCGACCGCTCAACATGTCTTTTACGCTGTTGTTTTCCCTTGTTTTCTCGTTTTAAAGGTCCTATTTAACATATCAGTCTCGCTACTAATCCAATTCCAATGAAACATCACCTACAGAGTAGTATGTTTTAAGCGCTTCTTTCAACAGACCATCTGATCAACTTTTATTTAAGCTGTTGGATGATAGCCCAAATTTTAATGCAGAGGGCTGCGTTATCCTGAATGGAATCGCAGGACCTCACAAACCAGCCGTTCTTGAGTCAACTTGAGTCTCCTCCTCACCACCATCTTCCTTTTTCGTCCCAAAAGAGAGGAGCTTAACTTAAACGGGAAGAGAGTTGGTTGACAGAACAACTTAACAGGTGGAACTACCAATGCATTCTGAATGTTCATTCGTTGTAGTTCACTAGGCTCAACCGGTCACAAAGCTATCCAACTTTCGCGACCTCAAATTATGAGCACACTGCCACTACATTTCCCCGCCATTCCTTGGTCAGCTAGAAGTTGCCGAGAGCTGCTCCTTCCACTCTAAATCATAAGTCATTCCAAGAATATGAGTTAAAACATCTCAAGTTTAACTAAATTTATATGATAAAATAATAACATTTATGATGTCAACTAAGTATCATTAGATTCCTCGTTAATTATATTTCCATAGTAATACTTATTGATGTCATAAATCTTCATAATTTTCTCTATAATTTTAGTCAAACTTGAGATTTCTTAACTCTCCAAGATTCTTAGAATGTCGTTTAATTTGGAATGGAGGGAGTAATAATATTTCGATTTCAATACGCCAGGTGACATTACCAGGATTCCTATTTGGCAGGGCAGGGCACACACCTCCCATTTTCGTTTTCATCTCTAGATTTGACACGAAAGAAAGTTCAAGGTTTAGTTTTTTAAATAAGTAGTAGTCGCAAAAAAAAATGTAGGATAAATTGATTAAAAATTCCACATCATTAAAGATGAGCAAAGATGGAATATCCATACATGCCTTTCTTTGTGGTAACCAATCTTGCTATCATTAACTCGAGGCACCCAACAAATCATTTCCACTAATATCTATGAGACACGCTAAAACAAGATAAACCACATAAATTGAAATGAAAAATAGAAATACTTGATTATCAATTCAGTAGATTATAATCACCGTTAAGAATAATAGCATAAAAATATTTTCCTACAAATAGTGATGTTTTCCTATTATAAAAAGCACAAAGTAACGCTACAAATATGTATTTAAATTATCTATCTATACCATTATCAAAGATAATCTAAAGTAACCACTTAAATCTGCATCTAAATTACACATCTAGGCCATTATGAAACATAATATAAGGTAAAACCTAAGTCAGCATCCAAATTACCTTGGGGAAGCATTATGCCTTTTATAGTTTTATCCGGCCAGCTTCGACCGATGTTGCGCTACCTATGTACTAACTACATCTCAACTACTGTATTGCCTTGTTGATTATACATGAGTGCACATTTTGCGAGGTTAACACAATCTATATACCTCGATTTCATCTCCATTTGGCTCTTTGACCGCAAGACATGTGATTGGATAAAAAAATACTCT
The DNA here is from genome assembly GCF_019320115.1 of Miscanthus floridulus. Classification (NCBI taxonomy): domain Eukaryota; kingdom Viridiplantae; phylum Streptophyta; class Magnoliopsida; order Poales; family Poaceae; genus Miscanthus; species Miscanthus floridulus. Next base: position 112,940,937 of record NC_089586.1, on the reverse strand, counting down.
ATCAAAACTATCTATTAGGAACATAGTTTTTATATGTAATGTCTACGTAAGTTAATAGATATAGAAACTATCAGGCTTATCAGCTTCGCTGGTTGGTTTCAGCCAGGACTTATCAGCTATGATATAATATTTTTCTCTCATAATAAACCAGCATCAACCGAACTTATCAGCCCAGAATCAACCAGCGAACAGGCTGTAAATGTGTTTTTTGAGCATGGGAACTGCCTTAAATCATTATTGAAGGTGTTCTTAAAAAGAAATTCCACTGTAAGTCCGAACTGGGGTAGGGCTTGGACCTTGGACTGGGACTGTGTGAGTATCGATGTCCATCATGACAAAGGACGTGCACCCCAAGGTCTAGCCCAACCTCCCAAGAACCGCAGGCCAGAAGCTAGCATCAGGCATGCAGCCCAGACAGCGGGCGAGCGGGGCACGAGGGGGTGTTTTGGTCTGACGTGCCTTCTAAAATTCATGTCACGTTAAATATTTAAATAATAATAAGAAATATTAAATATAAATTAATTATAAAACTAATTATATATATAAAAGCTAATTTGTGAGACGAATTTTTTAAGCCTAAATAATCTGTTAGTAGCACATGTTTACTGTAGCACCACGTTATCAAATTATGAACTAATTAGACTTAAAAGATTCGTCTCGCAAATTAATCGTAAATTATGCAATTAGTGTTATAATTAATCTATATTTAATATTCTATATATGTATCAAAATATTAGATATGCCAGGAATTTTAGCGGACTGTAGACCAAACAGGCCGGCCCAGCGCAGGAAGCCAAGAATTCGTAATTTCTGTCATCCATCCACAAGCATAACACCTGCAGGTGTTCCCGTGTGGCCGTGTCCATGCCACCAATCCATGGTCGCCCAGGCCGCCACGGAAAAAACTACGGGTTTTTTATTCACACCGTTACATTTTTTTTATATTAGGAGAAACACCATTATTATTTATCTATTTTAAAATATAACGTTAACAATTTTTGGTCCTCACAAGAACGCCATAAAATACGTACGAAGATGACTTAATCCTGCTGTAGGCGTATATGACAACGTGTATTCTCGTATGGACTCAAATGCCCTCGGCTACAATGTCCATGACAGCCTTCTCCCTATCACTGACGCATGAGCCTCACATGTCATCTTGTTAGTGTCTGTTTAGAATCCAAAAATTTTTTGCGCAGTAATCGTCACATCGAATCTTGCGGCTCATGCATGGAGTACTAAATGTAGACGAAAAAAAAACTAATTACACAGTTGATCGAGAAATCGCGAGACGAAACTTTTGAACCTAATTACTCCATAATTAAACACTAATTACCAAATACAAACGAAATGCTACAGTGAGCCAAAATCTAAATTTTTTTTTGATCTAAACGGGGCCTTACTTCTCTTCCCATCTTCCCTTGCTGAGCAGCAGCAGCCGCCGTCGATCGGAGCACTCGTCGTCGCAACTGCCGCCGCCCAGAACCAGTCCCTGGCGCTGCTCATCGCCGACGAGCACATCTTCTTTCCTCAGCAGCCTCGCCAGCTCGCCGTGCGCCCGCACGCAGCTGCCCGTGCTCGCCGGTCAGGCTGCGGCCGTGGCTTCGCGCTTGTGCTAGCCGCGTGCTGGCTGGATCTGGGCAGCCAGAGCTCGGGCACCTCGCGGGCCCAGGAGGGGGGCCGTCATCCATCACCGTCCAGCGCACCGACGAAGACGACCGATGAAGCAGAGGAGGCTGGGGTCCATGGCGTCGTGCACGCGTCCGCGCGCATGCCAGTGATGGCAGAGGGGCCTGTGGCTCTACGTGGCCGCCCAACTGCTCGGCTCCGCGCTCGTCTTCCTCACCAGCGCCAGCGGCGTGCCCGTGCCCGTGCCCGTGCACGCGCTGGGCCCAACGTCGGCACGCTCCGGGGGCTGCTCGTGTAGGTCGTGCTCACCTTCTCGCGGTCATGGCGGGTGGATCTCCCGCACGGCCACGGCGGGGTAGAGCTCCAGGCGCACGCGTTCGTTGTCGCCATGGCCGTCCGGGGGCGAGGCTGACCACCATCTGCGCGAGGCCGGGCTCCTTGGCGGCGTCTCCGTTGCTGTCGTCCTCGGGGGAGGCGGTGCCCGAGAAGACGGCGATGAGTTCCACCATCTGCAGCACGTGGCAATCCATGAAGTCGAGGGCCATGGAGTTAGGGAAGTTGGGGAAGAAGCTGTCACGGTGATGGGAAGAGGAAGAATAAGATGACATACGGAGTCCACAAGTCAGTGATAGGGAGAGAGGCTGCCGTGGACCCTATCCGAGGACACTTGAGTCCCTACGAGAATGAAGCCATCGTATACACATGTAGCTGGACCCAACGTATTTCGTGGCATAGGAAGAATTATAATGGTATACTTTAAAATAGGTGAACAGTAATAGTGTTTCTTTGAATTTCGAAAATTAGAATGGAATGAATAAAAAAACCCCCAAAACACTCATCAGATTACACCACGCACGCACCAAATCGGATAGGCCGTAACTGAGTGATTATAGTTGCTTAATTAATCCAGCCTCCCCGACCGGCTCGCCTGCGTCGTCCACTCGCTGGGCGCTACAAATACCCGCGAGATGGCGTGCGCAGCCGCACAGAAAAGCCACCGAAGAACGCAAAATCGAGAGAAAGGCACAGCGCTATACAGGTAGAGACAGGGGAGAGGACGATAACAATGGGAATGAGCCTTGCGCAGGCGGTGACGGCGCTGATGGGCACGTGCGCGCGCCGGCTGTCGCGGGCGACGAGGCGGCTGCACCTGCGGCCGCGGCAGGGGCTCTTGGCGTCCTTCTCGTCGTCACGCGCCATCGTGCCGTTCCTCGGCGGCGGTGGTGGAGCCATCAGGAAGAAGGCCAGGTCGTCGAAGAGAAGGAGAGGGGAAGAAGAAGATGAGCTGAGCTTCGAGGCAGAGGACGGGGTGTGGAGGAAGGAGATCATGATGGGGGAGCGGTGCCAGCCGCTGGACTTCTCCGGGGCCATCTACTACGACGCCGAGGGCCGCCGCCTCGAGCAGCCGCCGACCCCGCGCTCGCCGCTTCGCAGCCCGCTGCCGGCGTCCGTCAGGCTCACGGCAAACGCCGAAGGGCACTAGCGGCTGAAAGAGCCCTCAGTTTCGCTGTAAATGTACATGGCTTTCTTGCCCGCTCCTCTCTCTCTCTCTCTAGTTCTCTCTCTCTGCACTTTGGCGTGTGCTGCTGCCATGTAGTAAAAGTTTATGGAAATTTGACTTGCTGTTCTATAGAAGTTGGCGCGGCTCTGATGCAGTACAGTTCTTGCTCTGATCCATCATTGTCATACTTGCTTGTGAACATGTTACTTTATTTTGTACTAGTAATTTTTCTTGTTTGTTCGTTTCGCAATCCTAGTAAAAAATTGCAGCTTTATCCATGACTGCTGCTTTTAGCGAACCAAGGTAGTGTTTAGTTGGCGAAATTTTTGGTGAAATGGTACCATAGCACTTTTGTTGTTATTTGGCAATTAGTGTCCAATCATAGTCTAATTAGGTTTAAAAGATTCGTCTCGTGAATTTCGTCTAAACTGTGTAATTAGTTTTATTTTTTATTTATATTTAATGCTTCATGCATGCGCCCAAAGATTCGATGTGACAGAGAATCTTGAAAATTTTTGTAAAATGGAAGGGAGCTAAACAGGCTCTAAGGAGACTGTACGGTGACAGCTCTGAAAGCGTCATCTATCGCTGTTATAGCTCTCAACAGCTTACGAAGACAATAATACGCTTCATACATGTGCAAACTGGTCGGGTTAACATTTGAGTGACCGAGTGAGCACGCGCGTAGCAACACCCGTTTTGCAAAATGAACTCTGGCAATCTTAATAAGGGAAAAGCAAACACGCGACGGGTCGCGCGACGTCCGCACCTGCACCCCACCGCGTCGGCGTGACGTCCGCACTCGCGCTCCCACCGGAGTCGAAGAAGAACGACCACTGCTAGGGTTCCGGCGAGGAGCTTGTCGGCGTCGGAGACAAGGAATTTGCAGGTGTTAAGGTTCCGGTGAGGTAAGATCTCTATCTTTGACGGGTTTAGAAGGGATTTTTTTGGGGAGGAGGGGGGGGGGGGGGGGGGGGGGGCTGGCCAAACGGTGGGGACGATTGGAGGGCGACGTTAGGGTTCCAGCGACGGAAGCAGCGGCCGGGCTAGGTCGGGACGGAAGTGACGATGGCCATGGCGACGACGGTAGGGGGAGGGGAAGGAGGAGGTCACCGTAGGCGCGGTAGGGTCTCGTCGGGCCACGGCCGCAGCCGCGGAGCTTCGACGAGACCCTACCACGCCGCAGCGAGACGGTGGGCAGCGGCGGGGGCAACAACAAGGGCAGAGGCGGGAGGTGGGTGGCGGGCGGCGACGCTACCGCTGGCCGAGGGCGGCGGGGTGGAGGGGTGCCATCAATGGAGAAGAAGGTGGGGGGGGGGGGGGGGAGCGCCGCGGAGAGACGGGTCGCACGCTTGTCCATAGTGCGACGGGTCGCACACTAGCTGCATCCTTTTAATAAAGTTTGTAAAAATAATAAAAGGGTGCAGTAGAACATATAATTTGTCAAAGAAGGGCCCGAAATTCGAAGAATTTGAAAGATGCGCACCTTATATTCTTTGGGGAGAGCGCAAGACCATTGCGGCTCAGAAGTCGCCCTCTTCTGCAGTTCTGCCCTTATGTGAGTGTAATAACACTACGTCACACACACTAGCCGCCCTACTAACCTCAATACAGTCCAAGTTGACTTAAGTTGCCTCCTCCATCGTAGCCGCCTTGCTTTTGTCCATCACAAAAGCGAGAGTCCTTAACTTAAACGGGACGAATCGGTTGACAGAACAAATTCTCATCAGGTGGAACTACCTCATGCATTCTGAATGTTTGTTGTGACTAATGAGCATGCAGGTTCAAGCAAGCTGTCCAACGTCCAGGACCTGAAATTATTAGCACACTGCGACGACTTTTGCCCCGACACGCTTCAGCTACAATAATACTCCTACTGTAGTAATGATTTCCTGAGAGCAAACCCAAATTATGCGTAGCCAAGTTAGATTCTACTCCAAGAAATTTTTTGAAAAATTGAATTTCCAAGAAAATCCATTGCGCTCTTCATCTCTAATGGAGAGAAACACCAAACCCTCATTATGCTTATGCCTACAGCTGTTCTTTGGAGTAGAGTAGTAGACATTGCGAAAGCTTGAAATGACAGGTAGTTCGATAGGACGCACTGACCAGTGAAGAGTGGCCGTATATCTGGTCATTTTGGCAGCAGGGAAAATGGCCAAGGAGCAAATAATTCGGAAGAAAATGATGGCGCCCCTACCCTACCCAGAAGCATCTCACATGGGATGGGGGACATGGCGCAATCGCCAACCGTCTCACTGTCATGGCAGTCGCCCGGCCCACTACGGCCGCCTGAGCCACGTTCGCTCGAGCCGCGGGAGCAACAAGTCCTGCCGAACATGGCTCATACCTTCTGCTATTAGACGGTCTTCAACAATCACGACCCAAAATAGAAAACTCATTTATTCTTTGAGCAGCGCTATAGATAAATAGTTCAATACCTATTTTTTATCTTCTCCAACAACAAGATAAAAAAGACAACTCTTTCTGTAAATGGGTCTCCAAGAGAGAGTATATTCAGATTTGGGTTATGCCTCTCCTAACACCCAAAATGGGTCTTCCATATATATACTCTGTTGGAGGCTATAAGTATTGTGTTAAAAACTCATTTGGGGTTTGGGTTCCGCAATGGGTCTCTTGTTGGAGACAGCCTTAGTGTAGTTCTAGCGTCCGGCCGTAGTCCCATAAAGAGTATCGTTGTAGCTACGACATGGGTCCCACACATAGTAAAGCAGCCGACGCAGCCTATGCCTTTTGCGGTAATAATTAAAAAAAACAACCTAGCCTTATCCTCTCGACCTCTTCCCATCTGCTCGTGGTCGTCGCGCCTCTGCTCCACCTCCTCCGGTTGGCGTGCAGCGTCGCCCCTCCGCTCCGCCTCCTCCTCCTGTCCTCGTGTGGCGTCGCCCCTCCGCTCTGCCTCCTCCTCCTCCTCCAGTCCGCATGCGGCGTCGGCCCTTCGCTCCGCTTCCTCCAGTCCGCGTTAGGCGGCACGTCGATCTGGATCCGGTCGGCCCATAGGCTCACGAGCGGCCGCCACCTCGGCTCGCCTCCTTCGGCGCGCCACCTCCACCCGCATCCTCCGAGGCGCCTCGTCCCTCGCATCTTCGTCCGTGGCTCAGGAGCTGCCCCAATCTGCGGCTGCTTCCCCTTCCCCGTCAAGCACCGTCGGCCTATCCCCTCCACAGGGCATGGGTGGAGGCTTCCCCTTCCCTGTCTGGACCCGTCGATGCCAGCCTACCCCCTGCGCTAGCACATAGGCGTTGCCTCCGCCTCTCCTGTGATGGTTTGCTGTCACGCGCATTCATTTGAGAACGTTTCAATCAATTTAGGTTTTTACCTTGTTTGGTCGTGCTTATTAGTATAGACATACATACTCCTTTCAATCTGGAATTACTTTATTTGTGAACTCATGTAAGCATTCTTAGAAACAATAATTCATCACACAGATTTTTTTCGTAGGACTTTAGCAAAGATGATTTCTAATTTTGTTAAACCACCAGTGGTCTATATTTAATTTTGAAATTTTTATAGGTTCTTACATTAGCGGGCTCCATGTGCTTCAATCGGGCGTCCAATGGTGGGCGACATGGGGGCACACGGGACTAGTAGGTTCATTCGTCGCTTGTGGATGAGGTGTGCCTTGGGGATCCAATCCGGCTGTGGGATGCGTCCTGCCAGTCGCACACGTGGCCGGGATCGTTGTCGCGGAACGTGGTGGGATTGAGAAAAGCACTGCGTCGCCATAGAAAGCCAGGATTTTGCCCAAGACACACAAGAAGGTGGCGTGGACCGATTTGAGTTGATCCCAGATTCTGATGAAGGAGGTGATAATGGTCCATCCTTAATTGGCGGCGATGATGAGTTCGTGCCTGAGACGGAACCACATGACATTCTTGCGGTGAGCAAAGCTCGTCCTCATTTTGGGTAAGCCATCTTATATTTCCCATCAATTTTGTTTTCATTCTAGTAAAGTCAATGATTTTCAGAAATCCTATGTATTATTTGCAGTACCATGCTTCAAGAATGGCGGCAAATCATATATTGAGAAGATTTGTACCGTTCGCACAAAAGGCCAAGTCCTAGCTTCCCATTGAAATAACATCTACCTTCATCATCGAATCTTGGTCTCCCAACAACAGAAAAAAACATGACTTTATGAATTGCATTCTTGTTGCGCACTGTCTTATGTGGGTCTTCTTCATCGGGATGCATGTAAATCGTTCTGTCCTTCTTTGACCCATTAAACTATTTCTCATCTGTATGGATAATATTTTCCATATTAAGGAACTTGGGATTATTTGGCAAAGCGCTTGGATCTAGCATAGATACACACTAGCGCAACCTATCCTTTTTGTTTGCTTCTTTTAAATAGGGCCTGATTGCACTGGAGTGTCGTCTGAGCAATCCTTCTTTGAACCACCTATGTAGAGTGGTTTTCTTTACACCGAGAGCATTTGCTAATAACCTTATGGTACCTCTTCTGTTTAAGGGAATATCAGCAACCCTTGATAGGTCTACTTCAATTTTTACGACCACAATTCTTAGGTTTTAGTGATTTGACATCTACTGGTATGCCTTGTGCCTTGCATTTTTTTTGCTCTGCCACATACGTTGTACTGTACACAGCTGCACATTGAACTTTGCAGCAACATGTGTTGTGTCTGTCCTTTTTAATTTTTCATTCTTGCTTCTCTGAAGCAAATCTTTATATATGTCTTGCCTTTGTCTTCCCGTCAAATTCTTGGTTGCATTTGATGCTTTGTCTTGGTGTGTTTCCTGAAATTCTTCATCATCTGAGTCTGTCAACTCTTCTTCATCAAATATGATGTTCACAGCATCTGTGTATATGCCAAATTCTTATATGAGATCGTCCATGGCATCTTGTGCATCTTGTAAGCCAATATTGTCATCGCCTACCAAAATAATTTAGATGATGCATGCATTTGTCAGTACATGGATAATGACACTTTGTATCATACAGAACTAATATTGGTAACATGTCTTGGAAATGATGCAAATAATACCTCCATGTAGGTTTTCTTGTTCTTCTTGTGGATCGTTTAAATCAAATGGAAGGCCAGCATCATGTGAGATATCCTCCCCTGTGAATTATCCTGTCCGGTCAGTACAAATTTTTTTCTACTAGAAGCTAAAAATGCATCTATTGTGCACATGTGCTTACATTCATGAACTTGTTGTTGTTCATCAATTTCATTAGGATCAAGACCCCAATGATGCCCTCAATCATTGTCACCTCCATCCACTTCATCAGTCTAACATGCAGCTTGAAAGATGAGGACAGGTAAAAGATCAATTCCATTAACATCACCTACACCCAATACTTGCAATGGATCATGGATATTTTCTTGTTCAGCAGATTGGCCTGTTCAGATCAGGCAACTCCTGTCCTTCCATATTGTCGGTGTTTTCGGACCACCAACGAGTAAATTTGTATTTGCGTGTCTGGCTCGGATGGTGTGCTCAGAGAACATAAGGGTTTATACTAGTTCGGGCGAAATATCCCTACGTCCAGTTCACTGCTGCTCGTGTTATCGGTACTTGGTTTGCAGTAGAGGTTACAAACAGGCGAGAGAGGGAGAGGTTCCCAAGTCTCTGGTGGAAGGAGTGAACGGGTGTTGAGAGCTCGCTTGCCGCTCAGCCGTGTGCTTGTGTCGTGCTCTTATGTCAAGATCCCCCTGATCTCCCCCTCATGGGGTGCCCTGCTTCCCCTTTTATAGGCGAAGGGAAAGCACGAGTTATAGAGGAGGAAAAGGAGAAGAACGAGAGAGAAGAAGGCTTCTAGGGTTGTCGGGTCCTTCTTCTCCTTTATGTGGGTCCCGCTAATCCTGTAGATGTCAACAGGAACGGCTCCATGTCGTGGCCCTGTTCGTCACTAGCGCCACGCGCAGGCGTCATCTACCGGTCATGGTGTTCTACTCCGTCCCGACGAACATCGTGGTGAACTGATGCGCTTGTCAGCGTCCGTACGAGGATTAGGCAGAACGACACTGAAAGGTCCTTGTTTGGTTTTGGTAATTGAGTGACAACCTAGGTAGACTAATTGTGTTTATGTGAGATACACAGGTGATTAGTCCATAAGTACATGTGTGTGAGCAACATATGCCGTGAAGGTGAAAATGGTTTGGAGATGTTGCAAAGCTCACACATGTTATGATGAAGGAGCTTATTGCACATGAGACATGACATTGAGTCATGTGATCAAGGTGGAGAAGATCAAGACAAGACTTGTCTTGATGGACCGGTTACAAGCGTGAAGGGCAAGTCGGAGGCTTTGGAGCGATGGACCGTGTGGCGGTGAAGCTTGAGCAAGACTTGGCGCCGATGGACGAAGGCAACGGTGAAAAGCAAGTGAAGTCAAGATCGATGAACAAATATGATCATGTGATGATATGAAGTGGATCATATCATTGTTGATCATGTTGGTGCATATGTTGCATCGATATTGGAGGAGATGGAATGAAATACGCAAGGCAAAGGTATAACCTAGGGCATTTCATTTCACCGGTCATAGGTGTGTAGAGAAGTTGATGACCGGGTTTAGGATAGATGGCTGTACTATCAAGAGGGGCAAACTTGTTTGCATATCGGTCATCTAGTGCCACTTGAGTGATCTAACTTTGCATCATTGCTAGGATCGAGTGGCGTGGCAAGTTGAGTGGCTAATCCTTTGAAAAATGTTTGTGAAAAGCTAACACACATACACATGGTGGTGTACACTTTGTGGTGTTGGCACATTTGCAAAGGAGAAGAAGTTAGAGTTGTTGTGAATCAACTTAGAGAAGAGAAAAAGGTTTTTTGGTGTACTCCAAACTATAGGATGGTCCTTGTATTGGAATACTGCTTTGATCCATTATTATTTGGATCAAGTATGCATGTGGGATGTGTAGCCCTCTGAGTAAGCTTTCCAAAATGTCCAAGATTTATAGCCGTTTTAGCGCCGAAAGGTCTGTGACCGGACGTTGGGTTCTAGCGTCTGGTCAGCACCTGCGCGTCCGGTCCTAGCGTCCGGTCAGTGCTTTTAGCGTGTCCAGAAGCGACCGAACGCAACCTCTTTGTTAGTGACCGGACGCCGGGTTTCAGCCTCCGGTCATTATGACCTGCGCGTCCAGTCGTCCCGAATCTTGCCCAGTGAAGGGGTAACGGCTAGTTTAGCCCATGGGGCTATAAATAGAAGTGGTGGCTGGCCTTGGGCTGTTCGCTAAGCACCCTCATGCCTATGTGGCTTGTGTAGGAGTGCTTGGATGCCCTCTAATTCACTTGTGCTTGCAAGAGTGCGAATCGATTGCGAGTGAGTGTGATTCTGTGCGTTGCATTGTGAGATTGCATCGAGTGGCACTAGGTGATCGAGTTGCAAGCCGGTGGTGCTTGTTACTCTTGGAGGTTGCCACCTCCTAGATGGCTTGGTGGTGGTCTCCGTCAAAGCCCGCAAGAAGCTTGTGTGGTGCTCCAGAGAAGAGCTTTGTGAGGGGCATTGTGCTCGCCCCGTGGGAGCCACGAAGAGCAACTCTAGTTGAGCGTGTCATTGAGCTACCCTCACTTTCGGGGTAGGTTCTTGTGGTGCCCGACGTGCGGGCTTGGCGGGTGATGCCAATTAGCCGCTGAACCACCAAGTGAGCGGTCGACACAACGGGGATGTAGCATGTTGGCAAGCACGTGAACCTTGGGAGAAAATCACCGTGTCAACCTTGTTCTTCCCGTTGCTTTGCAATCCCCTTACACAAGCTTGTGATTACTTTTATATATATTGTGCTTGTGTAGTTGCTCTTGTAATTAGTTAGCTTGTGTAGCTCACTAGTTACCTTCTTGCTTGTGTAGCATAGAAGTAGCTCCCTTGCGTGGCTAATTTGGTTTGTGTAACCTTGTTAGTCACTTTGCTTAGTTTGTGTAGCTAAGTATTTGTGCTCTCTAATTTGGCACTAGTTGCCTTGTTATTGAGCATTGCTAGCGAGCTTAGTTGCCTTTGTGCTTTTGCTTACTAGCATGTGTAGGAGCTCCCTCATTGCTTGAAATACTAGTGACATAGGTTTGTGTGACCTTGCTCCTAGAATTGGTTAGGTGAGCTCTAGTTAGCCCGGCACCTTTGTTGCTTAATTAGTATCTTTGAAAGGTGCTAGAGAACATAAATAGAGGGGTGTAGTCTTGGCTAGACCAATAGTTTTAATTCTGCACTTATTTCGGTTAGCCGACGTGATTAATTTTAGAAAGGACTATTCACCCCCCTCTAGTCCGCCATCTCGACCTTACAGACACCGGCACACTCGACACTATTCTTGATGTGAATCCCTAAGTATGGCTCATCATGGCCACGGGTTACATCGAGGCGTGCTTACCTCTTCCCTGGCGTCAGAGTTTTGATCTAGGCCCATACGCTTGGACCTAGAGTGGTTGGCGATGGTATGGGTCCCCATCGGACAAGACAGAACCCACATTCTCAAGGTCGGCTGAGACAGAGCGCACAAGCTTGGGCAAGACAAAAACCGTGTCCTTAGGGTCAGGCAAGACAGAGCTCGTGGCCTTGAGGTCGGGCAAGATGGAGCCCGCGGCCTCGAGGTTAGGCAAGATGGAGCCCATGACCTTGGGCGAGACGGAACTAGGCGTCCTTGGGGTCGGGCAAGATGGAGCCTATGACCTTGGGCGAGACAGAAACTGCATTCTTGGGGTCAGGCGAGATGGAGGCCACGGCCTCGATGTCAAGCAAGACGGAGGCCGTGGCCTTGGGCAAGATGGAACCTACATCCTTGGGGTCAGGCGAGACAGAGCCCACGACCTTGGGTGAGATGGAAACTGTATCCTTGGGGTTGGGCGAGATGGAGCCCGCAACCAAGGGGTCAGGCGAGATGGAGCCCACGGCCTCGAGGTCGGGCGAGACCTTTTATTAAGTCTTGAGCCATCCAAGGAAGTTAGCATGGGTGCTAACATCCTTGCTTTGGGTATCCCTAATATCGATACCTGACAATTGCCCCTGAGCCTGCGGAGGGGTAGAATACTCCTTTGGAGGCTTTCTTGGACGGGAGGACTCTGAGGGCCTTGGCCTTCTTTTTGTAGCCCACGGCGTGTCCTGGTAGGAAGACGATTCTTTTTTTGTCGCGATCAGTCTTCTTGGGGGCATGTTAAAAGCTCTAGTTTGGTTTTGGTGAATTGATGAAACCCTAAGTGCTAACCTAGTTTATCAAGTGATCATGAGATAGGTAGCACATTCCAAGTGGTGAAGTAAATGAAGATCATGACATGATGATGATGATGCCATGGTGATGATCAAGTGCTTGGACTTGAAAAGAAGAAAGAGAAAAACAAAAGGCTCAAGACAGAGGTATAAATGGTAGGAGCTATTTTATTTTGGTGATCAAGACACTTAGAGAGTATGATCACATTTAGGTTTGATAGCCGTACTATTAAGAGGGGTGAAACTCATATTGAAATGCGGTTATCAAAGTACCACTAGATGCTCTAACTCATTGCATATGCATTTAGGATCTAGTGGAGTGCTAACACCCTTGAAAATGTTTGTGAAAATATGCTAACACATGTGCACAAGGTGATACACTTGGTGGTTGGCACATTTGAGCAAGGGTTAGGAACTTCACCGGTGCCCTAGACAGAAAAGACAGAGGTCACTGTAAGTGACCGGACGCTGGTCTCGGAAGGACCGGCGCGTCCGATCAGTAGAAGCAATGAAGACGCTGGCGTCGGTCTCTGACCAGACGCTGGGTCACTTTGTGACCGGAGGCTAGAGGGTTGCATCTGGTCCTGCTGATGTGGCAGTGCACAAAGGAGACGCTGAGTAACCGGACCATGGGTGAGTCCGGTCGAGCTTGACCGGACGCGTCCGGTCGTGAAAAATCATTTCTAGATGCTTACTGGAAACGACCGGACGCTGAGGTCCAGCGTTCGGTCACTTTGAGCTGCTGCGTCCGGTCATCACTTGACCATTGAGATCGGGCGATCAACATTTGAAGAGAGGGGACATGTGGCACGCATCGCGTGACCGAAGTGTCCGATCAATATGACCGGAGCGTCTGGTCACCCCGTGTTGTGTCCAGTGATGGGGTACAACGACTCTATTTCGTGGGGGCTTCTATTTAAGCCCCATGGCTGGCTCTAGCTCATACGCTTGGCCATTTGTATTGACATAGCAACCTTGTGAGCTTAGCCAAAGCCCTCCCACTCATCTCCATCATTGATTCATCATCTTTGTGAGATTGGGAGAGAATCCAAGTGCATTGCTTGAGTGTTTGCGTCTAGAGGCACTTGGTGTTCGTGTTTCGCTATGGGATTCACTTGTTACTCTTGGTGATTGCCGCCACCTAGATGGCTTGGAGCAGCGAGGATCATTAAGCGGAGGTTGGTGATTGTCTCCGGCTCCGATCGTGGTGATTGTGAGGGGTTCTTGACATTTCCCCGGTGGAGAGCCAAAAGGTACTCTAGTGGATTGCTCATGGCTTGTGTGATCCTCATCTTGTGTCGGTTGTGTGGCACTCTATCGAGGGTTTGGCGTGTGATGCCAATTAGCGCATGAACCTCCAAGTGAGTGAATCGCCACAATGAGGAGTAGCTTGCCAGCAAGCAAGTGAACCTCGGTAAAAAATCATTGTGTTCATCATTTGATTCTGAGGTGATTGGTCTTCATTGATATTCATTCTTATGATTGATTGGCTCCTTCCTCAATACAGCAGTATAAACAAATTGCTCACTCTCTTTACTTTACCGTAAACTAGTTGTTAAGCTCTTTAGTGTAGCTAGTTGTGAGAGCTTATTAGTTTGGTTAGTGTCGCTCTTTAGTTAGCCTTTGATAGCACATTAACTTAGTGTAGTGTCATAGCTATTATGTGGATAGAAACTATATAAACTAGAATTATGGTAGGTGGCCTACATTTTTAGTAGGCTAGCGCAACACTTGCTTCGCCTCATAATTGTCTAACCGGATTGTTAAGTGTTGTTATAGAATTTTTAATAGGCTATTCACCCTCCGCTCTAGCCATTAGGACCTTTCACATGTAACCATAGGATTTGGGAGGTCAAAAAGATTTTTCTTGATTCTGGTCCCCTAAGATCCGATCGGTCCGCCGTCGTACTGCGACTGCGCGTTCGGTCTCCTTACGAGTCCAACTTCCCTCGAGCTCCCGCGCGCAGTAGGGGTCCGATCGAGGGTCGACTCATCTTTGTGATCATCATCCCTCAAGTATTTTTTTGAAAAAATGGAGGGGCTGAGCCGTGTCATGTTTTTCCTCAATGGATGAAACATGGTGCTCGGTGAGCTGTTAACGGGCTAGTCCGAGTGGGCCCTGACTTCCTGTTCATGGGGGTCCAGCATGGGTCAGCTGGTGACCAGCTCCAGATTCTCAGTGGCCAATCCATATAGTTCTCAGATCCATTCAACCAGTCCCAAGGGCTCGTTGCCCTTCTTCGAGGAAAAACCATGGACTGTGATCCAACTAAGACTCGAACTTGGGCTGAGATACCCACGACGCTTGTGCGCCTAGGTACTGGCCACTAGTGGGCCCATCCCTTTCCACCCCTCACTCTAAGGGTGACTCGGAGTGGCTGTGAACCCGTTGGAGGGCTAGCTTTCGAACTCCTAGGCCTAAATGGGCTGTAGGAGCATTTTCAACTCCGTATCCCTTTTTACTTGTGTCAGTTCTCGCGCTTATCTACACCAACACCGAGCTGGACGACATCGAGAAGGAGGTGGCCCCTTTGGCAAAGGACTTACCTACCGAGATAGAGTATGAGATCATCCCCCCAAGAAATTAGTTAGGTAGACAAGACAGACAGCAAACATGTAATAAGTGGACAAGCTCTTAAATTTTGTTATGGCCAAACAGATATTTAGCTCTTCTCCCCTTTTTGTATAAAAAGATTAATGCGTTCTGACCCTTTCTGTCATTAAGGCTGTAAAGCTCGGGGTGCGGGTGAAAAAACTCTGATCATGCTGGTAAGCAAAAACGTCATAGCCGATGGGGCGTAGGTTTATTATAGTTTGACCAGTTTTACTCTGCGTTCATTTCCACAACCCTTGCTTCTAGATCTTAACGTGAGAAAGGGTTAGGCATAGAGAATGTTTGTCGGGTAGATATACTCTTTAATGTGTTCTGACTCTTTCCGTAGTTAAGGCTTAAAAAGCTCAGGGTGCGGGCAAAAAACTCTAATCACATTGGTGAGCAAAAACGCCGTAGTCGCTGGGGCATAAGTTTCTTGTGGTCTGACCAGTTTTACTCGGTGTTTGTTTCCGCAACCCATGCTTCTAGATCTTAACGTGAAAAAGTGTCAGGCATAGAGAATGTCTATCGGATAGATATACTCTTTAATGCTGAAAGGATCAAGATGCCCAAGAGGGGGGGGGTGAATTGGGCTAATTCTAAAATTCTTTGCAATAATTAAATCCTACACTTAGCCCACTGCACCCCTTGTGCCTAGAATGTGATTCTAATGACCTACCGCACAAAAGTTTAGCACCCTAAGTTCCAATCCTACTCTATCATGGCAATTCTAAGAATGTAAAGACAAGAATTGAATTGCTCAAAAGTAAATGCTCAAGGTAAAGAGAGAAGAAAGAATGCATCGATGTTTTGCCAAGGTATCAGAGAGTTGTCACTCCCCACTAGTCCTTGTTGGAGCACCCACGCAAGGGTGTAGCTCCCCCTTGATCCGCACAAGGATCAAGTGCTCTCTATGGGTTGATTCTTCAACACTCCATCACGATGAATCACTCACAACCGCTCACAAATTGAGTTGGGTCATCCACAAGCTCCGCCGGATGATCACTAAACTCCTAATCACCACCAAGCCGTCTAGGTGATGGCGATCACCTAGAGTAACAAGCATGAACTCTCACTTGACCACAACAAGTCTAATGAGAAGGGTGGATGCACACTTGCTACTCTCCTTGCACTAATGAGGCCTTAATCTTAGATTTTCAAATTTCAATCACCTCACTAGGCTCTTGCTCTCCAAAGCACTCTCAAGGGTGTTTCTCAGCTGATCAAATGGGCAAGAGACCTCCCTTGGATGAATAGAGGAAGTATTTATACCCCCTCATTCAAAACGAACCGTTAGGAGGTTGCGTCAGTATTCTGCGGGGTGATCGGATGCTCCGGTCAGTTCTCCCCGCCATAGAGCCGTTAAGTTGTGACTAGACTCTGACCTACGTCCGATCACAAAAAACTACTCTCTAGACCCTTACTGATGTTGATCGGACACTGGCACCTAGAGTTTGGTCACTTTGCTATTTAGCGTCCGGTCCATAACCAGAACCTGACCAGCGTCCGGTCAGCACTGACCTGGACGCGTCCGATCATGATTCTCCCTCTCTAGAACCTTACTGGAGTTGACCGGACTCTAGCACCCAACGTCCGGTCACATTTCTCTCAGCGTCTGATCATAACTAGGCTGACTTCTCCTTGATCAAATGAACTGAACTGAACTCTACTGCCAGCATCTGGTCACAACTGAACCAGCATTCGATCAACATTTGACCCTCTATTCACTTCCAACTCAAAATCATATGTGAATGAAGTTTGCTCCAATTGATCTTAGGGCTACTTTGGAGCTATCTAGTGTTAGATTTGACAAGTGTGCACCACACCTAACCCACTAGACTCAACTAGGTCAAGCTACTAGTCCATACCCCTCTTAATAGTACGACCAAAGGAAAAACAAAGTCCTAAACTACTCTAAGTGTCTCTTCAACACCAAACGACACTTAGAACTAGTATGTCCTTAACCTTGTCGTCCATCCTTTGGAAACAAAAATGATTTCCATCGTAGGGGCATGACAACCATGATTGCCTAATCAATTGTCATTACCATAACCTAACTTAATTGCCTCTGCAAAACACACGTTAGTCATAGTAATCTCGTATTATCATTAATCACCAAAACCCAACTAGGGGCCTAGATGCTTTCAATCTCTTCCTTTTTGGTGATTGATGACAATACAACCTTGAGTATGTGAAAGAGATGAGGTTTTCAACATGCTTGGTTCATATAAGCTTTTGACAATAAGAACAAAAGAGTTAGGCATGCTTATATGACCCAAGCCAACATGACGTACTCAATAGATATGAAATAAGCATGAGTACAAGAAATAAAGCTCATTTGAATCGGAGTAAAATGTGGAAGCAAACCAAATGATCATAATGAAGTGACATGACATATATAAAGATCAAAGTAGAGAGCACACATGTCACATATCACATAAATATCATGCTCACACTTATATAGTTCAATGCATGAAAGTAAACATGAATGCATAATAATGTATCACACATAAAAAACCAAACATAATAAATAAGCTCCCCCTAGATATATCGCTCCCCTAGATAATCATACTCGATCCCTCTCCCCCTTTGGCATCAAGCACCAAAACCTAAGGGTCGGTCGGCAGGGCTAGAGCAGACGAGTCGGGTGCTGAGGTGCGGTGAGCAATCTAAAACTGGGTAGCATCATCCTCTGATCCTAAGCTCTAAGCAGTCTAACCCTCTATCGCTGGAAGTAAAGCTAAAGCGGTCTAGGTCGGATCTAGGACTGGTGCGGCCTGTGACTCTATAGGTATGACTGAAGTAGGCAGCTCTGATGATGCAACAGATGAAGGGAGCATCTCTATAGTCCCAGTGACTGGAGCAACGGTGGAAGGTCCAGGGACACATAGCTCTGGCGGTGTAGGCTGCCCTGTCAACTCACTAAATATAGCACCAAGGCTCCTAGAAACTGGGGTGTCAGTCACAAGCATTGAGGAGCTTTGAACCGGTGTGAAGCCTGTGATAATAGGTGTGAAGGAAGGACCCTGGGCTAGCACTAGAGAAGAAACCCACTGGGACACCTGCTCTATCGGTGAAGCAAACTGTGTCGCTGGCTATCCCTGACTCTAAAGCCCACTAGGCTATAAAGCTAGAGTCACTGTAGTGGTGATAAGCTGGCCGAGCTGAGGTGTAAGCTGTGGCGGTGCAGACCCAATCGCACTAACAACATGCTGCATGAACCCAAGTAACTACTGCTGGATAAGGAGCTGCTACTACTGCATGGCCTGCTGCTGCTGCTGTATAACCTGCTACTGTCGCTAGAACTTGTTCTGTCTGGCCTGAACCTATGCTAGGGCTACTGTAGTCTCCTGGGCCTGACGTGCCTGATTCTGCCTCATCCACTCAAGTATAGCAAGGAGAGTGGGGTCTGCCTGTGGTGGCTATGGTGGAGCTGAGCTAGAGCCACTAGCCTCACCGTCATATCGTTGAGGAGGCATATGAGGGATAGCCTGGTAGTCATCATCTGAACTATCACTAGGGTCACTCTCGACCATACCCTCCTGCTGAGCATCTAGCTGCTCCTCCTCTATCGCTGCAATGCCCCTAATGATCTCTTCCTGCTGGGCTACAGTCTCTGGCACCTCTAGGTGATGGCGCGGCTGGCTAGGTGTCCTCACTACACTGTGATGGAGCATTTGAGTCATGTTGTATGGTGGAAACTCTATAGTAGCTCCTGTGTACTCAACCATAGTCGCTGGGGACTTCACTATAATTGCCTTGTGAATAAAAAATGTAATCCAATGAGCATAAGGCAGCTGATGATGGCCTCTAAATCCCTATGCAAGAGTGTCCTCCATCTCTGATAGAATAATATCCTAGATATCAAACACTATCTGCTGGATCAAGGAGTTCACTAACCATAGCAGAATGCGAGTCAATCCCTCGTAATAGCTCATCCTCGGAAGCAGGGTACTCCTCATGATAGCATCAAGTAGCCTCACTGTAGGAGTAAGATCTCTCAGTGTCCTGCTTGACCCCTCGCCAAAAGGCTCTATGAAGCAGGGTCAGACCAAGTCTGTAGGAGGCACAAGACCACCGTGAGGGTGTCTAATAGGCTCTGTCTGACCATAGCAAACCTCATATAGACGAATGGGTGCCTCTAAAATCCTAAGGATCTCTCTAACCCTATAGCTCATCAGCATGTAGTCACGGCCTCTAAATGCAAAGTGAATGAATATGTGGCCCAGGTCAATCCAAAGTGAAGCATAATCATGGATCCATGATGGTACATATCTGTCAGTCTGTCCAAGTAAGTATGTCAGCCCTGGTAGATAAGATAGGTGAGGGTGGATTTGCTTTCCTACTGCTGCAATAACTGACTCAATGCAGCAAACTCGCTGAGATCTGAAAGCCACCCCACTGTTAAGATATGTATTGTAGAAGTCCTCATGCAGTGGTGTATAGAATCCCTCTGAAGCATGCTCATCCCTCCTCGGCGGGAACCAGTCCTTGAACTACACAAACCTAAGCTGCTGCACCTGCTTGGTTGTGGCTGCCCTTAAGTCTAGGTGAGTCACTAGAGGCAGACCCTATAGTCTATGAGACAGATGAGAACCCCTCCACTGTGTCTCTAGCCTCGGTGTCACCTGAGCACGAGTACAACTAGAGCATCGTAATTGTGGCTGAGGTGCCTGCTCTGTCTCCTCGGCCTGCTCTGCCTCCTGAGTCTGCTCTGTCTGCTGGGTGCCCTCTGACTACTCTACTGGTTGTGTCTATTGCTATGGCTCCCCCTAAGGCTAACTCTCCTTTAAAGTGACCCGCCGTCCTTCAAGCATGACAATCCTAGCTGGACTACCATGACGACGCTCAACCTGCTCGACGACAGCCCTCTGAGTTGGTGAAAGCTGGTCTGCTATGCAAACACCACTCTAGGCTCCTCCTCTCTCTACACGCTCTACGGCAGCTACAACTGCTACTGCTCTCTAAGTATCAGCATCTACATACTTTTGCTTCTTTGTCGTTAGTTTCTTTGCCTTGCCTTTCACCTCAGTAGATAGGTGAGGCGGAGGCCTCGGATCCTCATCACCTAGACCACCTATGGTGTTCTTGACACATGCCATTGCTGGAGCTAAAAAGAACAATAGCCACAGACAAGAATCAACTGCCAACTGTCACTTTAGAGGCTTGGCCTCGATCCATACTCGCGAGCTTGGCCCTGAGTTAATTGACACCTACCAAAGTGACCTCAAAAACACTAACTCGCTGCACGATGGAATAGATTGGATATATGAATAATTACAATATACATCTAGAGATACGAAACCCTAAGAAGCAAGCAGTAGATACGAAATTAGAATTGAGGGCTTGCTACCTGACGAACCGGCGAACCAAAGAGAAGAGGAATGAATCACGGGGAACCACTAGGAATCACCTAGGGTTAGGGTTTGGCAAGGCAATGCGACGCTGGATGGGTAGCTAGGGCTCTGGCCATGGAGATGCATGCACTGAGGTGCAGGAGACAATAGGCACATGTGCACGGTGCTTGTAGGCAGCTCAGGCACAGTCAGGCGGCGTCGCGATGGTGCTTGGCGGTGCTGCTGTAGTGCGGGCACGACGGCGTGGGGTACGGGCATAGGTAGGTGGCATGAGAGGCGGCACGACAGACGGTGCGGATAGAGCATGGCAGCTGCGGTGGTGGCACGGTGTGGATGTGGCAAGGAAGACGTGGCAAGGGTGCGATGCAGCGGCTAGGGCATGAGAGCATGGCGTGGGCGAGGATTTGTCGGCTAGGGAACCGACGAAGTTGGCGCGGTGGATGCGGGCTTAGGTCAACCGTGGCACGATTATATGGTGGCCCCCAACATGACGGATAAGGAAAGGAGAAAGAGTCCTGGAACCACACGATTTCTGCTGATCGGACGCTTCGGTGGCAACGACCGGACGCTGCCACCTGGAGTCTGGTCGACAATAGAGAGGTGTAAAACCTCCCAAATCATGATCGGACGAGTCCGGTTAACCCTAACCGGACACAACTAGAGTCCTGTCCACCCTATGTTCATCTTCTTCGATCGACCAAACGTAGGACCACCGTCTGACCGGGCATAGGGAGAACACTGTTTTAGCGTTCGGTCACTCCTTTGTGCTTCTGTTCACCTCCTACGAACTAATCAGACGCTGGAATCTAGAGTTCAGTGCAGCGTCCGGTCACTCTTTTTAGCAAATCTTCAATGTTCCTTCGCGCTGCCTGTTCCCAATCAAGTCCCAACTTCAATAAGACCCAAATAAACACCAATTGGGACTGATGTGAGTGACCTCTCTCAAACCCTCAAAATTTTCAAAGTATTTTGCCTTAGGCTATAATTATTTTTAAGAAAATAGGCAATAAAAGGGTGATTGAAGAGAAATGACAAAATAACACTCATGCATATGCAATGCAATACTTGAAGTTAATTCTGGTTGCTTGTCAAGTTTGATCCAAGGTTAAGCTTCTTCACACGCTTTTCGGTGGTTATCTTAACCATGTTAGACAAGCCCATTACCAAGAAGTAAACATGTTGTATATTACAATGTAATGTAAGGGACAATACAAGCTTATTTCCTAGTGAAGTTACTAAAATCAAGCACATTGAGCTCATTCCTCAACCGACAAAATGTAGCCTCATCTAGCGGTTTAGTGAAGATATCCGCCAATTGATCCTCGGTCCTTACACCTTCTAGTGAAAAATCATTTTTGGCAACATGATCTCTAAGAAAGTGATGGCGAATATCTATGTGCTTGGTGCGAGAGTGTTGAACCAAATTATTAGCAAGCTTTACCGCACTCTCATTGTCACACAAAAGAGGTACCTTTTCTAGAACTACATCATAGTCTAGCAAAATTTGCTTCATGTAAAGTATTTGTGTACAACAAGCACCCACGGCAATGTATTCCGCTTTGGCGTTGGACAAAGCCACACTATTTTGCTTCTTGGAGGACCAAGACACAAGTGATCTACCAAGCAAATGGCACCCTTCGGATGTGCTTTTCCTATCAACTTTGCAACCGGCATAATCCGAATCGGAATAACCAACTAATTCAAATCTAGCTCCTTTGGGATACCAAAGGCCAATGCTTGGTGTGTGCTTAAGGTACCTAAGGATTCTTTTAACGGCAATTAAATGAGCTTCCTTAGGATTAGCTTGAAATGTAGCACACATACACACACTAAACATGATGTTGGGCCTAAATGCGGTTAAATATAACAAGTTACCAATCATAGAGCGGTAGAGAGTTTGATCAACCGTTTTACCTCCCTCATCTAGTTCGAGATATCCATTTGATGGCATTGGTGTCTTGATTGGCTTACATTCATCCATATTGAACCTCTTGAGAAGATCCTTGGTATACTTTTCTTGAGAGATGAAAATCCCTTCTCTCATTTGCTTGACTTGAAAACCAAGAAAGAATATAAGCTCTCCAATCATTGACATCTCGAACTCCTTCGACATCAATTCACCAAACTCTTTGCAATAATCTTCATTTGATGATCCAAAGATGATATCATCAACATATACTTGACAAATGAATATTTCTCCATCAAGCTTCTTGGTGAATAGTGTGGTGTCGACCTTCCCAATGGTGAAGTCCTTCTCAATGAGGAAATCCCGAAGACGCTCATACCAAGCTCTTAGGGCTTGCTTAAGCCCATATAGCGCCTTGGACAACCTATAAACATGATTAAGATATCTAGGGTCTTCAAACCCGGGAGATTGATCAACATAGACTAGTTCATTTATAAAACCATTTAAAAATGCACTTTTAACATCCATTTGATATAGTTTCATTTCATGATGGGATGCATATGCAAGGAGGATACAAATGGCTTCAAGTCTTGCAAACCGGTGCAAAGGTCTCTCCAAAATCCAACCCTTCAACTCTTCATGTTGTGGAACACCCTTCAACTCTTCACTACAACGCCTTGATCATCTTTCTTGTTGCGGAACACTCACTTTGTTCCAATGACTCTTGCACCTTGTGGTCGCTCTTCAAGAGTCCAAACTTCATTGCGAGTGAAGTTGTTCAACTCTTCATGCATGACATTTATCCAATCCGAATCTTGAAGAGCTTCTTCTACATTCTTAGGTTTAACACAAGAGACAAAAGAGTGATGTTCAATAAATGAAGCAAGTTTTTGAGATTGAGTCATTACACCCTTTGAAGGACTCCCTATGATGAGATCTTATAGATGAGCTTGTAGTAGAGGTGAATTTCTTCTATAACCCACTTGAGGGGGAGGTTGTGGAGCATCAACATCTTGAGCTTGTGCCACCATTTGATCATGAGAGACATGAGTATCTTTATTTTCTACTCTCCCATCTTTATCACCATCTTGTGACACATTTGATGAAGAAGGTGGATCAATCACTTGTACATCATCTTCATCATCTTTAGGCTTGATGTCTCCAACCAAAATGTTCTTCATGGCCTCCCTCAATGGTTCATCACCTACATCATCAAGATTCTCATGTGCTCCTTGGGAGCCGTTAGTTTCATCAAATTCCACATCATATGTTTCTTCAACCAAGCCAGTGGCATGATTAAATACTTGATATGCTTTGGACTTTGATGAGTAACCAACAAGAAAGCCAATATCACAACGTCTTTGAAACTTCCCTAGGTGTGGCCGCTTATTGTAGATGTAGCATTTGCAACCAAACACCTAGAAGAATGAGACGTCCGGCTTCTTCCAATTGAGCAACTCATAAGGGGTCTTGCCAAGAAACTTTTGAAGGAATAGATGGTTGGATGCATAGCATGCGGTGTTGATAGCTTTCGCCCATAGAGCTTCAGGGGTGTTGTACTCATCAAGCATTGTTCTTGCAATTATAATGAGTGTCCAGTTCTTTCTTTTAACTACACCATTTTGTGAAGGAGTGTGTGTTGCAGAGACCTCATACTTGATTCCAACTTCATCACAATAGGCTTCAATGTTTGTGTTGTCAAACTCTTTTCCATTATCACTTCTTATCTTCTTGAGCTTCACTTTAAACTCATTTTGTGCTCTCTTGGCAAACTTCTTGAAGCATGATGCAACCTCGGTCTTGTCATGAAGGAAGAACACCCATGTATATCTTGAGTAGTCATCAATAATTACAAGACAATAAAGATTTGCTCCCAAACTCTTATAAGTTATTGGTCCAAATAAGTCCATGTGAAGGAGCTCTAGCACTCTTGTTGTTGACATGAAACCTTTTGTAGGATGAGTGTTTGCAACTTGCTTGCCGGCTTGACATGCACTACAAAGCTTGTCCTTCTCAAATTTCACATCCTTCGACCCTCTCACCAATTATTCTTCATAAGCTTCTTGAATGAGCTCATCCCAACATGAGCAAGTCTTCTATGCCATAGCCACCCAAGTGATGTTTTGGTGAATAGGCATATCTTCAAGTTAGTATCTTCGAAGGTGAAATCCACTAGATATAGGTTGTTGTATCTAAATCCCTTGAATATAACTTGATCATTATCTTTCTTAGATACAACCACTTTCTTCTCGATAAACAAGCATTGGAAGCCAAGATCACACAATTGTCCAACAGGATAGCAAGTTGAAGCTCAATGAAGCAATATATAGGACATTTGAGATTGAATGATCATTTGATATTGCCACTTTGCCCAACCTTTTGACTTTGCCCTTTGAATTATCACCAAATGTAATTCTTTCTTGGCCATCAACTTCTTCATCTAGTGAGGTGAACATACGAGGATCACCGGTCATATGTTGAGTGCAACCACTATCAATTACCCAATGACTTCCACCGGTCTTGTAGTTCACCTACACACAAGAGATCAAGCTTGTTTAGGGACCCAAACTTGTTGAGGGCCCTTCACTTTCTCAACAAGTGACTTTGCAACCCAAATTTCATTAGGCCTATTCTTGTTGGGAGGTCCTAAGAACATGACTTTCATTTTACCACTAGAATCCTTTCTAAGCATGTAATGAGCATTAAAGCAAAAAGGTCTAGCATGCTTGTGTAAGGGTTGTGGTGGAGGAGTTTGACACTCATACGCAAAGTGACCTTCTTGTCCACACTCAAAACACCTCTTTGGCTTTGGCTTTGACTTGTGTTGTTGTTGGTGTTGAGCTTGAGCCTTCTTCTCTTGATGTGCCAAGTATCCAATTCCACTTCTATCCATCTTCATGACGGTGTTCATTAGTAGCTCACTTTGAAGATGTTGACCTCTTGTGAATTTGCTCGACCCGGTCTTGAGATGTTCTTTTTCTAACTTGAGTTTCTTGTTCTCTTCTTTTAGCTCACCATGATTTTTCTCCTCCTTGAGCCTCTTGTTCTCTTCTTTAAGCTTCTCATTCTTAGGAGCTAGATCACTATCATGGTCAAGGTTCTCTATCACAATGGTGTTGGTGGTTGAGAGCTTCTCAAGATCTTTCTTTAGCTTCTCATTCTCATTCTTGATCTTAACATACTCATCATAGTTATCAGACTTAACCACTTGCTTGCCTTTGCTACCTAGAACCTTGCTCAATGCTCTCAATAATCAAATCATCACATGATGTAGCTATATTAATCTTAACAACATGGTTAGTAGCATCATGTGGCTCATTGGATAAAAACTCATGAGAGATAACAAGATTATCATGATTGATCTTGAGATTTATATATTCTTCTTTTAGCATTTTGTAGCTAGTGATGAGCTCATTATGTATCCCCTCAAGTTTATCATGTTTATCTTTAAGCTCTTTCTTAGAAGATTTGAGCTCCTTGAGTTTGGATGACATAGCATCATTTGCTTCTCTAAGCTCAACACTAGCCTTTTCCGCTATGTCACATTTAGCTAAAAGAGAATCATTCTTAAGTTCTAGATTTTCATTCTTAGCTCTTGACTTTCTAATGATCTTAGTGTATTGATTTAGCAATTTAACAAGACCATCATATGAAGGTGATTCTAATTCTTCATGATCACTATCACTATCACTATCATCATTGCAAGCATGTTCATCACCACTACTTTCATCATCATTTGATACCTTTCATTCACCCTTGGCCATAAGGCATAGGTGTGTAGATGATGGAGGTGGTGTCGGTGAAGATGATGAAGAATCAATCACAATAGCGGCCACCTTCTCATTTTCACTATCATCAGTCGGATGAGCGACTTGATGAATCAATATCCGTGAGCCAATCACCGACGATGTATGCCTTGCCATTCTTCTTCTTCTTGTAGGAAATCCTTCTTCTTGCCATCCGTCTTGTATGGCTTATTTTTCTTCTTCTCATCATTATCTTCATCACTTGAGTCATCTTTCTTGCCCATTGTACTTCTTCTTGTACTTGTCTTTCTTGGGCTTGGGGACATTGATGAGCTAGATGACCAAGTTCTCCACAATTGTAGCAATCCATCTATGAGATTGGCTTCCTTCTATTGCTAGTGAAGAACTTCTTTTTCTTGCCATCAAACTTGACACCATTCTTGTTGAGCTTCTTTAGCATCTTGGTGGTTCTTCTCACCATGATAGCAAGACTTTCATCATCAATTTCATCATCACTTGAGCTCTCATATTCAACTTCTTGCTTTGTCCCTTCTCTTGGCTAGCCTTGAATGCTAAGTCTTTGTCTTTCTTCTTGGTAGAGGAAGAGCCATCTTGTGGTGTGATGTGCATATACATCTCATGAGCAGTTGATCTTTCCTAAGATTTGAGTTGGTGTAGCGGTGGAAAGATCACCTTAATGAAGCACGGTCACAATGTGTCCATATTTGTCAATGGGGAGGACACTCAAGATCTTTCTTACAATCATCAGGATGGTTGTATTTGTGTAAGTCCAAGCCCATTGACTTCCTCTACAAGAACATTTAAGCATGAGTACATTTCATTTGCACTTTCTTTAGGAAGCATCTCGAAAGAATTAAGCTTTTTCATGACAAGATGATAGCGTTCCTCACTGCTCACTCTTAGTTCCCTCATGGAGTGCACAAATGTCCGACTATAGTGCATGGGCGTCCTTGTGGTTCCTCACATAGTTAAACACATCTTTGCAAAGCCCTCTAAAGATGGTGTTTCTAGCCTTTGCATTCCATTTTTCAGTAATTCACTTCATCGCCTTAAAGATGTGCGGGATCCCTAGGTTTTGGGAAGTCCTTGAAGAGGTGGCCCTAAGAAGTCCAACATCTAGAGCTTCTAAGTACGCCTCTATGCAGATTTTCCAATAAGGAAAATCATCTCCCTCAAAGATAGGAGGAGGTCCATCCCATGGGGACATCTTTCTCTAGGCGGTTAAGCCTAAATACATGAGCACGAGGCTTTGATACCAACTTAAAGGATCAAGATGCCCAAGAGGGGGATGAATTGGGCTAATTCTAAAATTCTTTGCAATAATTAAACCCTACACTTAGCCCACTTTACCCCTTGTGCCTAGAATGTGATTCTAATGATCTACTGCACAAAAGTTTAGCACCCTAAGTTCTAATCCTACTCTAGCATGGCAATTCTAAGAATGTAAAGATAAGAATTGAATTGCTCAAAAGTAAATGCTCAAGGTAAAGAGAGAAGAAAGAACGTGGTGATGTTTTGCCGAGGTATCGGAGAGTCGCCACTCCCCACTAGTCCTCATTGGAGCACCTGCACAAGGGTATAGCCCCCCCTTGATCCGTGCAAGGATCAAGTGCTCTCTATGGGTTGATTCTTCGATACTCCATCGTGGTGAATCACCCACAACCGCTTACAACTTGAGTTGGGTCATCCACAAGCTCCGCCGAATGATCACCAAACTTCCAATCACCACCAAGCCGTCTAGGTGATGGCGATCACCAAGAGTAACAAGCATAAACTCTCACTTGACCACAATAAGCCTAATGAGAAGGATAGATGCACACTTGCTACTCTCCTTGCACAAATGAGGCCTTAATATTAGATTCTCAAATCTTAATCACCTCACTAGGCTCTTGCTCTCCAAAGCACTCTCAAGGGTGTTTCTCAGTTGATCAAATGGGCAAGAGATCTTCCTTGGATGAATAGAGGAAGTATTTATACCCCCTCATTCAAAATGAACCGTTAGGAGGTTATGTTAGCATTCTACGGGGTGACCGGATGCTCTGATCAAGGTGACCGAACGCTCCTGTTCAGTTCTCCCCACCATAGAGTCGTTAAGTTGTGACCGGACTCTGACTTGCATCGGGTCAGCACTGATCGGACGCGTCCGATCACGAAAACTGCTCTCTAGACCCTTACTGATGTTGACCGGACGCTAGCACCTAGAGTTCGGTCACTTTGCTATTCAGCGTCCGGTTCGTAACCAGAACCTGACCAGCGTCCGGTCAACACTGACCGAACACGTCCGATCAGGATTCTCCCTCTCTGGAACCTTATTGGAGTTGATCAGACTCTGGCACCCAGCATCCAATCACATTTCTCTCAGCGTCTGGTCGTAACCAGACGACTTCTCCTTGATCAAATGAACTGACCGGACTCTACTGCCAGCATCCGGTCACAACCGAACCAGCGTCCAATCAACATTTGACCCTCCATTCACTTCACACTCAAAATCATATGTGAATCAAGTTTGCTCCAATTGATCTTAGGGCTACTTTGGAGCTACCTAGTGCTAGATTTGATAAGTGTGCACCACACCTAACCCACTAGACTCACCTAGATCAAGCTACTAGTCCATACACCCTTAATAGAATGGCCAAAGGAAAAACAAAGTCCTAAACTACTCTAAGTGTCTCTTCAACACCAAACGATACTTAGAACTAGTCCGTCCTTAACCTTGTCGTCCATCCTTTGAAAACCAAAACGATTTCCATCGTAGGGGCATGACAACCATGATTGCCCAATCAATTGCCATTACCGTGACCTAACTTAATTGCCTCTACAAAACACACATTAGTCATAGTAATCTTGTATTGTCATTAATTACCAAAACCCAACTAGGGGCCTAGATGCTTTCAAATGTGTTTCGACTCTTTCCATAGTTAAGGCTTAAAAAACTCGGGATGCGGGCAAAAAACTCTGATCATGCTGGTAAGCAAAAACGCCATAGCCGCTGGGGCATAGGTTTCTTGCGGTCCGACTAGTTTTACTTAGCGTTTGTTTCCGCAACCCTAGCTTCTAGATCCTAACATGAGAAAGGGTTGAGCATAGAGAATGTCTATCAGATAGATATGCTCTTATCAGCCTCCGAGTGAGGGCCGACCCCTTGCCATTGCTAGGGTCGGGTGTCACTAAAGATCGAGGGGTTGATAGCGAAACCGATAAGAGAATGGGTGCGTAGATTAAGGGTAAAAGCGACATAGTTGTTCGATGTTCTAGGCATTGACGAAGACTTTGTCATCGATGGTCCTAAGCTTATAGGTGCCTGGTTGGAGCACCTCTATGACAACGTACGGTCCCTCCCACATCGGAGAGAGCTTGTGGCGGTTCTTGTTGCTCTGGACGAGGCGGAGCATTAGGTCCCCAACGTTGAAGGCCCGACCCTATAGTCAACGGCTGTGATACTGACGCAACACTTGCTGGTACTTGGCTGAGCGGAGGAGGGCAATGTCATGTGCTTCATCTAGCTGGTCCATGACATCCTCGAGGGATGCTTCGGCTCCCTGTTCATCGTACGCCCTGACCCTTGTCCCTCCATAATCGAGGTCGGTCGGGAGGATAGCCTCAGAACCGTAGACCATGAAGAATGGCGTGTAGCCAGTGGCCCGACTGGGGGTCATCCTTAGGCTCTAGAGCTCCACAAGAATCGCTTCATGAGGACGCAGTCCTTGTATAGGTGCTCGATGGGGAAAGCATGGTTCAGGCATGGCCCTTCGAGCAGCTTCTCAAAGTGGTCCGGGGTACCCTCGGTGGGCTTCCGATGCCCTTAAGGT